>NC_140580.1:120252242-120832033 GCF_964204655.1 Triturus cristatus
CTCAAATGTGGTGAATATGATTAATGATAATAGAATGCTGGGTATTGATGGTTCTCACAGTGCCATCAATAAGCTCCTCCGGAGCTGCACCTAGAATGGCAAAAGCACTGATGATACATGTATTTTTTTTAACGCCGGGAAAGATGACCATAAGCCTGAAAAGAAGCCAGATATGGTTGCTCTCTGTTGCAGAGCATCCAAGCCTGGGCTCAGAGCCTGAGAAGCCTCTTCTCAGTGTCAATGTTTTTTTTGAAAAGTAGTTCGGTCATGCCTCTGTACTTTATTTCAATATTTTTCCTCAATATACCTCTAAATTAATAAATCCACTAGCAATGCACCTTATTAGAAATGATTTCCAAATCACCCTCTATGCTTGTCGCCTTTCCCATTATCAGGTGTTTCAATATGGTCGCCACTCAGGCAGCATGGAGTGTGCTGGTCTTGCAGGGCGTGAAGTTAACTTTACAGCCCTCACGCCTCCTTCACAGCATGCTCTAGGTATTGTGGGTGGAGTCCTCCCCACACTCACTCGGATACGTTATATCTTACACTGCTCCTGGCCCGGGCCACGGCACCGGGAAGAGCCAGTAAAGCTGTACAAAGGCTGTGGGGTCGGGTCATGATGCTGCTGATGAGCGCTTCCAAAAGAGGCTTCAATGACATGCCCCCCGTACATTCTAATGTTCTTCCATCCCAGACCACCCTTCTGTGGCCTTAGGTGCTAACACCTCATTTTACAGCTGACGTGAAGCTTCTGGGCGGCAGCTGCAGACATGAACACTTTTTAGCTGAAACCGCTTCTACCATTATGCGAGAGGGAGTTGGTAAGACAAGAAAATGAAGCCATTTGCTTATTTATATAACAAGGAAGGAGGGGGCAAGCAGTTATGAGTGAGAGGGTGGGAAGATGGGGTCTCTCACCTTGAAGTCAGAGAAAGATCAAGTGCCCGCAAGGATACGGCGTCTGATCTCTGAATTACAGCCCTGTTTACAGAAAAGCTTGGAGCAAGATTAAAACACTAGCGTTAGTGTGAAGTGCATTTAGACAAAGAAAAAAGAAGTTCCTAAAGCAGTTGCTAAAATGGGACAAATGTAAGGCTACAAGTAATGGGGCGGTGCTTCGTGGTAGGGAACAATCCACGAAAAGGAGGGACTAATAGGAAAGATTAACCACTTGGAAGCAAGGCTTTTTAAAGGACTTGAAGAAACAAATGAATAGCAATTTGCAGACTGTAAGCCTACAAAGTATATACAACATGTCTTGAAGAGACAACGCAAGCGCTGTCTAGGTGAGACCTAAAAAGAGCTGTGATGCGGCCGCATCTTGCTGCGTCAGAGCTTTTTAAAAAAAATAAAATAAAATTTAACTTCTCTTTTTTTTTTACTTTTAACCATCCTGCTCAGCAAAGGCGTTATCTGTTGGCTTTGCCAATGCTTGTTTGGTTTGGCAAAGTGCAGTATTCGGTGGTGCTGCATTTACTGTTGGAGAAGTGTGCATAGGGAGATAAGGTGGAGAAAGCCGAATAGGTAGCTGGAAAACCCAAAGGAGAAGTTTATATGACAGAGTTTACTGATAGTAATGTGAGCAAGTGTCGAGAAATAAGAATGAAACGCTGAAACCGAGCTCTGCGATATTGGGTAGGGAAGGTTGGCCACGTAGGAGGTAAGAGAGGCCTTGTGTTTTTTTAGTAACTAGCCAAGTGGTGGTTGGGGCCAATAAAAACATAACTAATTATGGACCACCGTTTGCCCTCGGTTATATTGCTTAGTGTTTTGGTTGTGATATGACCTGTTTTTAAATATTTTGTCTGTGCTATTAGTATTGGGCAAATAGTTTTTGTTTGTATTCTGATCTGAAATATTATGCTTTTAATGTAACTTTTTTTATTTTTCCAAATAAAGCTGATTGACTGAATAGTGCTTTGGTTGAGAAACCTTGTCCTCTTTGTATTTTCATTATTTTTTCCCTTGTTCACATGTTTCACAGTTCTGTTTCCTGCAAACTTCAAGAGAGCTTATTTCGTGGTGAATATACAACAACTTGCTGTTCTCAATATGAGATGCATTTTGAATTTCTATAGTTTGAACCTCGCGGAAAGGCAGCAGAACACTGTACTGCAGTATTTCCCAAACTCGGGTCGCGACGAACCGATAGTTGGTGGGTTGAGAAAGTCCAAGCAATAGATAAAGATGCCTTTTAAATTTTGTATTTGTGTTGCATTTGGTCAAATGCCAAGTTATGTACTCTGCCTTCTTGCTGCTTGTTGTTTTTTAAAATGGGAATTTGTGTTTACAAACTCCTCCTTGCAGTCAAAGAAAGTAAAATGAATTATGTGACTATCTTTTTGGGGCACGGGTTGAAAAGAGACTGTAAGATGCCATTTTTTGTATAACACAAAACAAATGTAAATAAGGAAACAAAAAAAAATAATGGGATCAAAACAAATCAACACAGTTTACTTGGTGATGGATGAATGATAACTATTCAGAGAAACCAGATTGTGGTTCTGTAAAGTTTGAGAAGCACTGCTATACAAGGTTTAAAACCAAGACACTGTAGCTGCATTGTGATGCTGTCTTCTTCAAAGACGTTAGTCTTCAAGTTTTTCAAAAATTGAAGAAGGGTTGTTGTAGTTCTTATGGATAACTGGATGTGGTTCCAGATCCTCCATGCACATATGGAAAAGACCAGTTGCTTTCTTTCTTGCACTTATTATTTATGTCCAATCTAATGATGTTCTGACTGCGAATGTGCCAAGAGCCACCGGAGATGCTAAGCTTGCCTGCCATATATGTAGAGATGGTAATGGTAATAGCTTTGTCGATGATGTAGTTGGTTTTGAGGATGGTGTGGGCTAGCAAGGGCAGCCAGTGGAGTTCCATCAGGGTGCTGGTGATGTAGCCATATTTCTTCAGCTTCTTGATGCGGTGTGCTGCTGCAGAGGGGAGGTGTTTTTAGTATGAGAGGCCCTCTAACAGGGTTTTGCTACCATTCTGCTGCAAGTGTAAATGGGCTTGTACTGCATTTCCTAAGTCGCTTTCGTGAAGAGATGGTTTAAGTTTCTCCAGTAGAGAGCTGGTAAACTGCTGTCATAGTATTCTTGGCAATGTGTTCCTGGAAGGTGGAATCTGTGCCCAGTGATTAAGAGAGACTTGGCATTGGGTGAAATATTTGGTTTGAAACTGTCCAAGTTAATCTCGTTGAGCCAGGTTTGAACTAGTTCTTGTTGCTTATTCTTGGCAAACTGCAGGATTTATTTTTATTTGGAAAAAATAAGTTTAATACATATATTTAGGCTATGCTGCTGAGAAGTGGCCCTGTGCAGACTACCACCCACTAAATCAGTAACCCTTCTGTTTGTAAATTAACACATGACGGATAATGTTCGGGTCTTTTTCACATGAGATCAGTAGTGAGGAAGGAGGGGACTCAGAACTATAACCTAATGACATTCTGGGTATTGCCTTCAAGATTTGTTATTCATATTATTATGCCCTGAAGAAGCGCTTGTGAGAAAGTGGCTCTGTATATACTGTTCCCAAATAGGTACAGAGTCCACAATCCCGAGAGGTTTGACAGAGGCTAAAGTTAGATATAACCTTACTCTCTAAAGTGGTAGCTTGGTCGAGCAGTAAGGCAGTATCAGAGGACAGTGTAAAGCATTTGTTGTACACGCTCAGTCAGCAAATGGTCTCACACACTCAAGAACTGGACTCTAGGCCAATGGTTTTTGTAAAAAAATATAGTTTTATTTTAGAACCAACAATAGGTATTAAAATATACTTTCTCAGAATGAGATGCTTTAGGTAAATACTTTTGCAATATGCAATTGGCTTTTGTAGATGTTTACAAGTTGTTGCAATAGGCAACACAATTTTAAACATAATAATGCATTGAGTTCAATGGAAGTTTCAGATTATTTGCAATAGATTACTCTCAGGATTACTTTTGTAATTCCAGGACTGGATCCTAGATTCAGTCCTGGGACAGTTCTTAGAAACAAGTGATAAAAGTCGACTTAGTTACTACTAGGATTTTTAAGTAATATTTTGCTATTTTAAAAGTTGACACTTAGAAGAAATTGCATAGAAAACAGTCAATGATTCCCTATGGAAGAAGATTCAAGTTGCAGTTATAGTATGTTCTTGTTACTTTTGTAATCCAGTACTTGGTGCCTAGACTCAGTATTGGGACCTTTATCCAAAACAGGTAAGTAATTACGTTTTCACAATGTATACGATTTTTAAAGAATATTTCAAGTTTGCAGAAATCGACACTTTAAAAAAAATCTTTTTATTGTTTATGATTGAAATAGAAAACAATACAGAGATCTCAGCGGTGTGCATTATAGACTTCAGTGTAATAGATACATTACGACAATTCCGTTCCATAGACCACAAAGAACATATAAGCAAAGCTCCGGGCATCAAGGTCCTAACAACCATCATAGCATTTCCACCCCTCGAACCCAGACAGGAATACCCCGGAACATGGACCCTCCATCCGCCCAGCAATGCCCCCCAGAACTTCAATCTTCATATTTGCAAAAGTCAAGCCCTGCGCAGCCCACGACTCCGGGCCCGAAGCGGAGAGGCCCATAGCACTGCAACCATCTCATGGCCCATCTGAATATGCATCCCCGCTGGTGTCTAACCTATCCAACCCCTGTGGGCACTATCCCCGAGCTGGCGTGTGATTGAGAGGCGCTTGGTAGGTTCGCGATGTATGTTTTATACGGACCCCAGATATCTTTGGGACGGGCCACGGTGGGGAGGAGACTAGCGTAAATCTCGCTGTTCGTGTTGCAAAAAGCCATGGCCGTAAGCCACGCCGTGGCCGTGGGAGCTGCCCCACCACCCCAGTGTCGAGCAATTTCCCGCTTGGCTAGTAGAAAGCCCAGAGACGCAAGCCTCCGAACTGTCTTGGGGAAATTTGCAGTGTAGCCCAGCAATGCCACCCCAGGAGTGGGAACCAACGTAAGCCCTAACATCTCATCAAGGAGTTTGTGCACTTGCGTCCAGAATGAATGTAATAGCGGACATGTCCAGGTCATGTGTGCAAAATCAGCATGAGGTGCAGCGCATTTCCAGCAGGTGTGAGGCCGCGTGGGATCAATGGAGTGGAGCCTGTCCGGGGTCATATAGCTGCGGCGAAAAAACCTATAGTGAAGAAGTTTATGACGACTATTGAGCGATATCGTGCTAGCGACCTTGCAACAAGCGGACCATTGTTCGTCCGTAATAGGTCTACCCAAGTCCGCCTCCCAGGCCGCCCGCAACTGGTCATCCGCACAAGGAACCAGCGCGGCGCATGCCCTGTACAATTTAGAAATAATGTGTGCCCCTGTATCCGTATAAATGAGGAGGGTGAGGGGTTCAAAGGAAGCCGGCTCGAGGGGAATCTCTTCATTTCAGACCTGACCGTAAAGTAAAGCCGGTTCAGGATGAATTTGTCCATGAAAGTGGCTTCGCGGAATCGTGCCTCTTCCGATACCGAAAATATGTGCCCCCCGTGTATAGATCCCCAATCTTGGTGAGGTTAAACTTCGTTAAAGTGCGTTGAACAAGTTTCTCGCCAGTGCTCGGCAACCAACCTGCATTGGGAAGCGGGAGAGATGAGGAATATAGAATGGGCTGGTCCAAATAGCGAGACAGTCTATTCCAGGCCCAGCTGGTGGTGGACACCGTTTGAATATCTACTGGACTCCGGGGGATACCCCTGGGCAACACTGCCGACAAGCGACCCGGGAGAACAAAATCCGCCTCAGGACGAAGAAATGGAATCCGAGCGTCAGGGTGGTACCAGGCAAAGGCGTGTGCACACTGAGCGACCAGATAGTACAAATACAAATCCGGTACTCCGAAGCCGCCCCTGTCATGCGGGAGCGTGAGAATCTTCCAACGGATCCGGGGGTGTTTTCCGCCCCAGACCAGTCTCATCAAATGGGACCGTAGGGTGGCGAAAAAGGATTGGGTGAGGGGAATGGGGATGTTATTAAAAAGATACAAAAATTTAGGAAGCACTATCATTTTGATAATGGCGATTCTGGCCGCCATGGAGAGCGGAAGTCGCAGCCACCCGTCCACCTGCGCCTCAAGCTTCGCAACCGCGCAGCCATAGTTGAGGCGGATAATTTCGTCCACGCTCAGGTGTATATGTATGCCCAGATATCGTACCGAGTCGGAGCACCATTCCAGCGGAAACTCACACTGCCAAGGGGAGGTGCCGCTAGTCAGTGGGAATATTATAGACTTATGCCAGTTGATGCCCAACCCCGAATGGCGGCCGAAGAGAAGGATTTCCTGTATCAGGGGGGCAAGGTTAACCTGTGGCTCCCTGACATATAATATAGTATCGTCCGCATAGAGGGAGACCAACAGGGGACCCGTCCGAAACTGTAGGCCCCTGTGGAGATGTTGTTCCTGAAAATGCCTGATTAAAGGGTCCATGGCGAGTATGAACAATAGTGGCGAGAGCGGACAGCCCTGGCGAGTGCCGCGGGTGAGAGCGAATGTGCGGGACAGGGTGCCGTTAATCCGCAAGCGTGCCGTGGGACGACTATAGAGGAGCCGCGTGGTGGCAATGAAGCCAGCTGGCATGCCCATACGCTGCATCACGGAAAGAAAAAAAGGCCATTCTAAGGAGTCGAAGGCTTTTTCAGTGTCGAGAAGAATCGCCGCCGCGGGCGTGTCAGGGTTTATTCTATGTAATACTATGAATAGCGTCCGCAAATTTAATGACGTTAACGATGGGGTATGAAGCCTGATTGAGCGGGCGCTATGATGAATTCCATTAGTTGGGAAAGTCTATTGGCCACTATTTTAGCAAGAATCTTATAATCGATGTTTAATAGGGAGAGGGGCCTATAAGATCCACACAGCGCCGGGTCCTTGTCTGGCTTCGGGAGCAGAACTACGACTGCCTCACTAAGGGTGGGCGGGAGAATCTCCCATTTCAAGGCCTCCGCATATACCTCAATTAGCTTGGGAGCCAGAAGGTCGGAAAAGGCCTTGTAAAAATCCCATCAAGGCCCGGGGCCGAGGAGCTTCGAAGTACCTTAATCGCCCCACGAACCTCAGTCACCGTTATGGGTTCCGCCATGAACTCCTGCATTCCCTTGTCAAGGAATACCAGCGCGATCTCCGATAAGTAGGCCTCACGCGAAGTCGGGGTTTCGCTCTGCTTGGTCTTGTATAAAGTCGAGAAGTAGGCCAGGAATTCGTCCCGAATCTCGGTGGGTGTAGTGCGGAGTGTACCGTCCTCGCCCCTAACCTCCGTTATAAAGGACTTATTATATGACGGTCTCAGAGCCTGTGCCAATGTGCGCCCCGGTCTGTCCCCCTCACCGTATCTGCGTGCGGTATGGTATTTTCCGAGATAGAGGATCTCTCTGTCTGCGGCCTCCCGGTAGTCGGACAGGAGGCGCAGTCTCCTAGTGAACACGTCTTCCGACGGAGCCCGCCTCGCCTCAGCGTCAACCGAGGCTAGCTGGACCTCCAACTGAGCGATTGTCGTGCGCAACGCTTTCAGGACCCCAGCATGTTTAGCTGTACAAACCCCCCTAATGTATGCCTTGAACCCCTCCCAGAGCACTGCCCAAGATTCTACCGAGCCGGTGTTTATCGTACAGTAATCCTCAATGGCCTCGGAAACCTCGTGGACGAAGAGGTCGTCCAACAGGGCTCTCCCAGGGAATCGCCACTGCCGCTCAAAACCTTCGGGCCGGGGAACGTCCAAACACAGTAGGACCGGAGAATGATCCGAGTATGTTCTAGGGAAAGTCTGCAGTGTACGGAACCAGGGCGACAGGCCCGGGGAAAGGAGCCAGTAGTCAATCCTGGTCCAAGTGTTGTGTTGCCCAGAGAAGTGAGTGTAGTCAGTGGTACCCTGGTTGCGCCTGCGCCAAATGTCAGTCAGGGAAAATTGGTGGCAGAGGTCTAAGAGAGCGCGCCGTGCCCGGGGCTTAGAGTCAGTGGCATTAGAGGTGCTGTCCAACCCCACATCGAGCAACAAATTGAAATCGCCGCCAATCAGGAGACTGGCCGGTTCAAGGGAAGCGAGCTGGGCGGCAAACGCGTGGAAAAAGTCCGGGGAATCAGCTTTCTCAACGCGAACTGGTAGTTTCTCATCGCGAGCGGTCGCGAGCATACGCGACCCCTCGCAATGAGAAACCTGACCTTCTCGCGTTGGGAATCTCGCCGGGAGGTTTATTTTCCATGCTCGCGATCGCGAACAAGGAAAAAGTCTCGCCAGGATGTCATTTTGCTTGCTCGCGGTCGCCAACTTGACGTTGAGGACCGCGAGCAAGCAAAAAATGACCGCAGCACTACGCAACACTACGCTACGCGTGTTCGCACTGTGCTACGTGCAGTTCGCGTAGTGCGAAGTAGCGCGAACTTCGCAAACTACGCGAGCGTAGCGTAGTGCTTCGCCCAGGCCTAGTTAGGAGCATACACACACACAAGAATGACCCCGTGGCCCATCAACACCCCCCTCACTATGCAGTAGCGCCCCTCCCTGTCCCCCAGAAACTGTTGGCAATGAAACGGGACTCTCTTATGAATCAACACTGCAGCCCCTCTAGCATAGTTACTAAAATTGGAGAAGTACCTGTGTGGACCCCAGGACGCCGCGAAGCGGGCATTGGTAGATGAGTGTAAGTGTGTCTCCTGAATGAAGGCAACGTCCACCCGGTGCCGATTCAAATAATGTAATACCTGCTTACATTTACGCAGGTTGTTCAGGCCCCTGACATTCCAGGACATTAACGATAGGGTGGAGGGGTTTACATTCAAGCCTATTTGAG
Source organism: Triturus cristatus (assembly GCF_964204655.1). Taxonomy (NCBI): domain Eukaryota; kingdom Metazoa; phylum Chordata; class Amphibia; order Caudata; family Salamandridae; genus Triturus; species Triturus cristatus. Next base: position 120,261,050 of record NC_140580.1, read on the forward strand.
CCATTGAAACCACAGAGCAAACAATCGGAAACAGAAACTAGTCGTGTCATCATTTATCAGCAAGTTCACCGCACACCAAGCAATGTCAAGAAAATCAAAATAACCAACCCCTACCCCCCTCCCCCCACCCAGCCAGATCACGAAAACGTGAGGCGAACCCCGACCTGCAAACAAAAAGCAAAGCTCCAAACAGCATCGTGTGTAACAACCAAACAGTAACAAGTGGAGCATCGTAATCAAAAGGAGTCCCAGCGGTATCCACCAAGGGGGGTGACAACGACCCGGCGTCAACCCAGCACAGTAGAACAATTTGTACGAAAAGTGTCACATAGTCCCCATGTAACAAGAGTTTAGAGAAAACGCAGCTTGGACGTAGGCGCTGTCTCACCCATCCCCAGTGTTCGCAAACAGGTCTTGGCTGGCCGCTGATCCACTGTGTGGGGGAGACTGCCCACCACCATCTCTCCTGGGAGGGCTTTTTTGTGGTTTGTACGTTCGGCAGAATTCTTGCACTTCAGTTGGATTGTCAAAAAGCCGAACCCGGCCGCCGATCTCCACCCTCAGCCGGGCAGGGTAGAGCATGCCGTACTTTAAGCCGAGATTGCGGAGTGCGGCCTTCGCCCCCACATATTTCCGCCGGGCCTCTTGGACCATTGCAGTAAAATCCGGGTGGAACGAGAGTCTAGAGCCCTGCCAAGTTATATCTCCTTTCTCCCTAGCCAGACGCATTGCTGTGTCCCGGTCCCGGAAGTTCATGATGCGGGCTATCAGAGGGCGAGGCGGGAGCCGCAAAAATCGACACTTAGAAGAAATTTCACAGAAAAACAATAAGTGATTTCCTATGGAAGAAAATTGGGTTGCTGGTAAGTACGGTTGTGAATATTTTTCAGGGTCAGTGCTGGGCACCAAGATCCAGCACTGGGAGCTCACCTACTAGCAGGTGAGTATTTTCGTTTTCGTTACTCGGCTGATTTTTGGTGAATATTTTAAGTATTGAAAACTCCACACTTAGAAGAAATTTCAGAAGAAACCAGTCAATGTTACCCTATGGAGAAAATTGAGTTATTGGCTTTAAGGTAAGTACTCGACTGGCACAGTTAAGGTTCTGGGCTCAGACTCAGGGGTCTCCCAGGGTCAGGTAGGTACAGTTGTTACACCCTCAGCGGCACAGGGGCAGCCGGGTGCAGAGTGAGTTAGGCCCAATGTTATCCTATGGGAGGCAGCGGGGCCTTGGTTGGTGGCTGCTGACTAGCAGGCCACGCGGCTGTGGGAGCTGGGCTTCTGGTCACTTGCTCAGAGCAAGTGGGGAAGTAGATAGGTGTAGAGGTTACACTGCCAGGGCCACTTGGGCGGCTGGGTGCAGGGTGCTTTTGAACCTTCGGGCGCTCAATTGATTTCAATGGGAAAGCTCCGGTTTGGAAAAAGACTGCAAGCTCGGGGACGAAGATTCTTCAGGTGCCACCACCACTTCGAGAGGTAAGTTGGGTAGTTGGAGGATAGGTAGGTACCCCGGAGTTGGGCACAGGGGGCCACCGGGTGCAGTGGTGCCTTTTGGTGTCGGGAAATCTTACCCTCTGTTGATCGCGGTTGGGGGGGTACCTGGTTCTGAGGCTGCAGGTGTCGTCAGGAGCGTCGAGGGAAGTCCTTGGGTGCCGGACTAGGGGTCACAGTCGCCGTGGTGTCGTCCTCGTGGTCTTTGTTCACTCCGGCACCGGCCAGGCTTGGTGGGTGCAGAGTGTGCAGAGTTCGTGGTTCCGGGCTGATGCCAGGGATTAGAAGCTGATTTTGAATAGAACCTCTACTCATGGGAGTCCCAGGTGCTTAGAGCCAAAAGGTAGCCAGGTCCTCCGGAGTTTGTGAGGTTGCTGGCCACAAGAGGTGCCGGGTTGGAGCAGGTTCAAGGGTCGACAGGCCGGTAGGGCTGGGGCCAAAGCAGTTGGTGTCTTCCTCTTCTTAGCAGCTGCAGGGAAGGTCTTCTTTCTTCTTTGTATCTTGGAATCTGGAATCTGGGGAAGGAAGGTTCTTGGTGCCCCTAAATACTAGATTTAGGGGCGTTACAGGTAGGTGAAGGGCAGGGACCAATCGGTCCCTGTCCTGGGGTGGGTACACCCCCTATTCTGCCACCCTCCTGTGGGAGGGGGGCAGTAGCCTAGTCCTGATTGGGTAGGACCTACCATCTTCAAGATGGCACGCGCCCGGAGATGTGCTTCACCTCTCCTCCCCCACCTGAGGGGTGGGGTTGGTAGGCTGGCACATCCCCTGTCCTTATTTGGGGTTTCCCACCAGAGTGGGGGTTGCAAGTGGCCTGGGGAAGCTCACAGAGGCGCCATGCCATTGAAGCTTCCCTCTGCCCATCCTGGTGTGGTAAATAATTTAATTACCGGGACTTAATTTGATGCGGAAAATCTATAATAATAGCTCAGTAAAATAAGAGGCAGAATCCGTGGTATTAGAGGTTCGGAACGGGCTTTATTCCAAAATCAATTCGAATTGAGGACTCCATATTCCATCACCACGAAGGTTCAGGAAGTGAAGGACCCCCTTTATTGACAAGTAATCATTTATATACAATAGGCATTACAGTGAAACAGATGCCGGAGGCGTAACAGTTGATAACAAAGATAAGAACATACATGCGTAACTAAAGTGGGTGTAACTAAAGAACGTCATCAGGTATGATGTCATAGATGGGTGGTTCCATGAAAGAATTTCGCAATGTCAGCAGAAATACTTGACAGAGATGCGCGCGCAGCGGCATGACGTGTGATTGACGTGTAACTAGGGGATGAGGGGGACTTGACATTTAGCTCTACATGTGGAGACAGAAGTCTGGGGTTATGTCAACCTAATCCCAAATCATATCTAATATCCTATGTTTAAAGAACTGTGTTATCCAGAAAGAAAGGTCTTTTAGGATAGAATCTTATTCTATACTGACTATACTGTCCGTTAGTGCGTGTACAAGCGTCTAAGTGTCTACACTAGATGCGAGGGCAGAAATCTTCCATAGTAATAGGGCTATTAATTACTTGCATGAAGACAGAGAAGCCGGGCCCTTTGCTCGGTAGCTGGGAGAATGTTTACTTAAACTACTAGACAGGAATGTATTGGATAGGGAGCGGAGCAAAGCAGATAATCTTGAAGGTGAAATACAGTTTTTGGCAGGCAACAGGCTGGAGTCAGGCACCGTTAGCCGCGCAGGGAGTAGGACAAAGTTCATGGGTACAGATGCGAGCTCAGACTGGAGCTTTCAGAGGCAGAAGGCAGAAAAGACTTGATGGCAGAATCAGGGCCTACTCGTCTGAACTGTAAAATGGGATAAGTGAACCATATAAAGCCGGTGGCATTTCATACTTAGGAATAGAATATCCGGCCCATTCATGGCGGATCTGAAAGAGGACATGTTGACGGTGGACGCACATGTGTTTGCGTCTTCATAACTGGAACTGGAGGAAACATACATGTACTTATGGTTTATACATGAAACCGTTGGGGTCCAAGATAGGGGACATAACTGACCATAAAAATCCATATTTCCACATTCCCTCCTTGTCCCCTACTTGTCCTTAAGAGATATCAATCTTCATCAATCCGTTGATCTGTTCATATAGCATCATTTGTTCTTCTTTCTTCTTCCGGAATCTTGAATGAAAACTTGGATGTGGGATACACGAGGTGGCACACAGACCACAAATCGCTGGTCCACATTGTAGGCATAAACAGCAACTGACTAGTATGAGAAAGCCAATACCTAGGAAGGATAGGACCCTCCATCCAAAGGTAGATAATACACTCCAAAACCAACTGGACCAAGTCCAGGTGCCTGGATTCTGTTGTATCTGGCTTACAATCTTATGAAGGCGAGTTATGGCTTTATATACAGATGGCGAATTTTCTGGTATGAAAATGCAACAGCTTGATCCGATGACCCTACAAGCTCCGCCCCTATCGGCCATCGGAAGGTAGTCCATGAAATTTCTTGATATGACTTGAATGTATCCAGCCTTTTCGACCTTCGATCTTCACGGCTGTCCTGGTTGTTAACAGTACGAGTTGAGGCGATCTCCACCTAGGATCCAGCTGAGATTTCCGGTCAAAGTTCCTCACTAACACCAGGTCCCCTGGAATTACGTCATGGGGTTTCACCTCGGTGTTGTCGGGAAAGGCTGCAGCTACCTGTGAACGACAAGATTGTAGTGCAGACATCAAGGAAGCCAAGTAATCTGTCAGCATGTTACAGTCAACATCAGTTATTTTTCGTGGTATAGGCGTCCCCCACATATTTGGTGGTCTACCAAAGACCACCTCATAAGGGGATAGCCCTGTTCGAGAGTGCGCTACCATTCTCATGTAAAAGAGTGCAACTGGTAACGCTACTACCCAGTCGACACCTTTCTCTCTACATATTTTGGACAATCTAATTTTCAGAGTTTGATTATGTCGTTCCACGAGACCTGCTGCCTCGGGGTGTCGGACACAGTGAAATCTCCACTGATAGCCTAACAAAAGTGAAACGTGTTTCATTAGTTCGGAGGAGAACGGCTGGCCGTTATCTGAGTAGACAACACGTGGTAAACCGTATCGTGGGAAGAATTCTCGAACCAATTGTTTGGCAGTAGTCGGGGCAGTGTAATCTGAAACCGGGTATGCCTCTGTCCAACGGGAAAGAGCACAGACAACTACGAGAACATATTTGAATCCTCGACATCGTTCCATCTGGATATAATCCATCTGGAGGACTTCAAAAGAGTGATCAGGAGGCTGAAATCCACCCTGTTCTACGGGAATGCTTTTACCTGGGTTAAACTGACAACAGATCATACAGGTACGGACTTTTTGTTTAGCTGCTGCTCGTAAATGTTTGTTGAACCAAATGTGTTGAATGCTGTCTAGCATAGCTTTTTCTCCTAGGTGCGCTGGACTATGTACAGTGTTAATGATAACTTGGACCATTGAATCAGGAAGGAACCACACAGATTTTTCCTTCGTCATCCATCCTTGATCCGTTTGGGTCCCTCCTAATTCAGTCCATTTCTTTATTTCATCTGGTGTAGCATGTGTCTGTATGTCAATTACGTCAAGAGCGGGATCCTTAACCGTCATGCAATGTGTTGGTGTCGGAACTATTGTCTTTGTCATGTCAGACGTGTGGGTTTGAGCAGTCTGTTTAGCTGTTCTGTCAGCTAAATCATTGCCTTGGGAAATGATATCAGTAACTTTCGTATGAGCTTTACATTTCATAATTGATATTGCAGTGGGTAGATGTATTGCATCTAGTAAGGCATGAATAAGGGGTCCGTGCTGAATGTGGGTACCGTGAGAAGTTAAATAACCTCTCTCTCGCCACAGCACGCCGAAGTCATGTACAACTCCGAATGCATAACGTGAATCAGTATATATGTTGACTTTTTTATTCGTAGCTTGAATACAGGCTTGTGTCAGAGCGACGAGCTCTGCTACTTGAGCGGACAAGGTATTTATGCGATTTGTTTCAATAACTTCAGTATCTGTTGTGACTGCATACGCGGCCACTAACTCTCCTGTACTTGTTCTCATACATGACCCATCTACATACAACGTCAGGTCTGGATCTGACAATGGGACATCTGTCAAGTCTTGTCTAGGTTTCGTCGTGATAGTGATAACTTCAATACAATCATGTGCAAGTGGGTCTGTTCCGTTTACTGGTAACAGTGTGGCAGGATTCAATGTACTACAACGTCTGATTTCTATATGTGGCTGAAACAATGTTAATTCGTAACCAGTGAGTCGTGCTATAGTCAAGTGTTGTGTCTGTGTGCGGTTCAAGAGAACCTCTACTGCATGTGGTACTTGTACTGTCAATTGGTGTCCTAACACTATGGCATCGCTTTGTCTAATTGCTAAAGCTGTTGCTGCCACTGATTTCAGGCACGCAGGCAGAGCCTGAGCTACGGGATCTAATGTACTAGAAAAATAAGCACACGGTTTGTGTGATCCTGCTTGTTCCTGAGTGAGTACTGACAAAGCAGTACCTTCGCGTTCTGTAACAAAGAGTGTAAAATGTTTATAGTAACATGGTGTTGCTAAAACGGGTGCTTGACATAAAGCTTTCTTTAGGCTTTCAAAAGCTTGTGTATGTTCCTGTGTCCAAGGGAGGACAGTCGATGTGGCTGCCTCCTGTGTTGTCAACTGAATGAGGGGTTTTGCTAGAAATGCATACTGAGGGATCCACTGCCTACAATATGAAGTGAGGCCTATAAAAGCCCGCACCTCCTTTTGTGTCTTGGGTATTGGCATGTTAGCAATTAACTGGATGCGATCTGGTGTAAGCTGCCTTCCCTCCTTGGACAGCGAGTGACCAAGGTAAACAACTCGCTGGACACAGAATTGCAGTTTAGAAGGGGACACCTTGTGCCCCTTTTCGGCCAAAAAATGTAAAACCGTCAGTGAGGCTTTTTCACATTCAGGTTCGCTTCTAGCGGTGATCAGCAGATCATCGACATATTGAAGCAGGGCAGTGTTGACTGGCATGTGTATACTGTCAAGTTCTCGTTTCAGTGCTTGGCTATAGATGCTGGGGCTTTCTGTGAATCCTTGGGGTGCGCGTGTGAATTTAAAGCTTCGTCCATTTAAACTAAATCCGAACAAGTATTGGCTTTCCGGATCTATTGGGACGCTGAAAAAGGCATTCTTGAGATCAATTACAGTAAAGAATGTTGCTTCGGAATCAATAGCTGTCAATAATGAAGAAATGTCTGGAACTACGGGGTATTGTGGTACAATACATTTATTTAATTCGCGCAGATCAATGACCAATCGATATACTGGCGGGGCCTTTGGATCAGTTCGTTTAAGAATCGGAATTATCGGTGAATTACATACATTGGAGTCTGTTTTTTACAACCACTCCTTGGGTAATAAGTTCGTCAATGATTTGCAGTAAAGCCACTACAGCATCTGGTGGTAACTTGTATTGTTGCATTCGTGGTAGTACCACTCCTGCCTTTAGTGTGACTCGATATGGTGTAATGTTCATGCAACCAACATCTGTAGGGCCTTGTGCCCATAAATGTGTGGGTAAAGTCTGCAGTCGGTGATCCATGTCTCGGGACACATAGTGCCCTTTGAAATCACGTAAAAACAATCTTACTCCTTCCGGAGAACAACATATTATAGCTCCTAGAGCTTTCAAAGTTTTTATACCTAACAAGTTTTCTGGGCATGATTTAGTAAGCAATAAATCTGTAGTTCGTGTCAAAGGACCAATCGTAAGGGGAAGAGGCTGTGATACTTCGTTAACGATAGGTTTTCCTGAAAAGCCAAGGGAAATATTCTGTGAGCCTGAGAGGGGTGCCCCTGGAACTTCACTACGTTTTATTGTTGTTCGGCTTGCCCCTGTATCAAGTAAAAATTTTCTATCTTGGCCTAATAGTTCACTGTGTACATAAGGTCCTTCTTGATCTACAGGGACCTCAATAAGGGGTAAGCCAACTTCCCTCTCTAGGCTGTTTCATGAGTATCGTTGATAATCAGGATAGTCATACTGTGCGGTCTGGTACATCTGTCGTGTCGTTGTTTGTGTGGCAGCAATAGGCTGCGATGGTGGAGCTGGCAGAGACTGTTGCGGAGCTGGCATGGACTGTGCGTGCTGCGGAGCTCCTTGTTGGTTCTGATCCTGTCTAAGTGGCCGTGGTCTTTCTTTTGTATTACCTATGGCGATATTATGTTTTAAAACTGGACAATCATGTACATAATGACCTGGCTGTTTACAATAGTTGCATGTCCCTTTTACAGGACCTGCTGAAACACTGGACTGTGTCATACCCTTTTTATGACCGTCAGCTGGAACTGTCTGGGAAACTAGCATTTTCATTTTCGTGTCTTTCATGCGTCTTTGTTCATGCTCTTGTTCCTCTCTAATTCTATTGTGATGGTACTGTAGCATTTGTAACATTTGTGACGGAGTGTTACCTTGCCAGGTACTCTCGAATTTCAATACTCTATTCTTAACTTGGGGCAAAGAATTTTCAACTAACTTTGTCACAAACAGATGTGGATACGACTCGCTACTTGCTTTTATTCCACTATTTATACCAAAACATTTTTCGAATCGGGCATAGAAATCACTAGTGTCCTCATCGTGCTTTTGTTTACAGGCTGAGATTGCACCCCAGTCTTCCTTTTTCGTAGTTAATAAACATGGCAGTACCTGTACTAGTAAACCTGGTAGTGTTTTGGTCTTCTCCCCAAGCCCTGCACCTGGACCTCGAGCTTTTTCTTCGTTTTCTAACGCTGTCCAATCTATCTTTTGGTCTCCCACCTCCCAATCCTTTTCCTTGAGTTTTTCGTAAATGCCCGCAGGCATTAATACCTTCAATATTGTCATAATGTCGGGGTAGGTATACTCTCCCATGAGCAACATGTCTTTAATTTCTCGGTGGAAACCCGCTGGGTCTTTGTCATGACTGGGTACCACCTTCTTCATTTCCAATAGTTCTATTTTAGATATGGGTGTGTATACAAACACACGTTTAAACTGATTGTCCTCACCTTTTATCGGGTGCACTTCGCGTAAGGGATTCTGTCTATCCATATAGTACGTCGTTCTTTCCTTGATGGGCAGTGAAACATGTTCGGGACATACAAAAAGAATGTACTGCTTTCTGGATTCTAGTATTTCTCTAATTAGCTCAGTACCTGAACCTCTCCATTTATTCGTTAGTAATTTAGTCAATATATCAGGTAAGGGACCAGGATCGGAGTGTTGGCTTTTATATAATATAAGGAGTTGTTCAATCATATAGATACCAGCTAAGCGCTGTTCATCTGGGGCGAGGTTCAAAAACGCGTGTGCTAATGTATCATCACTATATTTTCCGGGACTATCAACCCAATGAACGGCTGACCTGGCTAATTCTTGTTCGTCCATAGAATCGAGTATATGATAACCCCTTCGTTCTCGGAGTAGGTTGTCAGCGGCTTGGAACGAATGTTCGGGGGACCTTATATTTATTATAGGAGTTTGGAAATTTCTGCTATTATCTGGACGTACCGGACATATTGGATCAGTGAAGCATCTAGTATTATTGCAAGATCTTCCTCTACCTACATAGGCCATGGTTTCTAACTGTCCCGTGGGCAGTTCTAATTCTTCCTCGTCTTCGGTTTGTTCAGGTTCGTCTACTGCTAATCTTTCTTCGTGTATTCGTTCTATTTCTTTGCGGATCTTTCGGCACATAGCTACTATACATGATCGTTTATCATGTCTCCCCTCTGATATATTCTGACTCCATGTGGTAAGAATTTGCATTTCTTTCGGATTTACCCCTGGTTGGTCTTGATTTCTGATCACACAATTTATGAGGAAACGTAACAGTTCCCCCTGTATTTCCACTTTTTGGTACTCCATGGCTCTGTTAATACTCTCAGGATCTCGCCCTGACTGGACAAAGTGATATATATTTTCTAAGTGTGTAGTCATTCCTGGTAGCTTCCCTAAATATATAGCAGCTCGTCGGATACGTAATGATGCTAGCATCATTTCGTCCCCTTTTCCGGGCACAGGGTCATATCTACAATCTATTAGAAGTTCCTTGAGCGTGTTGGGAGTTATTAGTTTGGGCGTACGTTGGTGGGCTAATTCTTGAAAGGAAAGTTTATTTACTCTGGGTGGCGTGGAAAAAATGTTTGTTGTACCTCCTGTAGCACCACCTGGGGTGCTGGATGTGAAAGGATTCGTCGAACGTGATATAGCAACTATAGGTGTGGATACAGATGTCGAAGCAGATGTGCTTGCCTGAACTTGTGTCGGAGTTTGCTGTTGCGGAGGTACAGACGGAAGAGGGTCTTGGCGTTGAACCCCCTCTGCAGGCGGTCTATGTGGCGCAGCATTAGCATACTCGGGAGCTGCGTCGTCTAAATAAGAGGAAAGAAAAACATCTTCTGCGGTTCTGGGATGCCCTTTGGGATGTACCTTTATCGGAAACAATGGGGGTGGCAAGTCTTTTGGTATCTCCGGAGTAGCCTTAGGTAATCCTTCGGCCAGGAGAGGATACATACCATTCATAAGGGCATTTCGTTGTCTGTCTACTTGTTCTGATTTTACTCGAGTACCTTCTTCAATTAATATATTTTCTCGAACTTTATTTAAATTCTCCTTACTCTTCTCTTCCTGTCTACGTGCTTTTTCTGTACGTCTATACGATTCTTTACGCCATAATTCAATGGCGTCTTTCTGTGATTGTCTAGCTTTCTTTTTCCATAATTCTTCCTCTACTTTCACGATGCAATCTGCATCCCAGGTCCCAGCTGCGGGCCACCTCTGACTTTCTGGTAATTCCTTGGTGTAGTCTACCCATAAATCAAGAAATAATATGGCGTCTAGGCCATGTTTATGATACATAAAGTACCCTGGAGTGTCCCTAGGAGGAATGGGAACAGCTTCTTCGAGTAACCCTTTTCTAGTTTTGATCTGTCTTAATTTCGAAAAGAGCGGCATTTTGAGAACTGATCTGATCTGATACCTAAATTTTGAACACGTTTAATACAACGAAACACAATAATGAACAGTCATTCACACCACAATATGCAGAACGTATTTAAAACATTTAACATTTAACATTTAATGAACAACAATGATGGCCGTTCACTAAGCATAATACTCGATACTAACTAGATAATTCTGACTTCATATACTAGACATACTTGATATACTGCTAAACAGTACAGATACACTGCTGAAACAGTGCAGACCGGATTTGTGTACCCAAACCCGTCTTGACCGGCACAACCTATGTGCACGTCAGAACGCCTCCCCGACAATGGTACTCACCGGGTAGCTCGGAACGGAAGGCCTCGGAACTGAACTGAACTGGACTCGGACCGGACTGGACTCGACTCGATACTTCGGAACTTCGGAACTTCGGAACTGGTGGGCCTCTGTATACCTCGGATCTTGCTCTCTCAGCTAGGCTCTGGTCGGGATACTTCGCACTTCTCACCGCCTCGTCTGGGTGTTGATCGCAGCCTCAGTTACCCCCGCTCGGCAGGAGGGAGATACAGGAAATCCTGTGGGTACGCGTTGTTGTCCGTCCAGCTGTGACAGGAGACCGGGCCTGCAACGCACCTCCGGCGCGTGAGATGAGAAAGTGTCCCTGTTCGGGCGCCATATATGTGGTAAATAATTTAATTACCGGGACTTAATTTGATGCGGAAAATCTATAATAATAGCTCAGTAAAATAAGAGGCAGAATCCGTGGTATTAGAGGTTCGGAACGGGCTTTATTCCAAAATCAATTCGAATTGAGGACTCCATATTCCATCACCACGAAGGTTCAGGAAGTGAAGGACCCCCTTTATTGACAAGTAATCATTTATATACAATAGGCATTACAGTGAAACAGATGCCGGAGGCGTAACAGTTGATAACAAAGATAAGAACATACATGCGTAACTAAAGTGGGTGTAACTAAAGAACGTCATCAGGTATGATGTCATAGATGGGTGGTTCCATGAAAGAATTTCGCAATGTCAGCAGAAATACTTGACAGAGATGCGCGCGCAGCGGCATGACGTGTGATTGACGTGTAACTAGGGGATGAGGGGGACTTGACATTTAGCTCTACATGTGGAGACAGAAGTCTGGGGTTATGTCAACCTAATCCCAAATCATATCTAATATCCTATGTTTAAAGAACTGTGTTATCCAGAAAGAAAGGTCTTTTAGGATAGAATCTTATTCTATACTGACTATACTGTCCGTTAGTGCGTGTACAAGCGTCTAAGTGTCTACACTAGATGCGAGGGCAGAAATCTTCCATAGTAATAGGGCTATTAATTACTTGCATGAAGACAGAGAAGCCGGGCCCTTTGCTCGGTAGCTGGGAGAATGTTTACTTAAACTACTAGACAGGAATGTATTGGATAGGGAGCGGAGCAAAGCAGATAATCTTGAAGGTGAAATACAGTTTTTGGCAGGCAACAGGCTGGAGTCAGGCACCGTTAGCCGCGCAGGGAGTAGGACAAAGTTCATGGGTACAGATGCGAGCTCTGACTGGAGCTTTCAGAGGCAGAAGGCAGAAAAGACTTGATGGCAGAATCGGGACCTACTCGTCTGAACTGTAAAATGGGATAAGTGAACCATATAAAGCCGGTGGCCTTTCATACTTAGGAATAGAATATCCGGCCCATTCATGGCGGATCTGAAAGAGGACATGTTGACGGTGGACGCACATGTGTTTGCGTCTTCATAACTGGAACTGGAGGAAACATACATGTACTTATGGTTTATACATGAAACCGTTGGGGTCCAAGATAGGGGACATAACTGACCATAAAAATCCATATTTCCACACTGGGGGAGGAGATCTAGCACCTCGCCCAGGATGTGCATTGTTGCAGACCCAGGAGAGCAGGGGCTCTCTTACCCCAGGGGTCCAGCAACATGTCTGCTGTGTGGCAGCCTAGGCAGCCTCTCAGACCAGACGTGGATTGTAGGTCAGGTTTCAGGGGGCCTCTCTAAGATGCCCTCTGTGGTGCATGGCATCAGTGTGGGTTTAATATGCTGAGCAGTTTGATACCAAACTTCTCAGTCTTCAGTGTTGCCATTATGGTGATGTGGAGTTCGTGTTTGACAAGCTCCCAGCACCATGTACTCTTAAATGGCAGCACTGCACTTACAGGGCCCAGGAATGGACCTGGGTACTGAAGGGGCACAGGGCTCATGCTCCTGTGCCAACACCACTGGCATAGGGCACCCAGCTAGAGTGGTGGCTGATGTATGCTAGGGCAGTGTAGGTGGTGGGCAAGGCAAACAGGGATGTGTGCCATGTCGACTCTCTGTTTTGTCCTGTACTCAGCCTGCAAGGGCAGTGTGTGTGTGTTAGGGTACAGGGCCTCTAAGGGTGTCACAATGAGTGCTGCAGCCCTTAGAGGCCTTCCCTGGTCACAAGGCCCTGGGTACCTAGGGTACCGTTTACCAGGGGCTGACATGTGGCCAGGGTTTGCCAATTTGGGTTGGAGGTTTTGGTTTAGGGAAGGAACATAGGCCCAGGGCACCTGATTGGCAGGAGTCCAGAGCACACCCAGTCAAGGTACATTCAGCAATTCAGCAAAAAGTGGGGGCATACCATGCAAGAAAGATGGCACTTTCTCACAGCGCTCACCACTGCGAAACACGTGGTGACTGTATGGGTTTGCTGTGATGCTTTCTTTATATACAGTAAAGGCCATATATGTTTTGGTGATACTTTTTCTTCATAAAGACCATCTGTAGGAAAGTAGGATCTGCTTTCATTGTAACCCCCACGTTTTGCTGGTGTCATTCTGTTTTCTGACTGGGATTCTGCTAATCAGTACCCCAGTCACTGTGCTCTCTCCCTAATTTGGACTGTGGTAATTCCTTTGGTACCTTCCCAGGTGGCTACTGGTGTACCCATGTAAGTCCCTAGTATGTGGTACTAAGGTACCCAGGGCTTAGATACACCAGGGGTCTCCCATGGGCTGCAGCGTGTATTATGCCACCTATGAGACAACTCAAACTGTGACTACAGGCCTGCCATTGCAGCCTGTGTAAGTTGGTGCTAGCACCACTTACAACAGATATAAGTTTCCTTATATCGGAGGTCCATTCACTTAAATGCTACAAGTCACCCCTATGGCAGGCTCTTCAGTCCTGAGGGCAGGGTGCTTGGTTACAAGTGGGTGAGTGCCCCTGCATGAGCAGGGCCCCTCTACAAACCCCAGAGTCGATTTTCCAGGTTTTGTAAGTGCGGTCAGCCATTTAATACATATAGTGGATATCAAGTCAAATCCGAGATGTCTAACTTTAAATTGGCTCCACTGAAACCAGTCATATCTAATGTACATCTAGCCTCCGTTTCCCTAACTTAGAATAATCCCCAGGTGTCCGACTGGATCCGGCAAACTTTCTGCAGGAGCACCTCTGCGTGCCGGAGGGTGGCGCTGCACGGCTCCGCCCTGACGTATACGGACGTGACGTCAGCAGAGCCATATAAGCCTCTCCCGGCGCGGTGACGTCAGTTTTCTTTTCCGCGTCCCAACGCGGATCCTGGAAAACCAGCGGTTCCTTGGCCTGTTTTTCAGGCATTCTCGACATCTTCGGTGTCACGGAACAGTGTGCGATACCTTCGGGCTTTAAGGCGTGTGAGACCTGTATGGGGCAAATATCTGTCACGGATCCGCACGCGATATGTATGTGGTGCCTGGGAGCTCACCACGACTCCGAAGAGTGCGACGCCTGTCGGCAGATGAAGCCAAAGTCCCTAAGGGAGCATTGTATGAAGCTGCTGGCTGCCCGGATATCCGGCCCTGCGCCTTCATGATGCCGTTCTCCCTCTCTGGATCGGGCCCGCTCACGGGGTCGTTCTCGCGGACGTCGTTCGGAGACAGGTAAGCAGAAGCATAAGTCACGGAGGCCGTCCTCCCGTAAACGTGATGTTGGGGCTTGCTGCTCTCGGTCTTTGCCAAGCACAGTGTCAAGAATTCCTGTCATACGAGGGGAGGAAAACGGTAACCGGCGAAAACGGACTACATCTCCCAGGATGCTTAGCGGTTGAGAGGTTATGTAAACAGGAGAGCTGTTACATAACTCAAGAGAAACACGCCCTTATGTAAACAGGAGAGCTGTTACATAACTCAAGGAAAACACGCCCTTATGTAAACAGGAGAGCTGTTACATAACTCAAGGGAAACACGCCCTTATGTAAACAGGAGAGCTGTTACATAACTCAAGGAAACACGCCCTTATGTAAACAGGAGAGCTGTTACATAACTCAAGGAAAACACTCCCTATAAAGGGAGGAACCGGGAGGTACAACGCTGTCGGATATTGTGTTCACACCGACGTACCTGCTTCGTGAAGAGCAGTGTTCCAGAGTGGTGCTCCAGTAAGGCAAGAACGGAGGTAGGTCGAGTCGTTACTCCCTGGGCCGTGTCTTGCCCCATCGTCACCTGTGAAGGACCCGGAAGCTCTACCGGTCAACCATTGAGCTTCGCTTTTTGACTCGGCTGAGTCCAAGCGCAGTGGCGCTTTTGCTGGTTGGAGTCGTAACTCCCAGCCCGACCAGAGACACAGGGACTGCCAGCTGTAACGCACACCAGGAGGTGTTTGCCGCGTTACAGACTCGGAAGTCCACAGGATCGATCGAGCGGCTGCTCTCGGTTCAGTCTTCTTGCTTGTGATTGGGGTATCGGTGACGCATCACCAGGAGGTGACTCCGCGTCCCGGTGCAGTCTGAGGAAGAGGTTGAGCGGCTGCTCCCTTCAGGTAGAGACCCCGGCTGGGTGTTTCCCTGACTCCTCGATTCTCCCCAACACTCTTCGTGCCCCTCACAGCCTACCGATTGGCATTGTCGGCCATTTCATTTCTGCCCTCTGTTGGCATACGCCGGGACCGGCGTATATGCAGAGGACGGTTAGGACCATCCGTGCTGTGGGCTGGTAACGTACTTAGCCTGGAGGATTCCAGTGACTATAACTTTTGTTTATTCTTTGTATTATATTTGCCTTCATTAAAACAACTAACCCTTCACTAGTGGTTGCGTCCTCATTGTCGTGTCTGTTAAACGATCCTGAGACGTTCAGGGCGTTACAAAATATCCGACCTTAATAACACTAACTGTCTCCCGGTCGATAACAGACATGGCAACACTTGATGATGTGCTGGCTGCTTTAGCGGCCATGCAAGTTGAAGTGGCTGCCTCTAGGCAAGAAACAGCCGATGTAAAAGCCAGACTGGATGCTATCCAATTGGACCCGCTCACGCCCAGCACCTCCCTCACGAATCAGACCCCTGCGGTAGTAGTGGAAATGCCGGTAGCCATCCCCTTGGCGACACCAGAGAGGTACAGTGGGGATCCTAACACAGTGCAGGTATTCCTCACACAAGTGGCGCTACATTTATCGTGCAAACCAAAGGCGTTCCCCACGAGTCAGGCTCGTGTGGCTTTCCTTATATCCTATTTGGCGGGAAACGCGGCACAATGGGCCGTACCTCTGGTGAGCAGGGACGACCCCCTCTTATGTGATTGGGGTGCTTTTCGCAAGGAATTCCTGAAGGTATTCGACAGAAGGGCTGACTCGTACACGGCGGACCGTGAAATGCTTGAGTTGAGACAGGGATCCAACGACCTGGTGCAGTATCTCAACGCGTTCCGAAGGCTGGTTGCGGAAACCAAGTGGCCTGTTGCTAAACAGACGGCGCTCTTCCATCAAGGGCTGTGCGATGAGCTCAAGGACGCCGTGGCTCATATTGACCCTCAACCCAAGACATGTGAGGGCCTTATCAACCTGGTATTACGGCAGGAACATAGGCTAAGTGAAAGAAAGGGGGATCATGGGAGAAAAGGAAAATCCCTTCCATCCTATGTGACGGTGGGAAGTCCTGAAACTTCCACCGCATCCAAGGGAGAACCCATGGACATCGGCGCAATACGAGCGAGCCTCACAGCCACGGAGAAAGAGTCACGCCGTAAACAAGGATTGTGCCTATATTGTGGCAAAAAAGGCCACTACGTACGTGAATGCCCTGCCAAACCGAAGACGTCACGTTATCGGGCCAACCGGTCGGTAACAGCCGTGGTGGACATACCGGCGGAAAACTAGAGGACTCCAAGACCAGAGAAGGGGCATCTCGGAGTCACTCATCCATCCCTTCACTTTCCAACTCGGTCACTAAGGGACAACGACACCTGTTTATCAAGGTGCACGTGGGAGTGCATGACCAGTGGATACCCGTTGTGGCCATGGAGGATTCAGGGGCCACTGGCATGTTTATGGACCACAACGAGGCATGCAGGCTAGGGCTAGTGCTTCTTCCCAAAGCTGTACCCGAAGACGTCTATGCTGTAGACGGAAGGCGATTGGTGACGGGGCCCATCGGGCAGCACACGGGGGTCCTTCCGATGAGATATGGGTGGAACCATTTGGAACAAATCGATTTTAACATCATCCGAGCGCCCCAATATGGCGTCATATTGGGATTGCCGTGGCTACAGAAACACAACCCCTTTGTGGATTGGCCAACACATCGCATCGAAATGACGTCACCGTATTGCATCCTGCATTGTGGAATAAGAACGGAATCCCTTGACGCAGATGAGAGCGGGAGTCAGACGGTGGCTACAGCGGCAGAAAAAGATGTGGCTCTCCCCCAGGCTTATCACAGTTTTGAGGATGTATTTGATGAGGTGAAGGCGGAAGTGCTACCACCACATAGACAGTTTGACTGCCAGATCGACCTGGTGCCAGGGGCCAGCGTTCCCAGCGGCAGGCTGTATGCCCTGACGGAGCCTGAAAACGTGCATCTCCGGGGGTACCTGGATAAACTCCTCAAGCTAGGATTCATCCGCCCGTCCAAGTCTCCGGCCGCCTCGCCACTCTTCTTCATCCCGAAGGCTAATGGGGAGCTGAGAGCCTGTGTGGACTTTAGGGCATTGAATGCGATAACCATAAAAAATCGGTACCCCTTGCCTCTCATCAGTGTACTTCTGGAACAGGTCAAGAAAGCTCGTATCTACACCAAGTTGGATTTGAAAGGGGCATACCATCTGGTGCGCATGAGGGACGGAGACGAGTGGAAGACCGCCTTTAAGACCTGGTTCGGCCTTTTTGAGTACCTCGTCATGCCGTTCGGTCTGTGCAACGCCCCGGCAGCCTTTCAGTACTTTTTGAATGAGGTATTCAGAGAGGAGTTGGATATCTACGTGGTCGTATATATCGACGACATCCTCATCTATTCGTCCAGTGTGGAGGAGCACGTACACCACGTCAAAGCTGTGCTCCAAAAGCTGAGGGAAAACATGCTGTTTTGTAAACTCAGCAAGTGTGACTTCCACGTCACATCCGTGGAATTCCTCGGAGTGATGCTGAGTCCAGAGGGACAGGAGATGGCAGAACGAAAGATCAAGGCGGTGAAAGAATGGCCGGTGCCCCAAAGCGTGAAGGACGTCCAAAGTTTCATTGGCTTCGCCAACTTTTACAGGCGGTTCATAGATGGATTTTCAGGAGTGGTGGCCCCAATCACACAGCTACTGAGGAAGTCCAAGGAGTTTGTCTGGTCCCCTGAAGCGAACAAAGCCTTTGAGGCCCTGAAAAGCGCCTTTGGTAAGGCGCCGGTGTTGGCTCACTCCGATCCGGATCTCCCCTACGTGGTGGAAGCGGACGCGTCGGATGTGGCGCTGGGGGCTATCTTGTCCCAACGCAACCACGACACAGGGGTGCTTCATCCCGTTGCGTACATGTCCCGCAAACTCAACGACGCCGAACGCAACTACCATATTGCGGAGAAGGAGCTTCTCGCAATCAAGGACGCCTTCACCGAATGGAGGCATTGGTTGATGGGGGCAAGACATGTGGTATCGGTGTACACGGACCATCGGAACCTACAGTTCATGACGGCCACTAGACACCTTTCTCCCAGGCAGCTGCGGTGGATGATCTTCTTTGCGGGGTTCAACTTCCGCATCACATATCGGCCGGGGACGGAAAACCGAAAGGCGGACGCCCTGTCCCGTCAATCTGCAGTTAAGGAACCATTGCCTGCGACCGAGCGTTCCATCATTTCCCCGAGGATGGTATTGGGGGTTATCCAACCGGATACTTTCCTGAGGGGAATAAAGAGAGGGATCAGGTCATTCGCATGGCGGAGGTGGCTCCTCAGTCACAGAGAATGGCAGCTGAAGGACGGGACACCCCTGAAGGGCAGGTGCCTATTGATACCCACGCCTAGGCTAAGGAAACAAGCATTCATCTGGTGCCATGACTCTCCATGCGCAGGTCATTTGGGCTTTGAAAAAACGGTGGCTAGCATGGGACGGCATTTCTGGTGGCCAACCATGAGAGTGGATGTCAGGAGGTGGGGACAGGAGTGTCCTACGTGTGCTACCATGAAGGCCGACCATGGCCGAACCCAAGGGCTCTTACATCCACTTCCAACCCCGGATAGACCATGGGATAGCATATCACTGGACTTCGTGGTGGGCCTACCGGTAGACCAGGGGATGACGGCAATACTGGTGGTGGTGGATTACTTGACGAAAATGGGGCACTTCATCCCCTGCAAGAGAGTCCCTACGGCTGGGGAATTGGCGTCACTACTCCTAAAGAATGTGGTACGACTGCATGGATTACCTGGGGTGATCGTGTCGGACCGGGGGTCGCAGTTTACTGCGCAATTCTGGAAGACTTGGTGCACTGCGCTGCATGTTAAGACCGCCCTGTCCACCAGCTACCACCCTCAAACGGACGGCCAAACCGAGCGCCTGAACCAAACGCTCAAACAGTATCTGCGATGTTTTGTGGACCAGGGCAGGGAAGAATGGGTCGACTTGCTATGGGTTGCAGAGATAGCCTATAACAACGCCACTCACAGCTCCACACAGTCATCTCCGTTCTATAGCAACTATGGCCAACATCCCAGGTTCTTGCCATTTCTACATCCGTTCAGAGAGGACAGGATTCCCGCCACAGCGGACAGGGTGGCACACATAAAAGACACATTGATGCGCTCAAGGGCTGTCCTAATAGAGGCCAAGAGAAGATACAAGGCTGCGGCAGATAGGAAGAGAAGGCCCGGGCCACTGTACCGCACTGGAGACTACGTCTGGATATCCACAAGAAACATGAGGTTTCGAAAGAACAGTGTGTTCCATCCCAAGTACATGGGCCCCTATCGAATTACCAAGTGTATGGGTCCCGTGAACGTGAAGGTGTGCTTGCCCCAGTCATTGCGGATACACCCTGTCTTTCATGTATCATTGCTCAAACCAGCACCCTCCAAGCCGTCTGGGACACCTCGGCCGGTATGCGTGGAGTCGGAGGTGGAGTATGAAGTGTCGGGCATACGGGCGTCCAAATGGCGCAGGGGGAAGCTGTGGTACCTGGTTGCGTGGAAAGGCTATGGCCCGGAGGAGCATTCATGGGAACCGGCTGAAGGGGTTCATGCTCCGCGCTTGGTCTCCTTGTTCCATCGGCGTTTTCCTGCCAGCGCTGGACCCGTGGGGAGCCGCTGAGAGGGAGGATGTACTGTCAAGAATTCCTGTCATACGAGGGGAGGAAAACGGTAACCGGCGAAAACGGACTACATCTCCCAGGATGCTTAGCGGTTGAGAGGTTATGTAAACAGGAGAGCTGTTACATAACTCAAGGGAAACACGCCCTTATGTAAACAGGAGAGCTGTTACATAACTCAAGGAAAACACGCCCTTATGTAAACAGGAGAGCTGTTACATAACTCAAGGGAAACACGCCCTTATGTAAACAGGAGAGCTGTTACATAACTCAAGGAAACACGCCCTTATGTAAACAGGAGAGCTGTTACATAACTCAAGGAAAACACTCCCTATAAAGGGAGGAACCGGGAGGTACAACGCTGTCGGATATTGTGTTCACACCGACGTACCTGCTTCGTGAAGAGCAGTGTTCCAGAGTGGTGCTCCAGTAAGGCAAGAACGGAGGTAGGTCGAGTCGTTACTCCCTGGGCCGTGTCTTGCCCCATCGTCACCTGTGAAGGACCCGGAAGCTCTACCGGTCAACCATTGAGCTTCGCTTTTTGACTCGGCTGAGTCCAAGCGCAGTGGCGCTTTTGCTGGTTGGAGTCGTAACTCCCAGCCCGACCAGAGACACAGGGACTGCCAGCTGTAACGCACACCAGGAGGTGTTTGCCGCGTTACAGACTCGGAAGTCCACAGGATCGATCGAGCGGCTGCTCTCGGTTCAGTCTTCTTGCTTGTGATTGGGGTATCGGTGACGCATCACCAGGAGGTGACTCCGCGTCCCGGTGCAGTCTGAGGAAGAGGTTGAGCGGCTGCTCCCTTCAGGTAGAGACCCCGGCTGGGTGTTTCCCTGACTCCTCGATTCTCCCCAACACTCTTCGTGCCCCTCACAGCCTACCGATTGGCATTGTCGGCCATTTCATTTCTGCCCTCTGTTGGCATACGCCGGGACCGGCGTATATGCAGAGGACGGTTAGGACCATCCGTGCTGTGGGCTGGTAACGTACTTAGCCTGGAGGATTCCAGTGACTATAACTTTTGTTTATTCTTTGTATTATATTTGCCTTCATTAAAACAACTAACCCTTCACTAGTGGTTGCGTCCTCATTGTCGTGTCTGTTAAACGATCCTGAGACGTTCAGGGCGTTACACACAGGCGCCCAGGAGTCATCTCCTCCATACCCAGCCTTCCCGGGTGTCAGAGCGACAAGGACCCAAATGGAGGCCTATTCAAAGGCTCTCCAGTCTTTCTTTGGGTCACCCCCTCTCCCTGGTTCGCCTTCAGAGGAGGAAGGCACTCATATCGGCTCTTCGCCGGCGGATTCGTCCTCGGCACCGGCTGCGTGCAATACAATGTCGGGACACGGCCCGGAGGGGTATCCCAGTCGTCTCTTCAGCCCACCCGTGCAGTCACCGCATAGTGTGGCTTCCTGCGCTGACGTCGGCTGCGGCACCGAGTTCGATGCCCTGTTGACCTCTTTCCTCCCCGCAGGTGGAGGTCGAGTCACTGTCAAGCTGCGCCCAGATTGAGTACCCTCTGGAGGTTCTAGACGTCGAGACGACGCCGGTGCCGGCACCTACGGCTCCTTTGTTACAGAAGGATGAGATCCCTCTGGGCTCACCGTGCCCAGGGTCGTTTCGGTGCCCCTTGGTGCAGGTGCCTAGCATTCCATGGTCTTCGGATCAACCTCCGGCTGCTCTACCTTTACTGTCTAGTGGACGGGTTAGCCTCCAACCATAACTGACCAATGATTTGTTGTCGCCCCCCAGAATGGCGACAGAGGCTAGTGCAGCTTACGCAAGGGCTGTTTGCAGGGCTGCCGATATTCTTCGCTTGCAGCCCTCTGTGGTTTCCCTGCCCTCTGATCCTTTACTGGATCTCCTCCACATGGAGCCTGTGGACATGGAGCCACTGCTGCCCCTTGGTGGGTCTTTGTTTGTTAGTCTGCTCGGTACCTGGGCACGATCCTCCTCTGTTGATCGGACCATTGCTCGCCGGCATCGCCCGGCCCCAGACGATCCTGTCTGCTTGTTCCTTCACGCTAGAGCTCAGGGTCTGGTTGTCCAAGCAGCTTTCACCTTCCGCTCTGCTGATGCTACCTCCCACAAGGGAGTCTCGGTGGCTGGAGACATGTGGGCATCACATTTTTGCCTCAGCCAGTGCGGGCATCCGTGCCTTGAACACGTCTTGCGTGTTCGCGCGTGCTACCTTTGGCCTTTGGGATTTGGTTGAGCTCCTTCTTCCTTCTCTCCCAGAAGGGCCCCGGGCTGACTTGCATCGCCGCCTTCTTGATGGCCAGGGAATGGCACAATTTTCCTTTTGATCGGCCCTGGACTCTACTGACACTGTGGGTAGGGCAATGGCCCTGTCGGTTGCTTCACGCCGTCATGCATGGCTGCGCGATAGTCGTTTTCCCGACAATGTTCAGGACGCTCTTCGGGATCTGCCATTCAATGGCCTGGACCTTTTTGACTGTCACGCTGATTCAGCAGTCTCCCTCCTCATGTCTGGTCTCCCGTGATTTTCTAGCCCATGCGGCCTGGCTTTCTCGTCCTTGTGGCCTATCTTTTTCACGCGTTGTGTGACTTTGTGTTGCTTTTTCTTCATAGGCAGCATTGCCTTGTTTGTTTTTGACCCTGGGTTTATGATGTAATACCCAGATGGTCTAGGCGGCTACTCCGCCATGTTTGCCTTTGTTCAGTACAGCTGGTTCTTCCTTTATTTCAGTCCTCTGTGAGCTTGGCTCCAGAGGAAGCCCCCTTGCCGGGGTTAAGACTTACCTTTGTGAGGTACTTGCTGGCTACTGTGTTAGCTGCCTTTCTACAAGAAAGGCTTGGTATGCTCCTGTGGAGGAGCGACTGCGTACTGGAGTGTCTTGTGTTTCTGGTAATGCCGTCACTTTCTGGCCATGGGTCGGCATCCTGCCAATGCTGCCCCACGTATCTTAGCTGGTGCAGGTTCATCAGTGCTTTTTCCACTGTTGTGCATACTCAACCGGTATGCGCTGACTGTCATACCGTAGTGTCCTCCCTCTGGGTCTTGCTTCCTGTCGACACATCGGATCCTGTGGATCCATCGGACCCTAGGCTCAGTTCATCTTCTTTTACAAAGCCATGAACTCTCACTTCTGCACCGACATTTCTGGCTCTGTGCTTTTTCTCTCAACCCGGTATACATACGGAGGTTTTCGTGCTGTTCTTTGACGGCTTGTGGTACCTTTGCCTCCCATTGTTTTCCACTCTTTTCAGAGCTTCGTGGTCTGGTGTTGACTGCGCTGGCATTGCGGTCCCCACTGTGTTTCGTCACATTGTTGACCGCTAAGTCCACTCGGGAACTTGGTGGGGTTCAGTCGCAGACCCGCCTCCTCTATGGGTATGGCTTTGGTATCTATTCTAAGTTAAGGAATCTGTGGCTAGATGTCTCTATCAGATGGAAGAGTTACTTACCTTTGGTAACGATGTATCTGGTAGAGACACAGTCTAGCCACAGATTCCTTAACGCCCGCCCATCCTCCCTGTTCTACGAGGACCTTTTCAGGTTTGGTTTCCCCGCATTCGCCTCCCTCCGGGTGGCTTTGTCTTTCTCCTGGGTGACCTCTTTCACTTCACTCCTAGACGGGATGCTTCATTCTGTTTTGCTTGCTCTGCTCCACCCATTCTCGTGAATGGGCGGCATGCTCATGTGTCATGTCCTTTACATCCCTACGCTCTGGGTCGGCCAGTGTGGGGTCTACTCGTGTTCACCCCCCCCCCTCTTTCTCAATCGCCTTGGGGTCTCTTACCTCCCCTGCAGTCCATTGGTTTGAAGTCTATTTTCTCTGCCTCAGTCTATGGGTCTCTTACAGGAGATACAACGTCCCTTTCTGGTGCCCACATGTGGTGGATTGTCATTGCTCATGTGTTCCGGACTTGTTGCCCTTCACAGTTATATATTGTGGTTGCAGACTTTGTCATCTGCCATGATGTTTGTTCACATCATCTTCTGCCTCCGGGGCGGGTTTAGCGTTTGCTTTTGTGGGGTTGCTTCTCAGAGCGGTGCTCTGCTCTTTCCCTTCACTATTTTTCAGTATACAGTGCCTGGCACTGTCCTTTATGTTGCTCTTTTTCACCATTCAATTTCTTTTTCTTTTTCATCTTTTTCGCACACTGTTCTCATATTCTCAGTTTTTGGTGGTGGCTCCGCGGTGTGGCGCAGAAAAGTTTCTCAGACGAAAACTGACATCATCGCGCCAGGAGGGGCTCATATGGCTCCACTGACGTCGCGTCTGTGGACGACGTCCGGAGGGAGCCATATGGCGCCACCCCCATCACGCAGAGGTGCGGCTGCGGAAAGTTTTCCAGATCCAGTCTGACACCTGCGGATATTCTAAGTTAAGGAATCTGCGGCTGGACTGTGTCTCTACCAGATACATCGTTACCTAAGGTAAGTAACTCGTCCGTTTGGTATCAAACATGTTGGAATCCTACCCCAACACCAATTCCTGTTTTGGATGTACGACCCCATGTACTGGGGGCTCCCCTAGGGTGCCACCCTGTATTCCCAGTACTAGCCTTTCAGGGTCTAACAGCAAGCTAGTGCTGCTGCTGACCACAGGCACGTTTCTGCCCTCCTGCTGCTGAGCTGAACTCGAGCAGGGGAAGGCAGAACAATAGGTTTCCTGCCACAGGGAGGTGTGATCACATCCCAGACAGGACTTAGTGTATTGGGCTGGGGTGGGGGCGCTTGTCAGCGCCACCAGACTGCTTTGAAGGAGATATTTGGTGCCCTCCTTGCATACTCCAGTTTGAGAAAGTTCAGGGAGCCATCGGCTCCCGCCCTGCATGAAAACTGGACAAAGGACATGGGAGTATCTTACCGTCTGTCCAGCCCCTCCTCTGGAGGGATACTCGAATTGTCCCAACCCTCTCCCTAGGGTACTTAAGGGATTACCTGTGGGTGGCTCTTCAGATTTATCGTGGGACAAGATTCAAACCCGAAACCACTTCAACCGTCCGGACACCTTGGACTTAGTTGGACTTCGCCTGGAACTGAGACTACATCAAGGAAGACTCCTACTTCTCCTGGTCTTGTCATCTTGCCAGTCTTCTGCTTAGTCTGTGCCTGTGCTTCATCCAGGTTCATCTCCAGGCCAGTGGGCATCAGATACCCAAAGGAATCTCCCTTGAAGTGCAGGAGTCACTCCCCTGCATCTGCAAGTACTGCAACCAAGCTGACCAGTCTGCTGCTCCTCACGTCCTATGGACTCCGAAAGGCTCAGCAACACAGGTGGTGGTTATGCAACTCCCTCGAAGCCTGCACTGTCTTCTCAGCATGTTTGAGGCTATTATCTCTCTTTAGAACCGCTGTAACAGAACCCCTGTGCTACGTGTCGACTTGCCGTTGCCAAGACTTGTTGACTCTGTCCTTAAGAGATCTTCGGGCTACAAGAAGCTCCAGCCTCCAGCATCTCTTCTTGCCAAGATTTTTGTCCTCACCGCATCCTCTGCACCATGGGCCTGCATCTTTGGTGAGCTGCTTGAGGTGCTCTTGCGACTCTTGTGCCTTCAGCCTGTGGGTCCTCTTCAAGGTTTTCTTTGGCTTCAGTGGGCTCCCCAGCTTGCTCGGGGCAAGCTCTGACTCTTGCTTTTGTTGAGTCTGTTGCAACTTGCTGGTCACAACGCTGCACCCGACAAACATGTTGACCTCTATGCAGAACGGAGGGGTGGTGAGTACATAATCCACTCACACCACCACCATCCGAGGGTATTTCATATATCCTTTTTTTATACATGACTAGGGAATCTAGGGATAAAACTATTATGATGATATTTCATAGTCCGTTTTAAATCACTGTCTGCACCTTTGTAGGATCCTCTTATTTTCTTCTCTTTGTTTGTATGGTCTACCCCTCCCTATTGCTCTGCCTCTAGCGTTGGCTTGCGCAGAGGCGTTTAGTAGCAGCCCTATGATGAAGCATGCCACAACTTGTTGTGGGTGAGGGCAGATTTAATGGTGTTTGTGCTCCCTTTGCAACCACATATTATGCTTGTAAAAATGTTGCGACTGACATTCGCCTTACCTCCTTTTGTGTAAATATTTGTGCTACTTACCTGTCTTACATTTAAATTATTGGGTGTATTGTGTTGATATATCCAGGTAGGAGATATACTAACGTGTTAGTGAGTGTGTATAATAAATATACTTATTTTTATAACTACACTGAGTGATTCTTTTTTTTTGATAAACAAATTTTTATTGTGTTTTGCGGCATAAAGAACAGTATCAAGAATGATATACAGCAGTGCATTGAACAAGGCATCAGTAACTGCATTCGGATAAGCATCAATAAACCATTGCAAAGACCCTCCCACCCTCCCCCATCCTCCGTCCCCACCCTCTGCGTCCCCACCTTTCAAACCATGCCCCCCAGCCATTTGCCCCATATCTTGCGGAATTTTTTGGGGCAGCCCCGTGCAGCACACAACGACCGCTCCTGGGCCGCACACCAATCCACCCCTCTACTCCAGGTAGCCACTCTGGGCGGGTCCGGTTGTGACCATACTGCCGCTATATCTCTCTTAGCCACCATAAGGGCAGTGGTGAGGAAGTACTTTTCGTTACGGGACCCGTCCATCCCGTCCATGATGCCCAGCAGGGCCATTCTAGGCTCATGGGGAACCTCCCAACCCAAGACCTCCGCTAGCACAGTTTCGATCGCTGCCCAGTAATCGTCTAGACGGGAACAAGACCACACCATGTGGAAAAAATCTGCCGGAGCCACCCCACAACGGGTGCAGGAGGCGTCCACACGGAGGCCCGCCCGATACAGGCGGTCCGGAGTCAGATAGGCGGTGTGGAGGTAGTAGATTTGGATGAGCCGCAGCCTAGCGGAGGTGGTAAGCGACCGAGGGCCCATAAGGGCGTCCCTCCAGTCCACCTCATCCAGGGGTCCCACCCAGGCCTCCCATCGCTGTTTGAGCCCGCTCCAGTCCACCGGGGTATTGTTAATCAGGGATTTGTAAATGCGGGATATACCCCCCTTTCCCAGATACCCCAGCATCACCTGAGCCTCAGGTGGGCTATGGGAAGGCAGTCTGGAGTCTAGAGGAACGTGAGCCCGGACCGCGTGGCGCAGTTGAAGGTAGCGGTAGAATTGGGAGGGCTGCAGCGAGAAGCGGGTCTGAAGCTCCTGGAAGGAACACATGCGGCTCCCACGCCATAAATCGCCCAGACAGGAGATACCAAGAAGATCCCACTGCCGAAAGCCAGCCAATCCCACCACCTCCCGCAGCCATGTCCCGTGCCAAAGCGGAGTGAGTTGCGTGGACGTCCCCGACCATCTAGTGTGCCGCAGTGCCACGCGCCACGCGAGGAAGGGAGCCCGCGCGACGTCGGGGAGTGATAGGGGGACCGTTGTGCCATAGAGCATGTTTTGGATGGAGGAGAACCCAAGGCATTGCACCTCGAGACGATAAGCCGGGTCGCCCCAGCCTCCCGAGAACCAGTCATGGATCACCAGTAACTGGGTGGCCAGATAATAAAGATATAGATTGGTCATGCTCAGGCCGCCGTCATAGGAGGGGACCCTGCATCGATCCAAGGCCAGCCGAGGCCTACCGCCGCCCCAAAGGAATTTGGTCACCATTTTATCCAGGTCTCGGAACCACGGGCGCGGAAAAGGGCATGGAGTATTTTGTAGTATGTAAAGAAACTTGGGGAGGATCATCATCTTGTATAGAGCGACTCTCCCTAGCGGATTCAATGGGAGGGACTGCCACCGGAGCATGTCTGACCTGGTTTTGTTGACTACTGGAGCCACATTAAGGGCCCAGCAGAGTTCCGGAAGGAGGGTGACCCAGATCCCCAGGTACTTAAAGGAGAGTCTCCGGAGGGGAATGTCCGACTGCCAGTCGAAACATTCCCGCGACGGGTGTAGCGGGACTAGAACGGATTTTTTGGGGTTCAGGTGAAGACCCGACGCTTGGCCAAATCGATAGAGGATCCGACGGACCCGGGGTCCCGAGGTCGCTGGGTCCGAGAGATAGAGGAGGACGTCGTCCGCGTATAGGGCGATCTTGTCGGGGGCTACATCTGGCCATTCCCATCCGCGAAGAACGGGATCCGCGCGAATCAGCACCGCCAGGGGTTCCATCGCCAGAGCGAAAAGGAGGGGCGAGAGCGGACAACCCTGGCGCGTCCCCCGGCCTATGGGAAACGGGCGAGAGAGTGCCCCATTGACCAACACACGGGCCCGCGGGTGCGCATAGAGGACCATTACCATGGCTCGGAACCGGGGACCGAAGCCCATACGCTCCAGGACCTCACCCAAGTACGCCCATCCCACGGAATCAAAGGCTTTTTCAAAGTCGACCAAGAGGAGGGCCAGATAGGGGGAAAGGCGGCCGCGGTGCGCCATCGCGAGGTGGAGGCGCCGTAGACAGTGTCTGGTCCCCCGCTCCGGCATAAAGCCACATTGATCTGGGTGGACCAGGGAGGCGAGCGATGGGCGTAACCGCTGTGCCAGGACCGTGGCATAGATTTTGAGTCTGTGTTAATAAGGGATATCGGCCGGTAGTCGGAGCAGGACCGCGAGGGAGGCTGTGTCTTGGGGAGGGCAACTATGGTTGCTGTATCCGTTTTGGGCCGGAACGAACCCGTCTCCACCACGGCCGCAAAGAGGTCCCGAAGCCTCGGGGCCAGAGTCTAACGATAGTGAGCGTAGTACTCCTGGGGGAACCCGTCGGGTCCCGGGGTCTTCCCAGGTGCCAGGCGGCCGATCGCCTCTTCAATCTCCTGCAGCTCGATCGGCGAATCAAGGGTCTCAGAAATCTCAGGCTGCAGCCGCGCTAGTGTCGCCCCGTTTGTTCCCAGTAACTTCTCCAGGGAGAGCGTGGACGGACGGAGACGGTACAGCTGGGAGTAATAGTCAGCGAATGCCTGGGCTATCGCCACTGAGACCGTGTGGACGCCACCTGCAGGGTCCGCGATGGCTGGAATGATCCTGCCCGCCCGGGGATAGGTCGCCAGGCGGTGGAGAAGAGTGCCGTTTTTGTCTCCCCAACCGTACACCCGGGCCACCGAGGAGCGCCATAGGATCTTCGCCGCTTCCAGGGAGTGCAGGCGAATCTCTTCCCGCAGGAAGGCCAAGCGACGAGACCGTGTGGCATCATCTAAGTCTCCCAGACTACGCTCCAGTTCTAAGAACTGGGCCTCACATTCCGCGAGCTTCTGGGATTGAGCCCGTCGTTGACGTTGCAGGTGCCCTTTAGCGGCGCCCCGAACAGTCGCCTTGCCGGCCTCCCATAGGACGGCGGGGGAGACGACAGAGCCCTCATTATGAGAGTAGTAGTCGGCTATCTCGCCCCCGACCGCCTTCCGAAAAGCCTTGTCGTGAAGGAACCAGGCGTTCAGACGCCATATCGGACGGGCAGAGAGGGGGGGGGGGCCGAGAGCGAGGAGCACCGGCGAGTGGTCCGAAAGGCCCCTCGGGAGAATGCGTACGTCCCGCACCCCCGCGCAGTCGGTAGAGGGCACGAAGATGAGGTCGATCCGGGCATGGGAGTGATGGGCCGCCGACGTGTGGGTGTATTGGCGCGTCTGCGGGTGCCAGATCCTCCAGACATCGCAGAGGCCCTGTGATTCCGCCCAAGATGAGAGCTGTTTTGCACGGGCGACGCGGGTCAAAGAGACCGGACCCGTCGAGTCCAGGTGGGGCGAGTAGACAGCGTTAAGGTCCCCGCCAAATATGAGGGCACCTGCAGGAAGTGTCGGGAGGATATCCGCTGCGTGGGAAAGGGCCGACGGCAGGAGGGACGGCGCCGCGTAGAGGGACATCAGGGTAAGGGGTCGGCCCTCCAGAGTGCCACACACCACCAGTAGCATACCCTGGGGGTCCAAAAGCACCCGAGTCAGGACAAAGGGAAAGGACTTGCGAAGCAATATGGCCACCCCCCGGGATCCCCGAGCAAAACCTGAGTGCCATACCCTGTCATAACCGTAACGGCCAAGGAAGGGGCAGTTGTTACCCAACAAGTGAGTCTCCTGGAGGAGGAGCACATCGATCTCTGCCCGTTGTGCATATTTGAGGACCGCCATGCGTTTGAAACGATCCAGGAGGCCATTGACGTTCCAGGAAAGTATGCGCATGGCGGCCCTAGGGACAGGTGGGTCAGCCATAGTCGAGGACAGAAGAGTGGGCCAGTGGAGGCGCGTCTGAGCAGGTTCCCAGAAAGGAAGGACAGCGGAGCGTCGGGTGAGAGAGCGGGATAGACAGTACATGATACCTTAGCACAACAGATAAGAGGGAGTCACCCCCCACCAACAAAATCCCCCCAACGAGGAAGAAACAACCCCAAACCAACCCCAACCCCCCACCCCCCGCCCTATACTTCAAAAACGGAAGCATCTGTCGCCCGAACCAAATGGAAGAACCACCAAACTAAAACGCTTGGGCTTGAGCGCTAGTGGACCCCTGATACATCAAAAGTCAAGCCTGATTTACCTGCCCTGGCCCAGAGCAACACTGACAACGGGGCGTTCCACCCCCGCCCAGGCATCTCCCACCCCCCCCACCCCAAAGGTAGGCAAAGAAAGTCAAATGGTAGGGCTGCGAGAGAGGTCCGAAGTGTCCACCAACTCGACCGGGTGGGTTGCAGGGCCTGTGAGCCGAGGTGACGCGGCCCGCTGCCCATCCGCCACGGGACTGGTGTGTGCGGCTGATGAGGCCGAGGAGGTTCTCGATCTCTGGCTTGGCCGGCCCCCAGAGCGCGTGGTGATCGCCTCCCCCGTTGTGCGCTCCCGGGGCAATGTGCGATGCCGCCGACGGGTCTTCGATGTCCGGGGTCTCCCCCGTCTCCCCCGTGCACCCAGAGGCGATCCGCGCCCAGAGCGCTGCAAGGGGTGCTCCTCCGCCAACCAGGTCCAGGCCGCCCGCGGTGTATCGAAGAAGAGAGTCTTTTGCTGGAAGACGACCCGGAGGCGGGCCGGGAATTGGAGCTGGTATTGGAGTCCCAGGGAGCGCAGCTTTTGTTTCACTTCAGTGTAGGAGCGGCGCAGCTCCTGGACTTCGCGGGTGTAGTCCGGGAAGACCATGATTCTGTGGTTCTGATAGTGGAGGGCATCCATGCGCCGGGCTTCACGGAGAATGGCATCTCGGTCACGGAAGTTCAAGAGCTTGAGGATGAACGGCCGGGGTGGAGCCCCTGGGGGCCTGGGGGCCAGGGAGCGGTGGGCTCTCTCCACCACGAACGAAGCCGACAGGCTGTCCGCCGGCATCCAGGATCGGAACCAGCGCTCCATGAAGTTGTCCGCCCGGCCCGATTCAACTCCCTCCGGGAAACCCACTAAGCGCAGGT
This sequence comes from Triturus cristatus, assembly GCF_964204655.1. Classification (NCBI taxonomy): domain Eukaryota; kingdom Metazoa; phylum Chordata; class Amphibia; order Caudata; family Salamandridae; genus Triturus; species Triturus cristatus. The sequence goes on from NC_140580.1 coordinate 120,292,378, forward strand.
TGCTGCGTCGAGCGCGGTTTTCTGCATCCTCGACCCGGCGGTGCAACTCCTTAGAGTGGGTGGTCAGCTCCCGAACCTGATCTTGCAGATGGCGGATGTCGTCCTCGGCCGTGGATATCCGGGACTCAGCTTCCGAAATGCGGGCGGTGGCGTTCCTCAGATCTTGCCGGAGAAGAGCGACGTCCACTTTGACCTCTCCCACCATGCCCTCGAGCGAGGCGCGGGACGAGTTGATGGCCTGCAGGATGGCAGCCAGGTCTGCAGCGGGGGCCGGGGCCTGTTCGCCCGTGGGGCCGGGCCCCTTGTCGGAGGTTGTGAATTTGTCCATCCTGGTTTGGGTGGCCCCGGACGCCGGCTTGGCGGCCCTGTCCTTACCCATTTCTGGGCCGTCCGTCAGCGAAGGAGGGCAACTAGCCGGTGATACACCTGCGGGACGGCAACGGGCAGCCGGGCTGTCGCGGGACCAACAGGAGGCCCGTCCGGGAGGACCACCGGCCGGGAACGGCTGGGTAGCACCAGCCTCAGCGGTCAAGCCCCGCCGGGCATCTCAGTGGGACCACCCGTCCCACCCCTGGGCGTAGGGGCGTCCGCAGGCTCCTCTCAACAAAGCGGGGTCCAGCAATGTAGGTCCCAGTTCCAGGCCCCTGGCCGCCACTCGGGGGGCCCCCCAGCCGGCAGTCGCAGGGCCGCAACCTCCGGCGCAGCCCAGGTCTCCAAGGGGACAGTTAGCCAGGTCTCCCCGCAGTCCCCAGGGGGGGCACGGTGTCACTCGTCAGGGCCCGCAGCCGGGAGTCCAAGCGATGGAGGGGGGGGGGAAAAGGGGGGGGGACAGCACGTACACCCCCCCGACCGCCGGTATGCAGCCCGAATCAGCGAGGGCCCCCCCGCACCCGGAGTCCGCAGTCAGTCTGGGGCCGATGGAGCCGGTTCCGCGCTGCAACCAGGAGGAGAAGGGAGGGAGAAGGGGGGGGAGCCGGGGGCCCGGGCCCCCCGGCCGCCGACACACGGCCCGATGGGGGGGGGAGGCTCCCCCGCACAGCCAACCCCACAGTTGCCCCGGTGAAGCGGTCGCGGCCAGCCCCACTCACCGCCTGATTTGCCGCTCTGCGCCACGTGGGGGGGTCCGATCCAGCACCCCCGGGGCTCCGGACAGCGTCAGCGGAGCAGGGCAGCACCCGGCCAGTGCCAGCAGCACCCGTGGCAGCCCCGTGGCCACCGCGTCCTCCACTCCAGCAGTTTCAGGCCTGCACCCCTCGTGGGCGCCGCGGGCTAAATTTCTCAGCGTGCCCGAGCCGCGGCTCCACAGCCGCCACTTCACGCCGTCGGTCTGGTTCCGCGACGGCTAGGGAGGCTCCCAGAGCCCGCAGCGCCCCAGGATTCGGTGCGGGGCGGCAGGGCAGCTTCGCGGACCCCCGCACTCCGAGTGAGCCGGCCAGGGCAGTCCAGGAGAGGAGTCAGCAGGATTTGCGGGGACCGATGCCGGGAGCCTCAGTGAAAGGCGTCCATGCCGGTCAGGCCTACACTGAGTGATTCTTAATCGTTTAACCTACACTGAATAGTTTTGGTAAAACAAGCTGTTTAACACTACTTCTGGACTAAGCATGAAGACTGCTCTCCACAGCTACCACTTGGAGAGTTTTCTATTGGCTGTCTAAGACCACTAAAATCACCAATAGGGTTGTCTGGATTAAGGCAAGGTGCTTCACTTAAATAAGTGTGCACCACCACCAGTCTCCTTTTTGTCTCAAATTTGAGGATATGGAAAGATCTGGTATGCCAATGTGAATCAGATGTATATTAAGGATAGTTTCCTACATAAGGGTTTTTGTATTAATTGTTTTTATTCTAAATGTATGTATATTTAATACATTATTGAAGCAAGATTACATTAAATGTGAATAATAGCAAAGACGGTTTTTGCATTCTACGAATGTAGCATAAAATTGAGACATAAATTGACTCCCTACAAAGATTATTACTCATAATTGTAATTTAACTGAAGCATAAATACAAAGGTCTTATGGTGGTGATACTTTTTAGGTCTCGCCTTGCTATCGCGTAAGCGATCGCAAAGCGAGACTATTGTAAGCGGGTTTGAAAAGTGCTCCGAAAAAGCGGATTGTATGGCTAGCACGCGCACAATCACGCGCATCGTGCCGCCATGCAATCTGCTTTTTGGGAGCTCTTCAAAGGGTCCGCTCCCCCGCCTGGAATGCGCTCTCCCGCCCCCAAGCGCGTGCTTGCCACGCTCCGCCGGGCTTGTCTTGTTAATTGTTGTTTTCCTCCCGTCGCAGACCTCCATCGGCACTTCCTCCCTGTCTGCACTCGACCCCTTAGTGTGTACGGCAAAGCGAGCAAAGTTGCTAGTTTCTCTGGGAGACCTCTCATTGATTGTTTGAATTTCTCCCACCCCGTTTAGGATCCTGTCCACATTCATGATGCAACCATGTAAGCGATGGTCTTGTATTCTGTCTATCGTGTACATGTCTATTTATAAAATGTTAACACTCTCGGAGTTGCTCTGACTTATTTTCAACAGAGCTCTCTCTCTAAATCCCTCACCCTCCCTCCGTCAGTGACGCTCTGGGTTGCTGTTGGTTTCAGCTCTCTCATTTAGAAGTGCATTTTGGGTAATTACTGTAAAATCCGTGTTATTGTTTCGCACCCGTCTCAAATCGGTAATGGATGTGAACTTAAGAGACGGCAGCATCTGTTCCAGGCCGGATCCACCAACCATGCTCATTCTCTCCTGTCACTAACTTTGCAGAATGCGCTCACCATTTTCTCAGCCCACCCTCGTGAACCACGCGTACCTACCGTTTGTCACCACTTCCACGGACCGCACAGACTCGTAGCTGTCACTGAATACTTAAACCTGCTCCACAGAACATGCTCACCCAAACATCTAGTCATCTCCACAAATTGTTTTAACACACTGCGTCACAGACTCTTTCACACACAGCTCCAAGCACTGCACCTACACTAACCGCTTTTATCCACATAAAGGTGTTACAAGGGTAACACTGTGTATCGCCAAGTGGGCTGTGCGCTTCCAGCATCTTCTGAAGCTCTGCGCATTTTTTGGGGAAGTAGCTGGACACCACAGCCCACACCATTTTGTAGAGAAAGGAGTAGAAGTGGGTCTGACCTACACAGCATTCTAGTACCACTGCAAACCAGTGATATGGTATTTAGCATGAAGCAACCCCGCCATGATAGAAGCTGCTCAGAGCCTGATGGCCGCTTTGGCAGTGCACACTACTAAACAGCCCTTTAAGAGGTATGAGCTGCATGCCTGCCATGGGAGCGAGGTCAGAATGGGCCACAAACTAACTAGGCCAGGGCTAATGACGGGGTTCTGAACTGTCCTAGCTGATCGGTCTCATGGTAGTTACTCAAGAAGCCACTTGCCTACAGCGTGACAGGAAACGTGACAGCTACGGTTTCTAAAATCCTCACTTGTTCGCTATTTAGTAAATGAATGTTAGCAGTGACGATGCATCGTCTTTAATCAATATTGTCTTAGAGGGTAACATTGCGTTTTGTGGAATGCAGCAGCCAAACTATATTAGACTTGGGAGTCTAAAAATAAAATGACCAGTATGTGGTATTTTTTCCTCTGGATATGTAATCCTTACAAAATGTTGAATAGAATTTTTTGAAGCTACGTTTAGCACAAGTAATTGTGTATGAAACAAGATAGTCAGTAACCAATGACTAACAACTCCAACAAGCATTTGCAATGCAATAGGTCTCGTATTTACAAGAGTTTAAGCTATTGGCATTGTAAATGAAAATGCCTTTTATTTATGTTTTAAAAACTAAAACAAAAATAAGTCATTGTAATTTACAATGTCAATAGCTCAAACTCGCGTATATGCGAGACCTATTGCATTGCAAATGCTTGTTCTTTTGTGGAGCAAGACAGTAGGGCATGTCCAGGCATATGACTGAGAAAATCTCTATTTGAGCCTGGACCTGGTGATCCCAACCCAAACTGTCCTAAAACAGCTGCCCATGTTGCTGGTTAAGGTTCTCCTAGTCAGAAAAGCTGAATAAATGATTGCATTGTATTACCATATCACTCATATTTGTGTGCAACTACCCATTTGCTTAGCACATCAGATATTTTTTTCTTTTCTGTTAATGTTTGTATGTTGCAGGTGGTTAAAAAGTTTATTCTGTTTTACCTGCACTGTTAGTTGTAAGATATTAGTTTTATATGGAATGTGCCTTTAATAGTCCGTTTCTGTCGCTCCTAATCAGGGTGCAGCCAAGGCTCTCATCTTCCCCGTGGTGCAGCAGTTCACTGAAGCCTTTGTCCAGTGTCTCCGGATGCCTGACGGTCCCACTGCAGATAGTGGACTTAAAATGGAGGTTCTAAAGGTAACAGAGCATAGTCTTGGAAGGTTCAAGCATCTTTTCCATGCAGCATTTTTGTTTTTGTATGTTCTGTCGGGTGCCTCATGACGATCCTGCAACTTTCAGAACATTAACTCCAATTACATGTAGAAAAAACATCATAGCGCACAACATTGACTGCAAGCAAAACCTTGAAAAAATGTGCTCAAACAACCCTTCCCAGATTGAACACATGCTTTGTTTTTTGTTGTACCCTTTAATAACTAACAACTATACATAATATGCACCACAACAGTAACATAACACTACTCAAGAAATACTGCTTATCTGGCTTCTGTGCAGCAAAGACGGGAAGTGCTGTTTTTTGAGGATGGTATTACTACTGACTGACTTTATTGATTGGCCATGATACTTATGTCCTTTTCTCTAAGAACCCATGGATGATGTAGTTCTTTATTGTGTTACCATGGTGATGGGCTTCAGTTTTAATAAACGAAAAAAGAAAATACATAATCCTGACATAGACTCAATAGCTCAAGTAAGCAATTCAGTTAAAAAGAACAAAGCATATTATATCTAAGCTAACTCCATAAAAAAAAGACGAAACAATTTTAACATAATCAATGGTAGCAACGTGTGACATGTTATCATTCGGAAACAGCATGAAAAATGATTGTTAATTAGGGATCTTTTTTGAGGGCTTTGTTCATTTTTTGATTTGTATGCTCATGCAGCTGAATAGGGCTTGGAATTTTGCTTTGATGACCAAAGCTACTTTGGTAATTTTTACGAAGTCACAATTTTAACTGTTGAGGTAGCCACTAGTTTTGGTCCTAAGAGGGCTGCAGAAAGTGAGTCACGCTAATTGCCCTGGGAGTCTTTCCATATGACTACGAGGTTCTCTGCAGGCATTAGAAATCCCATGAATGGAAACATCAGAGGCCACATGTGTTTGCAATGTTTTTATTGCATCTCTAGTTAATATTGCTTTTCCAAGAATCCACTTAAAGCTCTATCCCTCTTCCTTGTTACACTCCTTATGTTAATGAGGGTGAGTTATGTGTAGGCGGCTGCACTAGCACCTTCAATTTAGCAGCCCTTGGGACTGAAACTCAATATCTGACCTTTCATCCAGACATCCAGTTTCTCTATTTCCTTTAAGGCAGAGTCAGCGCTGGATGCTGCTCTTAATCCTGCTGATTTTCTTTGCCTTACATTTTGCAATTGTTTTTGATGCTAAGAGATTCTGTTTCTACAGTCCTAGTCTGGTTATATATTTAAATTGCTATAGTGTCTGCTGGGTGCTCTGCTGATGATGCATAATACTATACCTCTGAGCCATAGATATGTCTTCTGATATGTCTTCTATTTATAACTATCCCTACAGAACCTGTTTTGTTCTGTACCCTCTGATCAAAGTAATTGATCTTTCTGGCTTTAGATTCAAAACGGATTAGAGCTTTGCTGAATAGTTGCTGTTAGAGTGGTGATTGTACATCAGGCTAATCTTCTCATGACACCTTGAGTAGGTTTTATCCTTTTTTTTAAATGTTTTGCCTTGAGGGGGGAATGCCGTCAATGTTTTGATTTCCCTTGGTGCCTGGGGTCAGTAGTGGTAGGTTTGGCTCATTTTTACCAGAGATAGTTGTTTTTCTTATGAGCTTTGTATTTTTTTCCTGTTAAATTGCTCCTTAAAAATTCAAAAGGTAGATCAGTTGCTTGAGCGAATGCAACTGGAGACCTGCTTGTTCACACTGGTGTCCTAGATGGGATGACTCCCATGCTTATGTTGTGGATTGTATTCGCCTCATTGAATTTAGAAAAACCTCAGAGCACCGCTGCTCACAATGCTTTTCATGCTGTGAGAAACTGTTTTTATAAGTGCTCATACATTTTGCATACAGCCTTTTCATATAACTTTAGTGTCTTATGTTTTATGATGACTAAGTCTGAATCCCTCAGTAAAGTATTAATGCGATAGTACAAGTATAAATGGGACATGTGGTTCATGACTGAATGTCTTGTGTGGTCGTTTTGCTCAAACTTTCAGGCACTACTATTGAGACTAGTTATTTTTAAAAAAACAATCTGACCGCAATAATGCTTTGTTATATCAAAGCTTTCGCCCTTGAAGCGTCATCTTCCTTTTTCTCAATTTACGAGAATCAGGCGTATCACTTCAGATTTAGAGCTAGGCTTGCAGACCATTCAAGACTTTAAAAAGAAGTTTTTGAGTCGAGGTTATCCTCAACAGGTAGTAGATCAGAGTATTTTGCTACGATGGGATTTGCTTCAATCAGAACCTGACTTTAAAGGAATCTTTTCCAATCCTCCTTTATTCGCATACAAGAGGTCACGTAATTTGAAAGAAATTTTAAGCAAACCCGTAGTCAGTGTTCAAGTCCCCCACAAAGGGATGTCTAAATGTATGAACTGTTCGCACTGTAACAATGTAATCACAGGTAGATGCTTGTCACACCCTTGTTCAGGTAAAAAGATTTTTCTAAATTTTAATGCCAACTGCAACAGTCATCATGTTATCTACGTGATAAAATGTCTGTGTGATTTACATTATGTGGGTAAGACGGAGAGGGTCCTCCGTACCCGCATTACAGAACATAAAGCAGAATTAGGACCAAGACTATCAGTTCCCCATTAGCACAACGTTGGCTAGCTGAAAACCACACGATTGCTCAGTTAAGATTTTGTGTTCTTGAATTGGTTGAGACTCGTCCTGACAGACATGTCCAGAGTTTTATCCCAATGTGAGTCTCACTGGATTTGGTTTATGGAAACGATTTTCCTGAAAGGATTGAATGACAAATTTGAACTGTCTTGTTTTTTATGATATTGCTCTTCTGTGCTTGTTGATTTCTGCTTTTTTCATGAAATTAATGTCGAATTCATTGTTGCAATTCTATTCATTATTTCGTTCTTTGGAATATTAGATAGGTGTTTTATGTATTAGATTAGGTCCACCATTATTGATTTCTTTGATACTTTTGTTTTTACTCACTGTGTATTTTGGCATCTATTTGGCTAGTCATTTGACATTTTGTTACTTTCGTGTTAATTTGGTTTTATATGCAACTTGATTCCATATGTGATTGATTTGTGATGTATAACCATTTATTATGTTTCACTTACCATATCACAGTATATAATTGTAGCCGTTATTATTGCGCATATTTATTATGTTGAATCGTTCATTTTTGTTCATGCAAGCTTCTGCTTTTCTTTTCTTTTTTGCTAAATTGGGATCCTCACCCTAATTTTCATTCTCACATTTTTTATTTTAATTTTCACATTTCACCTCCACCTTAATTTAAATTTTTATGTTGATCTCACCGAGTTGGTTTCATACTTAAATCAATCAAAACGAGCTTTATTCGATTTTAAACATTAAAATCATAAAAGCAGGCATATAAAAAAACATTTCATTTTATATCTAAAATTCGTTAAAACACAGAGTAAATACAAGTTTCTAAAAATTCTTAAAAATTCATTTAAACAATTGATAGTTTCTATTACGTCCAGAGAGCTAAGTTTATATTACTATGCATAGTGTATCTCATCTCACAACCGAGTCCTTCTGATATGTTTTACATCTGACAATTAAGTTTCATACTTATTTCAGTCCCATTTCTATTGCCATCTAAAACCGTTCCGTATTTAGACGTAGATGACACGCGGGCTTACTTGATGTAGCCGGCATCCTCCTTGTGGTTGCGGTTGTTCGCGTCTCCACTGTTTTTATAGAGTCACCATTTGTATTATATGCCTGCACTTTATTGTGCTTCAAGATTATTAGTGTATCCCCATTCATACGAATTCCGTATATTACGGGTGTTTGTCATGCCTTTATGAATGTGCTTTAAACAACACATTTGATTTCGTCACTCTCTCTCTCATCAATTCACTGTTAAGCCCACTCGTTCTCAGTTTTCGTTTTTTCTGCAGCCAATTCAGGTTTCTCGTCGGTTTTGCTTTTCGCTTCGAGTTCATTAACTCGAGCGTTAGAGGTATGCTGTGTACACTTCTGATCTTGATTCACTTAAACTCACTTTTAAGATTCACGGTCACTTTTGTCCCATGCTTTTCACGTATTTCACGATTTTCACATTTAGTCCCCGCATTTTGTTAAGTCTTTTTCTTTCTGTTTTCAATCGGTTTCCAGTTATAGCACTAGTAGGCAAGATGCTGGTTTTGTTTCTTGCCACTGCATGTGGTGGATACTCTTAGCTTGCTTTTTTGTTTCTCTTTTTCTGCCTTCTATTTGGCTCTGTTTTTAAAGATCATTACAGTGTTTCTTGCCACCTTAACCTTTCACTAAAATAAGATTATTGATATATTCCAGATTCCCCTGACGAAGGGCTCATTTCATAGCCCGAAATGCATTGGGATATGTGAAGCATTTTGTTTGTCATGCTGACTATAAGCTGATTCGTTTGCCTTTTTTTTTTTTTTTTTTTTTTTTTTTTTGTTGAAACCGTTTATTGCAATCTCAAGTATATACAAGTATGGGCCTACAACCTTCCGGCCGGCCGCTAGAGTGACAGGAGCACCTGACAAACTTACAAAAGGGCACTTGGCGTTACAGAGAAGCAAATCAGGAGACATCAACGACGTAAGCCACATGACTCTAAGCCCACAATACGGTTTCATTTTATACACACACAACAACATAGAAAAAACACACCCGCAAGGCAACCCGCAATCGAAGGTAACCATACGTGCTCCTCGAATAAGGGACCCCGACCATCCACAGGAATCTGAAGAGGGGGAAGGGAAACAAGTCCAGGACTGGGGGAACTCTGTGCCCGGGGCTGGGGGAGGGGGTCAACTAGGGGGACGGAGCCGGTGAGGCAGCAGGCAGCAGTGGTGGCTCGCAAATACCCCCGTGGTAGGCGTTCCAGGGGCCCCATATTTTCACCCACGCCCCAGGCTTGCCCCTCGCCACATACACCACCTTTTCTCGGAACATGCACCAATCCATATGTTCTTTCCAGGCCGACACCGCCGGGGGCCGCTGGGATCCCCACAGTTGAGCGATGTCACGCTTAGCTATCATATATCCCAGAGTCACCCATCGCGTCTGCGGAACCGAGTAATCAGTTGGTTCCCACACATTCAGCAAGCATCTCCTCGCTTCAGGCAACAGTGCGACATGCGTAACCAGACGCAGGATCTCATGCACACCACGCCAGAATCGCTCCACCTTCGGGCATTCCCACAAAATATGCAAAAAAGTCGCCAAAGCACCACACCCACGCTTACACAACCCATCCTCAGCATAACCCATACGCAGAAGCCTTGGCCCCGTCATGTAAACCCGGTGGAGTATCTTAAGCTGGACGAAGCGAAGGCGAGCCGGTATGGCCACCTCCTTCGGAGAGGCCACCGCGGAAATCCAGTCCTCGTCGTCCAACTCCAGCCCGTCGGCAACCCAAGCCTCACGGAGGCCGGTCAGTAGGCCCGAGCGGTCATTAATCAATTTTTTGTAAATGAGGGAGATCGTGCTATCCGGAACGTGGCCATCCAGCACTCTATCCTCCAGGGGGGAAGACTCCGGGATGGAGGCGGCGTCTGGGAAGACGGAGCCCAGCGCATGACGGACCTGCAAGTACCGAAAGTATTCACTGCCCTGCAGCTGAAACTCCGTCTGCAGCGTCTCGAATGTTTTAAATCCCCCTCTCGTCCAGAGGTCCCCCACTTTACTGATGCCAAGCGTGTCCCACTTCTCGAAGCCCTTCGAGGTCCACAGGGAGCCCAACCGCTGAGGCGCATACAACGGCGACGCCCGGGTCAAACGGTCCTTCCACCCCATAGCTGCATTGGCCGCGTGCCACACCCGCACCATGACACGCGTGGGCCCCGTCAAGCGGGGGTCCGGCGCGCCAGAGTAGAGTGCTCGATTGTAGTCGCCACCGGGCAGGAGCATCTTGTCCATTTCAAATGCCGGGTTCAAGGCGGGCCCATAGAGGCCGTGATTAATTGCAGCTAGCTGGGAGGCCCAGTAATACCGCTTAATGTCCGGGAGGGCAATCCCCCCGTCGTACCACGGGAGCGTCAACTTCGCCAGGGCTATACGCGGCCTCCCGTCCCAGAACAGGCGGCGCTGTAGACTCTCCACCTCACGGAAGTAGCGCGCCGGGACTAGGTCCATAGTGTTCTGGAGAGCGTACAGGAAGCGCGGCAACGACATCATCTTAAACAATGCCGCCCGGCCGAGCGGCGAAAGCGGCAGGTGCCGCCAGCGCGCGACGTCCTCCTTCAAGCGCTGGAGGGGGGAAAGCAAGTTTCGCTCGTAGTGGGCCGCCGGGTCCAGCGTGATATAGACACCCAGGTACCGAAACCCCTGCGAGGCAATCTGGATCGGACATCCCCGCGGGAGGACGGGAGCCTCCCCGGAAAGCACATAGACACATGATTTAGCCCAGTTGATGACAAGGCCTGAGTTACGGCCAAAGGAGCGCAGGACATCAACCAGGACAATCAGGGATTTGCGCGGGGAGGCTAGGTACAAAAGGATATCATCAGCGTAGAGGGACACGCGGTCCTCATACTCGGGGGTCCAACGGAGACCACGGATGGAAGGGTGCCACCGCAACCACTCCGCCAGGGGTTCCAAGGCCAATGCAAACAGGAGCGGCGACAAGGGGCAACCCTGTCGCGTGCCCCGTCCCAGCGCGAACGGGGCCGAGACTCGCCCATTCACTACCACCTGCGCTAACGGGCCCGAGTACAACAATTTGACCCAGCTGATGAATCCCGGTCCAAAACCAAATTTCGCCAGCATCGCCCAAATGTATGGCCATTCGAGCGTGTCAAACGCCATGGTGGCGTCTAAGGACGCCAAGATGGCCGGCTCCCGCACAAACGGAACACGCGCGAGCACCCCGTGCAAGCGCCGCAGATTGAGGGCCGTGTTGCGATGGGGGATAAAGCCAGACTGGTCTTGGTGGACCAACTCGCCCACCACGCCGACCAGCCGGTTGGCAAGCACCTTGGCAAGGATTTTGGGCTCCGCATTCAAGAGCGAGATAGGCCGATAGGAGGTAACCCGGTCTCGGGGTTTCCCCTCCTTGTGGATCACCACGATTGTAGCCAGACGTTGGTCCGGCGGGAGGGAGCCCCGCGAGTGGGCCGCAAGGAACATCGCGCGGAGGTGGGGTGCCAGTACGTCCGGTCGCAGCTTATACAACTCGATAGGGATGCCGTTCGGGCCCATGGCCTTGCCAGATGCAACCGAGCGTATAGCGAGGGCAATTTCGTCCGAGGTAGGAGCAGCATCCAACGACTCCCTGTCCTCCACCGAAAGGGAGGGCAGCGCGATATCTCGAAGCAGGGCATGAGAATCCGCCTCCGAGCAGGGGGAGACCGGGGAATACACCTCGCGGAAATAATCCGCGAAGCAAGAGACAATGTCTTCTGGCTCGGTGACACGTACACCATCCATCCTCTCAATCAGCGGAACCACACGACTCGCTCTCTCCTTTTTATCCAACCACGCAATCAATTTACCAGCCTTATCACCCACATCATACAGTCGCCCCTGTTGCTCTCTACTGAGGCCCCTGGCTGCCTCCGTGACGAGGGCCCTATAGGCCGCTTGCTTAAGGTGTAGAACATGCAGTGCAGCATCCGTCACCCCACTCCCCAAATCACCCTCTAGTTCAGTAATTTCGGCCTCCACTCGGGTCACCTCTTCCTGCTCGCGCCTCCGGGCATGGGATATGAAGGAGAGGGCCTCCCCCCTAATAACTGTCTTGAAGGCCTCCCAAAGGGAGATAGCCGAAGGGACAGACCCCACATTCTCCTCGAAATACCGCTGCAAGGATTTAATCAAGTCAGCGCGAATAGTGGGGTCGCGCAGATACCAGGCATTAATTGGAGCTACCCTGCCCTCCCCCCTCGGGAGGACACCAAAGTGCAACAGGAGCGGGGAGTGATCTGAAATACCCCGCGCCAGATGGCGCACCTCTCCCACCCTCCCAGCATAGGCCGCAGGGACAAGGATATGATTAAGCCGTGAGAGGCTACCATGGGCACCCGAATGGAAGGTGTATTGCAGCTGCGTGGGATGTTTTAAGCGCCAGCAGTCCACCAATCCCAATGTATCTAAAAGGCCGGACAGCCACGCCTGCGCCCGGGGGAGGTCCCTAGGGGGGTGACGATCCATAGTCCCAGAAACCACCGCATTGAAATCCCCCCCAACCACCAGAAGCCCCCCCGGAAGGTCAAGGAGGAGGCGCCCCAGGTCCGCAAAAGTGGTAGACTGTAGCCCCGGTGGGACATACACTGAAACAAAGACAACCACGTTGCCCTCCATTCTCCCCACCAAGGCAATGTAGCGTCCCCTCTCATCATGGCGCACTTCATCTATTTCCAGCGGGAGCGAGTTCTTAACCATGATGCCCACCCCCCGCGAGCCAGACGTGAAGCCCGAGTGGGCCACCAAACGATAGCCACGCCGATTCATGGCAAAGAAGGAATTACCAATAAGGTGTGTCTCCTGCAGAAAGACCACATCTGGCGAAATTCGTTTCAGATACTGCAGGACCACACCTCGCTTAATCCTATCCCCCAGTCCATTAACGTTCCAAGACAACAAAGTCAAGTCCCTACCCCCCATCACATACAGAAGCCATCACTCGTCCCCCCGAGAGCACCTCAAAAACACCAATACAGTAAAGGGTTTGCCTTGCGGTAAAAACGAACAACACCCCACCCCAACCCACCCGTCCCAACAGAACTCCCCCCTCCCTGCACCCCTGCATGAGCCCGAACAGCCCCCCCAAAGTGCAGTGTGCCTGTCGCCCCATAGATGAAAACACTAACTAGTCCCCCAGAGGAGGAGGGAAAGCCCCCAAGAGACCCCGTACGACCTCCACGGGAGGGGAACTTACACAATCAGTCAATGATGACAATAATGTTGTCCAGAGCAAGGCCTACTATTAGTCCCTCAGTCCTGATCCGGCAAGCCCTCCCCACCAACCGCGCCCCCCCCACCCCCCCGGCCCCGGTCCCCGGGCAAAGTGTCCAACCAGTCCCCGGCCGCCTCGGGACGATCAAAAAAGTGCGTGCGGCCATCCACCTCTACCCTCAACTTCGCTGGAAAAAGCATCGCATACTTGAGGTTCAGGTCCCGTAGGCGACGTTTGACTCCGAGAAAACTCAGTCTCTGCTTCTGAACCGCCGGAGTAAAATCAGGATAGAAGTTTACGTCCATATTGTCGAGTCTGACCGGTCCTTGTTGCCTAGAAGTCTGCAGGATCGCGTCTCTGTCCCGAAAGTTGAAGATCCGGGCAATGAGAGGCCTCGGAGGGGCTCCGATCTTAGGTCTCCCTCCGGGGACCCTGTGGGCACGTTCCACTGCGAAGAGTTTACTCAGCCCCCGGGGCTGGAGACGGGTGAGGATCAGGTCCTCCACAAACAGATCCGCCGCCTCCTCCTCACGTCCCTCCGGCACCCCGACAATGCGAACATTGTTCCTCCGGGCCCGACCCTCGGAATCTTCCAGTCGACGATCCATCAGGGCGCTCGCCTGGCCCAGTCGGCGCACCTCCTTTTGGAGGGCCGCCACGTCCGTTGTGAGGCCCGAGGTGGTGTGGGCCAAAGAGTCGACCCGGTCATTCGTCTTGGACAGATCGGCCCTCACCAGGCCCACATCCACGAGGACCGAGTCAATCTTTTGCGCCAGAGTGTCAAAGCGCTGGTCCACTGAGGCCTTCATCTCTGCGATGGCGCCCATGACGTCCCGGAGGGTCAGATCCGCGGGCAAAGCAGGGGCATCAGTCGGGCCAACAGGGGACCGACGCGGCGCCTCTGGAGATCCCTTCTGGAGGGTGTAGCGGTCCATGTTGTTAGACTGAGGGGCTGCGCCACGGCGGGTCGATTTCACCTTTGCCCGGTCGCCATCTTGTTTCGTGGACATGGCTACAGTCCCCAAATCGTGCCAATCTCCTTGAAAAGGGCTGACAGACCGGTTCACGGGCTCCGGGGGAGGGCGACCACAGCTCCGAAGGGCGGAGCACAGCTGGCGGGCCGGCAGGGCACCCCGATGAAGTCACACCACCGCACGCCGCCTCGCGACCCTACCTCGCTTGGCAGCAAGGAGGGCGCGAAAGCGAAAGTGAAAGTGCGGGGTACGCGAATCGCCCAGCCTCGCCCGCCGCTGTTGTTCACTTTGTCTCCGGATCGCCCCACAACTCCAATCCGGAGGGCCGGCGTGAAGAAGGCCGCAAACCTCAATCGATGCTCCCGCCGGTGTCCGAGGTCCGATTTGGAAACGGAAAACGGGTGGCACCTCAGCTCGGTCTCACGAACACAGTCCCCTCATCTAGGACAGGATATAGTCAGGATTTATGCAGGAGGTCGCGGAGGTCCTCGGGAGCCTCGCACCTACGCGGCCATCTTGGTTGCGCGCTAGGCTCCTCCCTCGTTTGCCTTTTTTGAACTACATTTCCATCTGAGACTATCAAGCATAAAGCAGATCACAATCAACTTCATGTTTTGAAGATTTCATTTGAAAACTCTGACTCATTGACAATTGTTTTGTTTACCGCTTTTCACAACGATAATATTGTGCATAATAAATGGTTTTGACAACTTTGTGTACACTAGACAGTGGCTTGTTAGTAGTGCACTGGGCATTCCTGGATACTTATCTAGGTTTATTCCATTTCATTTTGAATCAGGTGGCCCGCAGAGCCCCTCACCTGGTGCACACATGATTTTCTTTCAAAGTTTGTGGATTAGTTTCATATGTTTAAACTAGAATCATTGAGTGCATTCTAGCTGCAATTCACTTATTGTTTGTGTGGTCCTTTGGCATCTGTTTACCTACCTCTGCACTGGGACTCTGTTGCTGAGCAGGCCATTTCAAAGCTTTGGTTCTTGATGTTGTTATACAGGTGTCTGTCCCCTTTGGAATCCATTGTATCCAGAAGGAGATACGTTTGGTGTACGGAAATTGCTTTGGTATATATGAGGTAATTACTTTGAAAGACATTTTAGTTCTTGGAATTTGGAAGGTCTCAGGTCCCATAGTTTTAAACTTCCATATGGGGTCCTTCAGGGCTCATCCCTGAGCCCAACTCTCTTTAATATATATGTGGTTCCCCTGGCTAGACTGGTCAAATATCATGGCTTTGCCATGGTGTCATATGCAGACGACGCCCAGATCATAGTTTCCATCTCAAACAACACTGGGGACACTGCTCACAACTTTCGTGCTCGCATGTGACAGATGAGCAGCTGGATGTCTGAGGACTGCCCCAAGTTGAACTCTAATAAGACCAAGGTTCTCCTTTTTGGCAGTGATCCATCCATCTGTCCTCGTATTGGTGGCTCTTGGAGCTGCCCCCCCCACCCCCCGCCACTAAGGCAAAGAATCTGCGAGTCATTTCTGACACCACCCTGTCCTTCTCCCATCATGCGAAACCGATCACTTCATCCACCTGCTATACATTGAAGATTCTGAGGAAGATATATCCATACCCACCATCAGAACTACAGAAAACGGTGGTTTCTACATTAGTCTTGTCAAGGCTTGACTACTGTAACTGGCTTCTGATCGGTATAAATAAAGCACTTCTTGTGAAATTGCAGCTTTTGCACAACTCTGCTGCCTGTTTGCTCTTTGGTATCCCAAAATATTCCTCGGCCATGTTGGCCCTCAAAGCTCTACATTGGCTTCCAGTGAAAAAGCGGATTAATTTTACGGCCCTCTGCATCGCCTTTAAGGCACTGCATAATCAGGGGCCTGCTTATTTGATTGACCACTTCTGCTGGTATACCCCGATCAGAAATTTGTGATCCTCCTCACACTTGCTAGTGGAGCTTGGGTGGTAAAAGCTTCTTAAACATCTCAACCACATTTTGGAATCGTCTGCCTTACAAACTTTTTTTATTTTTTATTCTTTTTATTGAGAGTAGGTACAAATGTCATCAGGTTTACAAATCGGTGGGACCAATGATCACTTCACATTACAATGTAGCATCTATACATCGGTACATGCTGCTTTATACAATGTGGCACAGGTTTCATGCAGTTGGAATCAACATACAGTTCATGATTAGTCACGGTTATCCATAGATAGATCGTCGGTCGGTACTGCACAGATATTACCTCCAAAGACATTCCACTTTCCCAACACCCTTTCCCACTTCTTGGGGCATCCTCTTAGTAGGTATACTGCTCTCTCTGCCACCATCGCCATGTCCATGTCTTTACTCCAATCTCCAAGCTCCCCATTGTTCTGCAATATATCTTTTAGCTATGGTTATACCTAGTGTCGCTCATATTTGCGCTGCATTAAGATCTGTGGCTTCCCAGATATGCAGTAAACACCTCCTGGGTTCCGTAGGAACTGAGGCGCCACTGACATTCGATATAGTGGACATCACTGTCTCCCAGTAAAGTACAATTTCGGGACAGTCCCACAATGTGTGGTCGAATGTACCTGATGCCCCACACTGTCGTAAGCAGAGCAGATAATCTGACCTTCCCATTTTATATAACGTCACCCTGGTGTAGTAGATTCGGTGTAGCACTTTGAGTTGAACTAAGCGTAATTTCGACGAGATTGCCACCTCTCTCGGGGATGCTAGTGCCTTCTGCCAGTCTGCTTCATCCATGTCACCCACTTCTCCCTGCCATCTCTCCCTTAGGGATTGTGTGGGGTCAGGATGATTATTGACAATCTTTCGATATGTGAGGGATGTGGCTTTTTCATGCATGTGCTCAGTCGGCAGTCTGTCCTCCAAGGGGGAAGCCTCCGGGAGGACCGTGTCTGGTGGAATAGCTGCCTCTAATGTGTGTCGAATCTGGTCGTAGCGGAAAAGTTCCGTAGGTGCCATTTCGTGTTGGTCTTGTGTGAATTGAATTACCTTCCCTTTGGCCCAAAGATCGCCTACGCGCTATATTCCTGTCATCCCACCGTGCAAATGTTTTACTATTTCGCAGTGTACCCAGCATGGCTCTATCCCGCAAGGGTGTGGCTTGTGTGGCTTGTGTGATCTTTTTGTTCCAACCGAGCTTTCTGTGTACCGTGTGCCAGAGATGAACTGTATGTTTAGTGGACCCTATCAAGGCCCTCCGTCGGTTGGTGTTATCTAATGCTCGGTTGATTCACTCAATCCCTAGCGTGAATCGGTCTAGATGGTAGGCCGGATCGGTGTGCGGTGCGTGTATCCACTGGTTTATTACGGTCAGCTGGGTCGCCCAGTAGTACATTTGTATGTTGGGTAATGTTATGCTCCCGTCATACCACGAACTAAATAATTTGGACATTGCTATTCGGGCCGGTTTCCCATTCCACAAAAGCTTAGACACCTTCGATTCGATGTCCCGGAAATAATCTGCAGGAACCAAGTAGGGGGTGTTCTGTAGGGCATACAGGAAGCGGGGCAGTGCCATTATTTTGAAGAGTGCTGCCCGTCCTAACAGTGCCAGTGGCAGGACCTGCCAGTGTTTGGTGTCTCTGCGCAGTCTTTTTAGGGGTTCTAGAAGATTTAACGTAATGAAATCCTCAGTCGGGTGTGATATGGATCCCCAAATATTTAAAGCTGCTCTTTGCTATTTCCACCGCACAGCCTGTGGGGAATCAGGCCG
This sequence comes from Triturus cristatus, assembly GCF_964204655.1. Taxonomy (NCBI): domain Eukaryota; kingdom Metazoa; phylum Chordata; class Amphibia; order Caudata; family Salamandridae; genus Triturus; species Triturus cristatus. The sequence goes on from NC_140580.1 coordinate 120,310,358, forward strand.
TGCAATCCATACAGTATGGATTTACTCCTATTAATGGTATAACCTGATCGCTCTCCATAGGCCTTGCTGATATTTATGATACCATGTAGGGAATGGTAGGGGGACGCCAGATATAGGAGGATATCATCAGCATATATGGATATGTGATCCTCTCAACTCTCCGTCTGCAAACAATCTGGTCTTGTCGGATCCACGCCGCGAGCGGCTCTAAAATCAGTGCGAGGAGCAGCGGCGACAGCGGGCACCCATGTCTTGTACCTCGCCCTAACGGGAATTCCTTGGAGATGTGTCCATTCGCCACTACGTGCGCAAGAAGGTTCGTATAGAGTAGCTTTATCCACGAGCAGAGCACAGGTCCGAAACCAAACTGCAAATAGGAATGGCCAGTCTACTGTATCGAATGCCATACGGGCATCGAGGGACAATATCACAGCTTCTTCCTGTATCGTGTGTTTACGGCCTAGTACACTCTGGAGTCGCCTCAAATTCAGGGCTGTTCTCTTGCCAGGCATAAGTCCCGACTGGTCAGGGTTAATTAAAGTCGCGAGGTGGGGTGTGAGTCTATTTGCTAAAACTTTGGCCAAAATCTTGTCTTCTACGTTGATCAGGGAGATGAGCCTGTAGGAAGCACAGTCCTGGGCTGGTTTCCCGGGTTTGTGTATGGCCACAATCGTTGCAGTTCTCTGATCTTTAGGCAGCGCACCCCTGTCCAAGCTAGTGTTGTACATATCCAATAAGTAGGGTGTGACATTAGTGGTGCCCTTCTTAAATAGTTCAATTGGAAAGCCATCTGGCCCCCGGGCCTTTCCTGACTGCACACTCCCTATTCCTAAAGTTAATTCCTCAATAGTGAGCTCTGACTCCAATATTTTGGAGTCATTTTCCGCCAGCGTAGGGAGACAGATGTCTTTAAGGAACAGATCTGCCTCTTCCTGGTCCATCTAAACTGCTGGGGAGTAAACCTCCGAGTAGTGGCACACTAGTGTATCCACTATAACCTGGGGGTCCGTCACCACCACTCCCGCCGCGGTTTGGAGTTCCGCTATCCAGCGGCTCGCGCGTTCTCATCTGTCTAGCCACGCCAGTAGCCGGCAGGCTTTATGCCCTACCTCCTATATGGTATGGCGCGTGGCTGTCAGTCGGTTTTTAGCGCCTTCCCACAAATACTCCTTGTATTCCTTTTTTTAAGCTGGAGCAGGTGTGAATGTCGGAGCAGTCGTGAGTGTTTGCAACTCGTGTTCGAGAGTGGAGACTATGTGTGCCTTCTCCTTCTTGTGGTCCGCAATTAAGGAAATAGCTTGCCCCCGTAGGACCGCTTTGTATGCCTCCCATAGAGTAAGGGGCGATGGGACCGACGACACATTTTTGTCGAAATAGTGTTTCGTGGCTGCGAGCAAGCCTTTACAAATTTTAGGATTTTTTTTAGATAGCCCGGGTAAATCGGGAAAACACAGCAGTGTGTGGAAGTGTTCCTCGTGAATTGGGCTGAGATGGGGGAGTGATCTGAAATCCCTTGCGGTAAGTGTGTTATATCCACAAAACGTCCTACTTTATCAGCTTAGGACAAGACATGATCTATTCTAGAAAGGCTATTATGGGTGCCGGAATGATATGGAAATTGGCGTGCGTGTGGGATGTGAGACTGCCAGATGTCCACCAGGCCTATTGTCTCAAGGAAGTCAGTGAGATTGGAATGGGAACGGTGTTGTGGGCGTGGGGGCGCGCGGTGAAGATAATCATTAAGGGTCGCGTTAAAGTCTCCTCCCAGTATTAGCTCTCCCTCAGGGAGACGAAGCAGAATGGCGTCAAGTGCCAGGAGCGCCACTGAGTGGAGTGCGGGAGGGATATAGACTGTAACCCTGTATACCCATCTGTCGTGGGCCTTACAGGTGGTGCCTACAAGGTGGGTTTCCTGCAGAAGTACTGTCGCGGGCTCGCTACGTTTAAGGAATTGGAGCACTAAGCCTCTTTTTACCATATCTCCGAGGCAATTCACGGTCCAGGATATGAATGGCAGGCTCTGGACTCGTGTGGTCTGGGGAATAATCGGGTTAGGGTGCGCGGTTACATGTGACATTAGAACTGTTGCATTCAAAGCATTGTACCTGACATACAAAGTGCAACATCCCCCGAAGATTGAATTGCTGTATCATGAACTTTAACGTTAAACAAAGAAGAAAAAACAAACGAAAACTCAAAGCGAAAAACAGTTGCCCCACCCCCCTCCCTGCATGACAGTTTAAAAACTACCCGCCTCCCCAACCTTGCAGAGTGTATAGTTCCCATTGTTCAATACCTTTGTGGGGGAGGAATCCACCCCAGTAATCCCTTCAACCCCCGTTTCTTATCTGTTATGGTGAGTCTTCCAGCCGTGCACTGATCACCAGCGGTGGACTCAAGTCTTGCAAGGTTCCAACATACCATCCGAAGGCAGCACAGCAAACAAAGTTAAGGGCTACGGACAGTTGAGGGACTAGACACAGCATTTGGTCCGGCGTTCCCATAGTGTCAGGGACACACACGCTGAGCAAGTGGGTATTGCCGTCACATAAATTGCCTCCCAAGAAACTATGCAGTTCAGGAACACTGACTGGGGCTCAGTCTTTAAGAGAGGTTCTGTGGAGTTTGTTGGTCACTTAACTTTAGTGGAGCCGTCACGTGTGGTTTCATCCTCTTGTTGCTGAGATTGAGGCATACTTGCTCCCTGTCGATCGTGATCTCTACCGGATTGTCCGCGATTGGTGACCTGACGCCACCCATCCAGCCAGTCTTGGGCATCCTCCGGGGACGTGAAGAACCAAACCTTGCCATCAGCCACCACTCTCAACCTCAAGGGGAAGATCATGGAGTATTTGAGGTCACGAGAACGGAGTTCCTTCTTGATCGCCAAGAAAGTACGCCTCTGTTTAGCTACGGCAGCTGTGTAGTCAGGAAAGAATGAGATCGTACTGTACCGGAGGATCTACTCTGGCGGTCTGTAGAATGAGGTCACTATCTCTGAAGTTGAAGATACGGGCCAGGATAGGTCTGGGCGGCACACCTGGTCTGGGCTGACCCCCCTGGGACTTGGTGGGCCCTCTCGACCGAAAAGTACTGCGAAAGGCCCCGGGGCTTCAAATGGTTTTTGATTGGGTCTTCCACAAGAAGGTCCACTGCCGGACCCCCGCTTCCCTCCGGCACGCCCAAAATGCGCACATTGTTCCGCCGGGAGCGGCCCTCAAAGTCGTCCAGTTTCGCCGCCATGGTTTTGTTTTTGGTTTCCAGGTGCAGCACCTATCTTTTGAGAGCAGCGGTGTCCACAGCGAGACTAGCTGTGGTTGTCTCTACATCCGACACTCTGGTGCTCAGTTTGCGGAAGTCTGCTCTTATTAGCGTGAGTTCTGTAGCGACGGTGTCGATCATTGACTCGAGGGAGGAGGGCACCTTATGGAGTGTTTGTAGGAGAGTAGGGTCTGCTTTCTATGTTCACCCTCACTTTTTGCTTTTGCTTTACTGGTTTTCGACTTAGATGTGGCTGTGGGCCTGCTAATCAGACCCACAGCCCTGCTGCTCTCTCTCTAAATTGATACTATGTACTTTAGGTGCATAACCCATTTGGATAGGATCACCTTATTGGCCCCTGTACACTGTACCTTAGGTACCCAGGGCATAGGTGTACCCTAGGCCTACCAGGGGCTGCAGCATGTATTATGCCACCCCTGGCCTGGCCTTCCATTATGACACAACTGGCTGATCACTCAGCTGGGGCAAGGTCGTGTAATCACTCCTTGCTTAGGTGTAGTATTCCTGTACCTAACTTACATATAGACACATGTGTACCTATCAGCCACTCCTATGGCAGGCCTTAACAATCCTGGAGGCAGAGTGCTTGGTAACATGTGAGATGGTGCTCTAGCATGAGCTGAGCCTGTCTGCAGCTTTCGGAACCATGTCCTTATAGCTGTTCTATGATATAGCCTACCATATACTCTTAAAGTGCCTTATAATCTTAAACGGTTATGGTAACTATGGTTTGGCTTTATCAAAACATGTCGTGTAAGGTGTCTAACACTTTGGAATAATACCCCCATCCCATTTCTGGGGATGAGGATATTATCCCTCCCTTCTAGAGGGAGAAGACATGTTGTAACCTACTTACCCGGTTAAAGTTAACCAGAGCCCCAGCATCACAAAATGGATGCTGCTGCCACAGACACGAGTCTGACCTCCTGCTGCTGGGAGTGATCCCGGCAAGGGAGGCTTGGACAATAGGTTTCCTGCCTTGGGAGGTGCGAGCACCACCCCAGACAGGCCTTAGTGTATTGGGGCAGGGAGGGATGAAAAGAATGAGACATGCCTGGGGCACACAAGGTGTCCCGTGCATAGTCCAGTTCAAACCGGTGCTGGGGCACTCCAGCCCCAGTCCTGGCGCGAAACTGGACAAAGGGAAGGGGGTGTAACCACCCCCCTCCCAGGTCCCACCCATAAGGCGTGACCTAGCAGGTAACCCAGCCCCCCAGATTTGGATAAGAGTGGTAGCTGGGCCCCAGGAGATTAGATTATCCTGAACCTGCAACTTGAACAGAAACTCTGGACATTCGACGAAAGAAGAAGACTGAAGAATCTCCCTTGTGGCCAAGGAGTGGCTACCCTGTGCAAACAGGCACCATCAAGAGACTACCCTTTGCTTTGCTAAAGTTCTACGAGGGACCGACTGCAGAGCCCGACCAGAGCCTTGACTTCCAGACTTCTCCGACCCTGATCCACATCCACAGCCGAGCTGAGATCCGTGGAGGCGACGAGAGACGTGGGACCGGCTACCTGGGAAAAGTGGCTAGTATCTTCCAGCGCAGCTTCTGAGGCACCCTCGAAGTTGTGCACCGGGGATTGAGAAGCCCCAACCCCAAGCACCATCTGCACCGAAGATCAGCCCCCCACACTCCACGAGTCCTGCGTGGGGCCCTTCTGCATTTTCCTGCTTGCCGCGTCTGCCTGGTTGCTTGCCCGTTGGCTAGTGGCCTTTGTGACGACGCTCCCTGAAATCTTCACTGCTGGTTTGGCTCCTCCAGACTGGTTCCCGCTTCCTTGCAAAAGAGAAGCACCCCAGACCTTCCTGGTCTGCACCAGAAGCAAGTCCTCCGTTCTTCGTGGGTTCCGCTTGCCAAGGCTTGGTGAGTCCTAGTTCGACTTCGCCGCCGCCGACAGCAAGAGCCTTCGTGGGACAGCTCGCCTCCTGGTCCTGGTCGTCCTCGACGCCTCCTGGTACCAGTGGCTGCAGCGACAAGCTTCACCTTTCACCTGCAATCTTCACGACATCGCCTGGTTCCTTCCTGGTTCCACGTGGTCACTGGCTAGTGACCTTGACTCTGTCCCTTCTGCTTGCAGGTATCCTCTCTTCTTGATCCCAGCCTTGGGATCCACCGGACACTCTTCACTGACCGCCTGTCAGCAACTTTCCTTCAGGCATCAATAGAAGTCCACGACGAAACCCGACGCAAGTTCACACCTATGCACCCGCAGTCCGTGGGCTAGATAACTTGGGTACTCCGGTGCTCACAAGGGTAGTGACTATTCTAGGGTCTAGTTTCCGAGTCTCGACTCTCTAGCTACTTCAGAAGTGTCCTTAAACTGTTAATTTCTAACTGCTAGTAATTCTATCGACTTTTACGCATTACGCGTGAGTGTTTCCACTCTGCACCTGAATCCCGTGGGCCTCCCACTTCCTAACTGTTGCTAGTGTAGTGTAGCCCCAGCGATTCCCTAGGCCTAGGCCTATCCTATTTCCGTGACAGTGGTCCTTATACCACTTCTTTAGCATATGGTTTGCGTGGCCCCTAGGGCCTAACTGTATTACTTACCTGTGTGACTTAATGTATGCATAAATAAGACTGTGTTGTACTTACCTCTAATCTCATAAAGAGTGCTGAGGGTTTGACTAGAATAAATACACTTTATTTTATATATATATCTGTTGTGGTGTCCTTTCATTTGGTATTCAAGGGATTATATATGGTATCACAGCTGGCTTCACATGCCATTCAGAGTTTAGCCTAAGACTGCTCTTGTCCATGCTACCACTAGGATAGCTGGTCTATAAGGTTGACTTTACAACCAATCACCATAAGGGTTGTTTGGACTGATATAAGGTGTACACTAGAACTAGTGACATCATACATCAGGCCAACTTCTCACAGTGTTGACATAATATCCTGTGAAGTGACTTCTTTGTTCGGTTTTCCAGTGTGTTCCTCAGTGGCAGTTGCTGCACGTTCCAGCTGTTCCTGGCTCGTCTTAGCACATGCATATTTGTCCAGTTTGGTCTGGTGCACAACACGCTTGCCCCTGCCTCCCATGGTTCCACACACTGATGGAGCGGTTAGCTTTGCGACAAGGTAGGTGGTAGTACTCACCGCCGCCTGCCAGTTTTTATGGGGAGCACACATGCCTGTCGGGTTTCCTACCCCCTAAATAGCACTTTGTTGTTCACCTGCCACTGGAACGCGACGGGGAGGGAAGGGTGGCGTCGACAATTATTAGTTGGAATATGGAGGAATCCAGGAGGCAGTATCAAGCTGTCTTTCAGTCCGCCCAGGGAAGGCAATGTGCACAAGGCTTCAGTGAATGTGGTGAGCCACCGTGAACCCGGGAGATACAATTGCGGTATGGGTGCTGTGGGTATTCCTGGTTGCGCACGTCGAGACCTCTACAACAACTGCAGGTGGCAGGATATGAGGGCCACCCGGAGCACTGAGATTGACCTTTAGGAGTCTGGCGAACCGGGCACTCTCATTCTTGAGGCGAGTAGGTTGTGCGCCCAACGGCAGCCTCCGTCCTCCCCCGCCGCGCCAGGAGCAGTCTCCGCCAAGGATGGTGCATTCAACAGTCCTGGAGCCACTCGCGGCTCCGCAATATGAAGGCTCCCGCCGGGTCCGCAATAACGTACGTAACGCCGTGTAAGTTGATGGGCGGTCATTCTCCCTAGAGGTGCTGGTGCTACCAACGCATGCGCACAGAGGATGTTTCAATCACTGGGGCTGGTTGGTGCTAGCCACTCACAGTCTTCAGTGAGGCCCGGGCAGATCTCCTCTCACCTTCTGCCCCTCCTCACGGGGGGCCTGGATACAGCGATCTGACTCCGCCGTACACCGAGCTACCGGAGACGCTGGCAGTGCAGATGTTCCACACCCGGGCTCAGCAATGCGGCCACGGCTCCAGGCCACTGCAGGCGCTCCCCACACGGAGAGATGCAGGACGGGCCGCCGACCGCCCAGGCCAGCAGATAAACAGAGGTCCTGGATTCCACTCGGCGCATAGACCACAAGTACTGCAGACGGTCCATCTTTGTTGAAGGCAGAGCTGCGAGTACCGATACGGGTCAAAACGGTGCTCGCTGTTTTCCGATCCCGCTGGCTTGTTTGTCGCTCACTGCTACAAATGAGTGAACAGATTAGTGGGAAAGTCTGCGGAGGTCCGGAGCTTCACTAGGCGGCGGGCATTTCGATCGGCTGCCGGTCACGGTCCTCCCCCGCCTTACAAACTTAAACTCGTCGGACTTGATGCGTTTTAAGAAGGGCTTCATGATCTGCTTACTTATTGCATAATTTCTGAATTTTCAGGCTCTAGCCTTTAATTTAATCACCGGGATGGCCTGATGTTTGTTGAAAAGCGCCGAAACGCCCCAGGGTATTAGCCGTGCGATACAAATAAATAAATAAAGCACCAGTCCCTGCAGTTAAACAGGGAAAACGTCTTAGCTAGTGAAGTTCCTTTCAAGGTTTCTTTGTGTCCAGGAGCAACAGCTTTGCCTTCTATATCATGAAGTTACCTCTGTGGATATTGGATACCTTGCAGGGATGAGGAAGAGTGGCGACTCCATCATATCACTTTTGCTGTACGGTTGAGCCTTTCTTCATAACCATTTCCATGTTTACATTTACGTTACAGGAGTTGGTGAATTTGTTCCATTTTCTGTTAGGTGCATGAAGCTCCTTTCTGCATTTCCAAGCACTATGTGCAAATATTACTATAACAAATGGTAGTAGTTCCAGGTTATAAGAACTCGCCTCTTAACACTCTGCCCTTTCATGCTTACCAGTGTTTCCTCTTCTTTGGGCATGTGTGGATACATGACCTTGTATATCTGTGGTAAGAGCGTTTATTTTAAGCCGGCTCTTGGATGTTGCTTGCACTCCTCTGGCTCCTGAGCCTCTTGTGCACTGGCAGTGCTTAGAATTTGGTGCTGCTGTGGTTATGCCTTCCCTTTTTATGATCTTAGTGCTTGGAGTGTTGCTGACTCGCTTTAATTTTTTCATGGCTGATGTGACAGTTACATGTCCATCATGTTCTGATGGTTCTTGTTGTGGTTGATGAGTATTGACCATCCTTCCCTTCTTTTTGGTTGTCGTTTTGTGAAAGAGTAGGGCTGTATTCTAAGTTCCCCATGGAGAGTACAGGTTCTTCAGAGAATGTGGCAATTGTAAAGCTGATTTCACCAGAGGCCTGGTGTTTGTACCCTCAAAATGACAGGTTTCTTTGGGCAACTCAGTTCCAAAACATTTCCACCTACTAAATTGCATCATCCTTTGTGAGGCAGCATAACACACATTGTATCAATTCATAACACAGTGGATCAATTATCCTTACTAATATTCCTTTAGGTTTAGACTGTGGTATCACATAGTACTGGATGAGTATTATCACTACATTTTATGATGGACCCTTGGGTCACCCGACCCCTAATGCAGCCAGCCTCCTGTCCTTGTCCTGTGACCCCATTACACTTGCCCTAACAAGTAAATTGGGTAGAAATTATTGATGGGGAAGAGGTGGTATTTGCCCCTGATGTTTTGTTTAAAACAGGACCCGAACTACTCCTTCACAGGTTCTTCATTGTGTGTAGGATCAGTGCATTTGGGGTTTTGGCCTCTATCCAAAATAGTGCAAGGGAAGGAGATGAGGAGGATTGGGTTTAAACTTGAGCTTGCCAGCCATCAAGTCTGGGGTTAATAAAGTGTAATGTACTGTGAGAGTGTTGGTAATTTTTAAAATAAAGCAGTGAAAATAAATGTGGAATGACAGGGGTGGCTTTCAGAGTCTTCAAAAGCCTCCACATAGATTTTCCTGCAACAGCGGTTTTGCAGTGAGTACATTGTTCCTATGGCTACCTGACAGGTGGGGTTCATCCCTGAACATGCAAAGAGCATGAGCGTGGTAGAAGTAGAGAAAAACGGGTGCACAAATAACAGGCGATTTGAATGACAACATCTGGGCCTGGAAACCACATCCATCCAAATAACCTGGGTGTAAACAAATGCAAAGAATGACTTTATGTAGAGAAGGAGGGGCTAAAGACTAGCAAGGATGATAAACCACAGTGGGTGAAATGCAGCAGAAGTGCAGAGTGGAGAAGAGGAGGTTGATCTATGTAAGTATCAGATCAGAAACCTTGCACATTTTGTAAACCCTAACTGGATTAGGTCTGCAAAGCACACCTTTTGAATAGGCCATGTGAGGAAACCTCTTTAAATAGGTTGGTGTTGGTCATAGCAGCTTCGATCTTCTATGGTTTTTGCTTGAAGCCTTCCACACAGTGAGGGAGTGAGCCTAATAATGTGAAGTTTTTGTCATAGTATTTCTTGTACTCCTAGCGATATGCCTTTCTCACTACTCACCTTCTCACACATGTATAATTTCATCTTGGTGGAGAATAAAGAAATTGCAGTAGTGAGTTCTGACTGTTAGAAAAGTCAGTTTTATTTTCCGTTTTTGTAGTGCTGGGCATATGCTCTTGTTCTGTCTCCTTGTGAATTGGTAATTTTTTTTTTTTATTTTTTTTTAAAGAAGGGAGGCTGAGGTGAGACTTGTACTGTGTGTGGCCAAGTGAACAAGCTCCTCAAACGTCTTCCTGAGAGAGAATTCAGTGATGGTGTGTTGGTATCTGAAGGAGCATTTGGTTGTGATAGTGTTATCCACGCTTTACTTGTCCTTCTGTCTTGCAGGCTGTGACTGCTCTGGTGAAGAACTTCCCGAAGCATATGGTGTCTTCCATGCAGCAGATATTGCCGATTGTATGGAATACCCTGACAGAAAGTGCTGCCTTATACCCTTTAAAAAAAAACACAAAAAAAACTTCTCGTCTTTCTCCCATTTGATTCCTGATCTTTTTTCTTTTCTCCCTTGAGTCCTGTTCTCTGTATGTTTAGTGCTTTGTCAAGCCCTGTCCTGGTCAGTTGAGACCTCTGCCAGAGGTATCACTGTACCACATTGTCTATTCTAATTCTGTCGGTGAGTTACATCTGTGTAGGCACCAGTGTTTCGAGTTCACCTTTAAGAAACAGGGTGGGTGGGGAGAACATAGGGACCTATTTAGTAAGAGGGTGACTTTGACGAACTAAATGATGAAAGCTTAACATATTGCTCAATTAGTCGCCATTTATTGATGGCTGTGGTCTCTGAGTCTTCTTGGACGAGTTGGAGAAGATAACTAGTATGTAGTAATTAAATGGAGTTCTTGGTACTTAATTAATATTTAGAGGGATGTATTTTGAATGTAATGTGATTAAAGCAGACTGCTCTGACACAAGTGTCTCAAAGACCACCAGGAGTGCTTGAAATGTTGATACTAACATTTCTTTATACTGTTTTAAGTACCTCGTAGAAAGGTCGTCTCATTTAGGGCGATCCAAAGGCAGTGGCTAACCTAGGCTCAGCATTGTAGGACGACGCAGCTGACCCCGTAAGATTCTGAAAAGATTCTGAAAGATTAATTTCATTATGGACACTTTTTGGCAGTTGTGACAGACCGAATATGGTATTTCATTAGAGAATACCTGCTTTAGAAACCTATCTACATTCTTACATGAAGTAATTTTAGATTTCGTTTTAAACAAAGCATTAAATACCTACCTTTCATCTGAGATCCATTCATGCCAACAGCAAAAGTTTCTTCGCTGCTTAGGTATAAAGTAGCTCGATTATACAATCTCAGCAAAACATAGGAGATTAAAAAATGTATCCTGCAATACTTATATTGATTCTCTATGATCATAAATGGTGCTAACCAAACAATCCATAGGTTAATGAATTATTTTCGCTATTTTATTGATCAGCAGGTGACTGAGGTCCTTTTAGGAAGTTCTAAGTCTGAATAAATCAGAGAGAAGTCTGCAACCATCCTTAGAAATGTCCTGGTTGCCAAAGTTTGTAGACCGCCTATAGCCTCTCTCTCGCCAGTCCAGCATTTTACCTTGATCTCTGCCTGGGCCCATCCACTCTGTTACCCACCCCTTATATACACACTGGCCCCATATATGTTCTCACATTTCCATCCCCTCTCAGACCTGCCTCCTTTATTGAACACCAGTAATTGAGCCTATTTTGCTAGAAGTTTGAGCTTTCTATGAGTCCCCTTCTATTATAAAATGACCCCTTCTCTGCAGCTTTAGATTCGTTCTTCATTTTGATTCATGTGAATTTGCTTCTCGTATAAGATGGTGCTTCTTGGGATTTTCTTATTTGACCAATCTATACTTCCAGGTAATTCCCTTCTGGCATGTGATTGGGCTTCTCTAAATCTCTCTTATGGTGTAAAAGAATGCCTCTTGGCTGGTCTCGCCTAAAAGCCGGTGCTCCTTGGGAGGTATACTATTAAAGAAGGCCCTGCCCTTTAAGAATAAACCTTGTGTTCTATAAAGTACACAGTTTATGTCAAGTTATCATTTACCAAACAGAGCCTTGGTTCTTAAGAGCTAATATAAAACCATGAGACTAAAACCATCATTAAAACTGAGATTTCTAGTATAATTCATATGTGCAGAATCTACACAAAGTAGCACTACCAGGTTTATGCTGCAGACACATTGTTTCAGCCCAACTACTGACCTCGCACAATTTCCACAATTGTACTGGATAATAATTAAATTAAGACTGTTTTCTTTAACGGCTCGCACTTATGTGAGAACGGAAGTAAACTACACGGAAGAGGTGGAACATCCTGTTGATTCTGATGGTGAGTCTTACTTATATTTATCTTTGAAATGTCTTTGCTTATGCCCAGCCCTGCACTTGAAGGTCCTAGTATACTGTATAAGTTAGTGCTCGTTTTTATGATATGTTTGAGAAGTTCGGGTGCAATTCCTAGTTCCATCAGGACCTGCCAAAGCTTGCTTCTTGGGACCAAATCAAATGCTGCTTTTAGGTCCACAAAGACCGCATAAAGGGCACCGTTCCCCAAGACCACCGTCTTCCAAGAGACTTGGTTGACAGATCCCCTGTTATGCAGAGGATTTCTTAACTACTATATCCCAGCCCTAAAAAATGCAAGAGGTCGCCCATCTGGCGGGTTAACTATATGGCTAAAACAAGATTTAGGATGCCGAGTCACTCAAAGACCCAACATTAGCGACGATATTTTATCTGTAAAGATTGTTTCAAAGGATGGGATAAACCTTGAAATTTTTAATGTCTACGCTCGAGGTTTGCCGGGGGGGGAAAAGTCCCCAGTAGTGCAATTACTGGAAGAAACAATCGACTCTCTGCCCTCGAATTACTTACCCATAATAGCAGGCGACTTTAATGCCTCATTTGAGCCCCTGGACCATGACATATCCCAGCTTGCCGCTGAAGAAGACGCAAGCTGGGGAATTCCACCCCTTGAAATTGCACCAGTAAAAAGGTGGACAGGGGCAGCAATCCAGTTAAGTGGACTATGCTTAGGGAACCAACTGAGAGCAGCCAATGGCAGGAGCCTGTCTGACAAATGTGGTTTAAATACTTTCGACAATGGTCGTAGGGCAAGTAGAATCGATTACTTATTGATTCACATTAAACTCTGGCCCTATTTTATAGATATGGAGGTAGTCAACCAACCAGAGAGTGACCATCACCCACTAGTCTCTACATTTAACTCGTCCTTACTTTGCCTTACATTAAAGCCACAAGATATACACGAGTCAGAGCACCATCTGTCAAACGATATGCGCCACCTAAAATGGGATCGGATTGCCGATGACTCGAGGGCTCTACTAGCAATTAAAGGAGAAGTCATCTCTGCACTAGAAGAATCGGGCTCATTGGTAGAGGGACAAGACCCTCATCAAAAAATAGTGGGAATACACGCAAGGCTTTTTGCGGGCCTGCGAAAATATTTCCTCAAACCCGCCCCTAACAGAAACTTTAAGACTCAAAAAAAGGAGGGCTGGTATAATAACAAGTGCAGGAAAGCCCGGGACGAACTAGGTAGAGCACTCAAACTGAAAGACCCAATACTCGTAAGATATGCCAGGTCATACTATGGGAAGAGTCTCAAAGAGGCAAAGGTAACCTGGGAAAATGAAATATGGAAGGATCTTCTTGAAGCTTCAAGGAACAAGAACAGTACAGTCTTCTGGGACACATACAAATGGGACAGGGGTGGCACAGCAGAGCGTCCCCAAAATAATGTGGCACAGAACGCTTGGATAGATTATTTCAAGCCTCAGTATGCCGCGCCCCCTCAAAATTCTCTTATTGAGACTTTTCCCAATGTACCTTACAAAAAGGCTATATTTTCATTAAAGGATGTGGATAGAGCCCTAGATGGAGTGGTTAGGGGAAAGGCCCCTGGAAGGGATGGAATCCCTGCAGCTATGTTTATCGACGATAGAAGTCTCTGGTCCAGTTATATCATGCGACTAGCCAACGCAATTGCCCAGGGAGCGGATATCCCGCCCTCGTGGAAGGGTGCTGAAATCGTCCCTGTATTTAAAAAAGGGGACAAATCAACCCCAAGCAACTATAGACCAATCAGCTTAATTGACTTGGTCCAAAAGATCATAGGCCGCATGTTTCTCCACATAACACAATCTTGGATGGATGATTATAACATCTTAAGCCCAATGCAGGCAGGGATCCGCTCCCGGATAAGTACAATTGACCAAGTCTTCCGATTTGTCAACCTATATTGGAAGACGGTGGTCTTGGGGAACGGTGCTCTTTATGCGGTCTTTGTGGACCTAAAAGCAGCATTTGATTTGGTCCCAAGATTTGGTCCCAAGAAGCAAGCTTTGGCAGGTCCTGATGGAACTAGGAATTGCACCCGAACTTCTCACTGTGATCATCCGCTTGCATGAGGGAAATGTTGCCAGAGTGCGGTGGGGGGGTGCGGGAGAGGTGACCGAGGACTTCCCGGTTGGCAGAGGAGTGAGGCAGGGGTGCGTCCTGGCGCCGACCCTGTTCTCGCTTTTTGTCAACGGGGTGGCCGGTCGGCTCTCGCAGACCCCCACCGATGCGCCGGCTCTGGCAGGAGTGCGCATCCCTATCCTCATGTTTGCTGATGACACGCTGATTATTTCTAAGACCCCTAGCGGCCTGCAAAAGGCTGTCGGGTGTTTTGAAGAATTCTGCACAGAAAGGGGTCTGGAAGTAAACACGGGGAAGAAGAAGTTCATGTCATTCAATGGATCAAAATCCTTTAAAGGGAAAATATACATGAACAAGTCACCCCTGGAGGAAGTTACCTCATTCATATATCTGGGGATATCACTACAAAAAGATATGCGATGGGGAAATCAACTAGACCGCGCTGTGCTACAACATAAGCAAAAAACTGAGGCCTTGTTGACCAGATTTAAAACCTCACTCACAAAGCCAATCTCCCCAGCCTTAGAAATCTACGGATCCAAGGTCCTGGGCTCGTGCCTCTACGGGGACGAGCTCTGGGGCTTTAATAATTTGAATAGTTTGAAGGCTCTGGAAAACGCATTTCTGCGCAAAGTCACAAACCTTCCCCTCAGTACACCATTGCGACCCTTATTATTGGATTTGGGAAAAAAACCTTTGGAATATTTGGTGAATCTACGCCCAATATTATATTGGCGTCGTCTCTGGTGTACTGATGAACTAATTCATTATAGAGTGGCTTTGCAGATATTATAGATTCTGACAGGTCCCAAAAAATATCATGGCTGCTTGGGATAAAATCTCTTTTGGGTAGTATAGGCCTGACTGAACTTTGGAAAAACCCTGCAAACACTGTTTTCCCTTCTAAAGAAAACCTGAAAAAGATGTATTGGGAATGGGTTTACAAGTTGGAAACCACCCAAGGCCTTTCTACACATCTAACATCCCGCTTTCTTGATCTAAAAGCTCATCCCCAATTAGAGAAGTACTGGGATACTATTGAAAAAACCTCTGACCGCAAGTTATATTTTCAGTTGCGGGTGGGAACACTACCCGTTGCAGAATTCACTTCCAGATGGGGGAGGCAAGGCACTAACAATGATAAATGTTACAGATGTGTTGAAGTATGTGAGAACATCGGACACGTATTATTCTTTTGTCCAATGTACGTGGTACCCCGGAAAAAATGGCTACAACCTATTTGTAAGCTTTTGGGTATCAGAAGATATGCTATTGCCCTTCGCATTCTGTGCACAGATCCTGCTCCCCCAATATGTATAGCAGTGGCTAAGTTTCTGGGGTGGGCCTGGAGTATAAGAACAAAAGCTCTGAGGTAAATCGCCAATTTCCCCCCCCCGTGGAATAGCATTGTAAATATTTCTTGCAGTAACTACCTCACGTATACAGTTAAAGTACCGGGCCAATAAAGTTATGTCTAGCAGCCGCCTGTATATTATAAGTTGATATGGGTTGGCCTCATTTTCACGTCTTGCTTTTTATTTACCTTTTTTTAAAAAAAAAAAAAAGTAATCAAGCTTGACGGCTATTTACATATTTAATTGCAATTTTAATATTTTAGATAATTTATATGTATTTATATGTAATGTTTGTAAATGTGCTTTTATGACTTAATTGCCGAATAAAGCTACTTGAATTGAATTGAATTGATATGTTTGTGTTCTTGCTTCTTTTCCCTCTTGCTGGTGTTTCTCTCCACAGCTTGGTAGTGTTTTAGAAAATGTTTGTTTACATTTAAAACTGAGTGTATAGACTTATAAATAGACTGTTTCATGTATATTTTAATATTACTCTGGGTTCTCCTAAAGTGCGTTCTCATCCTAAGGTGCTCTCTCCGGGTGTAGTGTGGTCGAGCAGCCTTCGGCTTATCAGAGAGCAGTGTTAAACATCTGCAGTACACAACACAGTCAATAAATGGTACACACGACTTAAGGAGATCCATGCCAATTTATGAAAATAAACTAAATCTTTATATACATTTAGGCAACCAAATCAATACGATCAGGTAAGTATGTTTCGAGATAGATATATTTGCAGGTTTCAAAAGTTGACACGTTGTGCAATTTTCAGAGGCGGCAATGTTATCCCATTGAGGAAAAACAAATACTGCATACAAGTTCTTCATAGTGACTTAAGAGACCAATCTCCTGGACTTAAAGTGAAATGGAGCAAGGTCCAAGGCAGCACCAGCAGGCCACCTCCACTGGCACTAAGGTACAGAGGTGCAATACCAGTCAGGTGCCCCGTTGAAGTCAATAGGTATCAATCCGGTCACAAAGAGGCTGCAGGTTTAGGTTTAGATTGGGGGGGGCCAGTCCTGCTGAACTAACGGGGGGCTCAGGTCTCACAATGCTCAGGGATGTGGGGACACCTTTGGTTCTCTGCTCTTTGGGCCTTATGCAGAGGTGTTATGAGACAATGGGGTTTCTGTCACTGGCGACAGTTGCAGTAGAGGAGGGATCCTGCTTTAAGAGGCTACAGGTGGCATTGGGAAATTCGCAGCTGGTAAACCAAAGGTGTGCTTGGCATCTGGGAACCCCACTGGTACCATTGGCCCACTTCAGCTCGGGCTAAGGGGCACGAGTGCAGTGGTGCTTTCCAGTGATGGGTGTCTGGCGTTCTGGAATCCTTGCAGCTCTACTGGGGTGCCTGCAGGATGCCGGTCCTAGGATGCTTTTTTCCAGTCCAGGGAGGACCTGGCTTGGCAGTTCGGGCTGGACTGTTCCCATGGGGCACAGGGTCAAGACTGATTTGCATACGGCTGGGTTCAAACTGGAATGGCATGGTGAGCAAAAAAACGATGGATTTAGGCCCAGATCTCTGTACTGGGGTGAATGTATGACATTGTTCTGCATTCTGTCCATCAATTGTTATTTTTGCAGGATGCAGGGGAGCAGCTCCGCTACTCCACGGGAGTTCCTAGGTCTCAGTGGAAGGCTGGAAGTCTTCCCAGGCTTTTGGAGGCACTGGCAGCTGCAGGATGCGTCCTCTTTGGTGCAATTGTCGAGGACAGCAGGCTGGCCGGCAGGGTTGGCACCAAGTCAGTTGCTGGTCTTCTGGTTTTGCTTTTGCAATTCTTCATCGTCCGTCTTCTTTCAGGTCAACAGGATCTAATTTCCTGGTGCCAGAGGCTCCCCTAAATACTAAATTTAGTGGCATTAGGGGAGTGTAGGGTAGTAGCCAATGGGCTACTTTCCCCTGGGGTCACTACGCCCCCTATATGACCACTTCTTGTGGGAAGTGGGCATAACACTGTCCCAGTTCTCCTAATTATGCCATCACAAAGATGGCAGACTCTGAAATTTCGTGTCCTAATCAGGCGGCCCACCTAAGGGATGGAACTAGCCTGAGGGTGAACACACCTCTGACTACTAATTTTCCTGCCTGTCCAGGTGTCAAATAGGCCTTGGTCAGAGGGGGGGGGGCATCCTTCTGAGGGAAACCAGATTCACATACCAAAGGAGGCTGGGTCTTTTAAGCCCCCTGCCTCGGAACGCACATTTACAGGTCATCCTGCTGGAAGGGGGTGTTAAACACCCTCTGCCAGAGCATGTTTTGTTCCTGACATCCTGAAAGTGCTGGCCCTCACCCCCGGGGGTCAGAAACTCGTGTGTGGTGGCAGACTGGTCACCACCAGTCAGCCAGCACACTAGTAGTTTGTAGGTTTTCAGGGGTTGCTGCTTTACTGCCCTTTGGGTGCCTGTATTAATAAACCCATCACTGGAATCCGTGTGGGTTCATTAATACAAGATGTTTGATAATAAACATCTTTGGTTTCAGTGAAGCCATTATGTAGCTGGGGGAACTCTTTTTCTCCAGTGTCCAGCACATGTGCTTAAAATGGCTTACCTGGTCGCTTGTACTGGCAATAATTGAAATGGCCAGCACAGGGGCATATCTGCTCATGCATATATGTCCTCACATGAAGTATAGTGCACCCTGCCTTATTGCTGTTAGGCCTTCTGTAGGGGTGACTTGCATATACTGTATGCAGTGTCTGTAGACATGGCACACAAGACTTTTATCTTCAACAAGACACGCAGTCTGCAATGGCAGTCTGCATGAGTTAGGTAAGTGGTCCCTTAGGCTGGCACAATACATGCCCATGACCCCTAGGTACCTGGGGTACCATTTACTAGGGACTTATAGGGGTGACAAAGGTATTGCCAATTGGGGAACAAATGTACAGTTTTGTGAAAGTTCTGGCACTGGGGACATGGATAGCAGGAACCCAGTGCATATCCTATCAAAATTGCTTCAAATACTAGGCAAGAAGTGGGGGTGACCATGTCAAAAAGGGGCACTTTACTACACCCATTTACTAATTCTTGCATTCATAGGCATATTCCTTTGACCCATCCAGCTCCCTGGTAAGGAATGCCTCATCTGAATAAATTGTGAAACAACTAATCTAGGTTAAGGAGCCTAGACGTATTCGAAACCTTACTGAGCATGCTCTAGGGCTGCATATTCTTTATTTGTATTTCACTGTGCATAAAGTAATGGGGATGTTAGAGTTAAGTTACAAGTGTCACTACTGTGCTTCATCTTTACCTGTTAGTATCTAAAAGCGTCTCAATTTACAGCATGGGCTTGTGAGGATTTCTGGTTTTCTCTATGATTACCATACTATTATGTACTGAAGGAGAGATGGTGGAGAAATGCTAGATCTTGTTTGCATTAGCTGGGTAGGAGATGTGTACAGAAATCGAATAAAGAAATAATCCTAAAGGAACGCAATGCTTCAAGTTGCATAACCCCATCTGTTTAATAAGCCCTGCACAGGCGTTCCAACAACAGCCTAGTCTTTAAAGGGGAGTGCAAGGTTCCTTCACAGGTAGTTATCTGCAAGGTATCTAGACTAGTGTCTGTCCAGAAGGACTATGGAAATGCATTTTTTTAACCCTTTCTGAAATGGTGTCTGTCAGCGCTGACGGCAATGTTGAATGCTAAACTGACTATAGTCACTTATGCTTGCTGCTCCTCTCACATCAGTCCACCACAGTTAAAATAGGAGCATTAGCTGCCTTTGGACACATGTCTTGTCTTTACATTTCTGACCTTGTTCATAAGGTTGCCTGTGGAACAGGACAAGTTATCCCTTGCTGAGAAGAGGTTGTTCTCTGGTGGTCACCATGTTAAGACTCTCGGACATATTGAGGTCCAGCAGCTGCATATGGAAAATCGAGCTGAGCATTTAAAAAAAAAAAATAATCTTTCAGATTGTTGGTGAGCTATGCATTTATAAAAGAATTGCACTGACTACGTTTGGAAATTAAGACGGTAATAGCAGTACAAAATACAGTAACTCACACATGTAGAATGTGGAAAGCAGCATTAAAAGTTCCTCCTGCTCAGAATAAGTGGAACTAGGTCAACAGTAAGCTGGGCTAATCTGACCGGGATGCAAAGCACACTCTCAGGCAGTTTGTATTATGGGTAAGAGCATTGCACACACCCTTGCAAACAGCACACGTACAGCATTGAAAGCGGCACTACCTCCACTGCCAGCCCAAATTTTACTAGATGTTCTGTATGGCGAGCAATTGTACATGTTTGTCTTATAGACCGAATAGGTACAATATAGCTAGCAGAATTACAAATACAACGGGCACATCATGGGCAGCAGTGATACAAACTTCCCTCAGATGCACAGCCGACTTGCTTCCAACCCACATACTGCAACCTTCCTCTGATAGCTGCCCTAAAACCTTTATTCCCCACTGAACCTCAAACACTTTGCCGCTGATAGCCTCTCCACCTTGCATACAAAAGGCTCTTCGCAACCCACACCACTTCCAAGGGGAAGATTCCTTGTGAAGAAAGTTGCAAAATCCAACCTGCAGTAGAAATGGAGAAGAAAGATAGCTTTAGGAAGTGTGTAAAAAACATGGAGATGGATGTTTTTTCCCTGCTGCCCTAGTGAGAGTGGGAAAGTGGGGCAGATATGAATTTGCATGCAGGATATGCACAGTGCTGGATCCTCCTTCTGGAGAAAGCAAGCAAGACCTACATTTCTGTCTGTGTATCTGCTACATGAGTGAACACGCAGTTCTGTTTTTACCTACCCTAGGCATAATTATGCTCATCTTCCATCTGACCATAATGCCCAAATGGTGTCTTAGCATTAAAGCATGGACCACTGAATATCTGAAGAAAAATAAATGTTGGGTAGGACCGCTGTTAGAAATGAGGTTTCTGGTTCTGAGTATACTCCCTGTACAAGCAGGAACCACCACTCTAGTCAGGTTGAGCTAGATGCATCCTAAAAAATAATGTGTGCTCACACTCTGGTAGCTTGGCACAGAGCAGTCGGGCTTATTTAAAGAGGCAATGTGTAAAGTATTTGTGCTGTTGCGAGTTCCCTTTAGGGCTCACTCAGTTCTCCCTTATTTTAGCCGGTTGCAGGCCGCTTTGCACACGTTGCACTCAGCACGTTTGTTTTTGTGCCACTATTATTTTAGTTTAGCAAAGCATTGCACATGTTTGTTTATGGTTCTTCTCTCTAGGACTCTGTCTGAACATCTCATACAAGGTCAACCAACACTGTGCCTCTCTTCTATGCTCGGTTAGCAACATAGCTTTGTATTTAGACACACCATACATTCACATCTGCTGTTTTCAAAAAGACACCTTTTATCATATACACCGAGAAGTGCCATTTGAAAACCTAACGGGGATTTCTTGCAGAGGAGAGGTCCTGAGACTAAAGCGCCAGCCATACGCATTCTGTGATTCAGATTACCTAACAATAATACAGGTATGGGGTTTGGTTCTAATCCTAGAGATCCATGATATATCACTGTGCCCCATAGTGAGGATAGGCAGATATATCTTTAAACATGGTAGGGCTTCTCATTGCATGTAGTTAACATGTGATGCTACTCGCTTTGCTGGCATGCATGTTTTCTACTTGCAGCGTTTTATAATAGAGCACAATAGTTTCAATAAACATTATAAACTGTTCTTGTGTCTTTGTTTTGTTTATTATGGACATGCATGAGTGAGAAAACAAAATGTGTCGGTCTGTTTCCACGTTTCCCTGAGGGGTCCTGTTCACTGTGGAAAGGTTTGGAGGGCAGGGAAGGCACTATGAGCTTGTTTGGATTGGGTTTCATAGGTTATAATTTGTTATTGTGACCCAGTCTCTACATACTGATGTTTTGTGATCCCAGGCATAGTTCTGATTTTACAGAATCCCTGTAACATGGTGCCTAACACTTGGTACTGTACTTATTGCACAGGTCTCCTGAGTAGTCCTTGTGTGTGTGTCTATAATAGCCTCTACACCTACCACTGGAGAAGTCTGTGGTTTTGGGGATTGATCCTCCACGCTGTTAAAGAAGCACCAAATTCTGTAGTTTTGCAAGATCAAAAGTGTGAAAGGATAACCCATTTTTGTGTTGAACTTTGCTTCCATTTCTTTTAATAATGGCTGCACCCGCTGTTGTCATTCCTGTTAATTACAGACCCGCTGTCCCTGCACATGTAATGCATCATGGACTTACTAATGGAGGTGGTGGTTTTTGTCTTTGTGGTCGAATCAAATGATGCTTCTCATTTTGAAGTGTTTTATTCTTGGGCTGATTTTCCAGCTGTAGTTGCTAATTCAAACACATTTCATACATGCACTACTCCTGCACCACCAGGTCATTACAGAGCTTATGTGCACATGGAAATACCACTGTCTTACTGGCAACACAATACTTTGTTCCTTGGCGCCCTCCTTCGTGCACCAACACCTGTACTCCTGGGTCCCCTTAGTAATGATGGTGAGACTTGGCCAGCACTAGCTGGATATACTCCGTCCATTAATGTAGCTAATCTCAATCTTGTACGAACATGTGCATTATTTCTTGCATTGGTTACACTATATAGACGCTTGAATTGGTATGTTTCATGCACTTTGTTGGATGTGCCACCACGGCCTGGCCTGCTAGGACAAGCACAGTTGTCTGCAGTGCCTATAATAAGTACTGTAATTGTTCATTCAGTTATGAGAAAAATTAGAAAATATTAATTATGTGCTTACCACATGGAATGGTTCCTGGATTAGGTGACGGCAAATCACGGGGTTCAGTCTTTGCCACTGTATATTCCATCAGTCATGGCACTCGGTTCATGTTAGTCTTGCTGCATGTGTTGAAACAAATGCAGAATGAGCACGGGAAGCTGCTGCCCTAGATTTGGGGATGAAACTAACGGGAAACTTTCTTGTTGTGTCTGCAATAATCTTGTCAACATTAATGGTGAAGCGGCATCTCTGGCTGTATGCCAGAGGCTTGTAGCGGTCGCACAAGCAGACTGTGAACATGAGCAACCTATAATTATTGGTGAGGAGTACACATCCATAGGACGCAATACTTTTGGAATCAGACCTATTAAAGTACCTCTTGGCAAGGCAAAGAAGCTAAGCAAAACCATGAGTTTGTTAAAAAATCATAAGATAAATCTAAACAAATACAGAAAGGGACACCTCACCGTGGTTCTCCACCCCAGGAGCCCTCTAAGAGATGCAACTATTTTTGTGATTGCACTAAAATCAAGGCTCCAGACAGGTATCAGAGTTCGGAAACATGTTCTCCTCGTTCCTTGCAGCACACATCTGAAAAACAATACGAGGGAGGATGGTGCTCTGAGTGCAGAGAAGAAGAGTATGTGACGCCGAAAAGACTCGTCTGACGTAAAGATAAGGAGCAAAACTCTCCTCCCTTTAAACCCCAATTTCCGAAAAACAAAATTGTGGTAATCACCACAAAATAAGCCACAGACACTGAGAACCCTCCTCCTGAACAGGAGTTGGGCAGTGACTCTCCTTGACAGGGCGGCAGAAGTCACCATAGTGCACCCGAATCTCCAGGAGTTTCTGGCAGCGAAAGCAACTGATAGCTTCTTTACAGTTGAAACCCCAGATAGGTGCGAAGCTCCTCCAGATAGGTTACATGACTTGGATATACAAATTGAGGGTGACCTACAATGCACCATTAAAGTAATCTTCCGGGAGAATTTAACTTTCTTATGACATCCCCACTCTTTTGTCCAAAGATCCCCACAGGGTGAGGATGTCATGCTTCCTTCATTTTCTGCTCTTGTCTCTGATGAGGTCAAACAAGCTTATGCTGCAGAATGGGCTCTTTACAAGCCCTTGCTTTATACCGTGATCATGTTGGCTGGGATAAAGAGACTCATCATATCATACCCATAAGGTCCAGCCACCACAATATCCCAATGAAACTAGATGCTAAGGCACCTGTTAAAGAAATACTCTCGCAGTTGGAGTACCAGGGTGTCATTGAACCCTGTATCTCTCAGATGAATAATCCTCTGCTGTTGGGAAACCAGTTCATTCATATCGAATAGTCTTAAGCGACAGGCATTTAACCAGCCATTCACGCACATTTGCAATACAAAATACACACAGTACGGTAATAATTAACCATACAGTTCGTAAAAAATACAAAACGACCTTGGATATTTCCAGCGCTTTTTTTCATTCACAATATAGCCCCTGAAAGCAGAGATTGGACACCCTTCTCTATGCTTGGCTTTCAAAGCAGATATGCAAGTCTCCCTAGGGCTTAAAAGATTGGCCCGGGATTATTTGCTGCCAGCATTGTCAAGTCTACTTGATATTGACCCGGATGCATTGTCTTATGTAGATGATCTCTACCTCACAGACGATGAATTAAACCCACTCTTGGCCAGAGTGGATTGCATAATTTTAGGATTCACTGCATATGGCTAGAAGTTAAACTATCAGAAATTGCATATCTCATTTCGAAGTGTCCTTTTCTTAGGAAATGAACTTGCACATGAGTATAAGAGTATTGCCCCTCAGGTTTTGGAGAAGTGTGCGCAATTGCAATCTCCAAATGCATTAAAGAAACTGCAATACTTATTAGGATTCCTTAACTTTGGCAGAATATACATTCCTGATTTTGTCCAATGCATTAATTCACTATATGAATTGATTCGGCCTGATTTTTCCTTAACACTTTGGACATCAGAACACAGATACACTCAGATCTTCACATTCTGACTTGCTTGTCTCATGTCACTTACATACACAAGTTAATACTGCGAACATAGTTATCTGTGCTTTACCGGGTGCAGTTGGATTCACCTATATCACTTAAAATGAAGATGAGCCTTTGCCGATAGCATATAAAAAGCATAATTTATATTCCAGTGCAGAAATATGCTGCAGTGCAGATGGCTATTCTTAAGGAGCAGCCACTTGCACAAGGGAAATGCATTATTGACGTTACTTATGTGCTGGCCCTAGAGGCTGTGACAAAGGCTAGCGTTCTCAACGCTAAATTCCTCTATCCTAGATTAATGCATTGGGCAACATCCTTAACAGCTGTTGATGTGCCTTGACCCGTCTTTACAGACACCAGAATTCTTGCAGTATGAGTATGTTTAGCCCATGCCCAATTTGGTCTTACCTCTTGAACAGTATAAACAGATGGTTTATACTGATGGTTCAGCTCAACCTGCTATAGGCACTAAACTGCAGTATTCCGCTGCGTGCCACCGTTGCTGGTGTGATCCTGGGTGGAAATTTCAAACCACAAATAACTCTCACCCAGTTCTTAGGGTACAGCACTGCACAGTTGGCTGAACTAAAAGCTATGCTCCCTGAACTTGACCATACGGATACTGAATTCCAGACACTTACTCTTGAGTGATTCGTATTACTATGTACAGTTCTTTAATGGCGTCAGAATGGATAAAAAAATTCTAACGGCAGCACAATCTAGCAAAAATTTCTTTGGGTTAAAGTGGCAGACTTCGAAGATAGGTTGCCATAGGATAATGTTATACATACATAGTCATCACCGTATGGTTGCACACATTGTAGGAACTTCTTTGGCTGATGAAGAGGCCAAATCTGCAGTTGCGACTGCCAGTGTTGATGCAATTACTCGTTCTAAAACAAGAATAGATTTGGATATTTTAGCTGCGGTTAGAGCTAATAAAAACTGCACCCCCTTGCCTAAGGGATTTCCATCTAAATATATCTACCACTTGAGTGAACAAAACATTCCTTTTGTAACTATTCCAGGAGTTGATTCCCAACCAAGACAGCAGACTAGCTTTAGTGATAGGTGCGCAGAAAGTTAATGCTTCTACACATGCAGTTGTGACTGCCATAATTTCGCTGCTACAGCAACGTTATTGATGTCATGGCTTTTATCAAC
Organism: Triturus cristatus; assembly: GCF_964204655.1. Lineage (NCBI taxonomy): Eukaryota > Metazoa > Chordata > Amphibia > Caudata > Salamandridae > Triturus > Triturus cristatus. Next base: position 120,335,716 of record NC_140580.1, read on the forward strand.
AGCCCAAAAATGTCCTTTTTTGTGAGAAATCAAAGCTTCCTCCGTGGCTCGTCCACCGCACACCTATTAATTTCTAACAAACTTTTTGGCTGCATTCATTCGGACCACTGTGGTCCTTTCATTTCAGATATGGTGTTTAAATTTATCCTAGCTGCAGTTGATTATTGCTCCTTGGTTCCTCTGGGTTTGGCCACAGCATTCAACTGACACTTGCACTGTTATTAAAGACATGCAAGTCTTTATCGGGACACATGCGTGCAGTAAATTCCACTTGGACCAAGGCCCGGCTTTCGCTTCTAAAGCTTACCAGGACACTATGGCATCCCTGGGTGTACAGGTGCAGTATTCTTCTCTATATAGGCCTGAGGGCAATTCTGTTGTGGAGAGGATGAAGCAGTCCTTCACAGCTAGAGTATTAGGCACAGGGCGTAGTTGGATCCACCACTCCTATCGGTTTAGCAGGCTCTCAACAATCTACCAAAAAGATCTCTTGGTGGCCGGACCGCTTACGAGGTCCTCTTTGGCTTCAAAATATTGTTTCCAGGCCTTGACGGTCCAGACATTCTGGCCGCTGCACGCCCTTTGATGTAAATAAACGTTGTACTGTCTTATAGGACTTACAAACGATCTGTGACAGCCAATCCAATGAGCAGTTGAAGACGCCTTCCTCTGCAAGAATCAAGGAGAAATCATAACCTTCCAGCTGGATTCCGCAAGTTGGGGGATCTTGTGCGAGGGAACGTGGCAGTAAAGGAGGAGTTTGGCCTGTTACTAAGCACCGCTGTTTGTACTTGGCATTCAAGGTACAGGAACTGTAATCTTTACACTGCTTCCTTGTTCTAAAGACAATAGTTTTGTCTCCATTGATAACATCAAGTTACATCATGTGGCTGATTCTCAACAGTAGGCCACGAGGAGTCCTTGGTAGTTCAATAACTCCTCTCGCTACCATACAGGAAATTCCTCTACAGCTTGTGAGCACCACCGAGGCGGGTTCTCTCCTGCTGACGGAAGCAGAGAATTCACATCTATCCATACCTGCAACCGCTAAAACTGCCAGCAACTCGACTGAAGTGAGTATGGAACTTTCTACTGTACCTACCTCATTTCATTTCATCTGCAGCTGATGTCGTTAATACATATCACTCTTGGATTTTACAGATTCTTTAAATGTACCGGTGGCACCAGTTTTTCGGCAAACTGCTTCTGGGTATTTTGTGGGTTGAGATGATTTTTCATCAAATTCTTTTGATGATTCTTCCGTTTTAGACACTCCTGCTGCACGGATCTGTTTTATTTTCATGGCTGAAACTCCCTTATCTGGCCCCAACTTGGGTATTTGGATAACTCTTTCCTTGGTTTTTCCATTCCTGCGGATTGGATTTTGTGTTTTTGTCTTGCTGATTAATGGCCACGATCTTCCAGAACGCTCTGCTGCAGAACTGGGCGACAGTGTGTTGGCCCCCCACCCTTCTTCTCATGAGCTAAGAAAAGACTTGTCCCTCGTGAACATTTATCTGTTCCAGCAAATGGTGGAGTTGTTTGGCATAAAGCTCTTTTTGACCTATTCGGTCCTACAGAGATCCTGCAGATTCCATATGTGTTTAGGTTTTCTATGGGAATGTGATGGTACCTGGGTTATATTGTGATGATTGGGATGTTGAAACAGTAAACGCCATGCTCTCATTGTTGGAATATGATATGGTTTTCTAATCAGAGGATGTGTGCATTAATTCTGCAAACTATTGTGAGATTTTCTGTTACCATCATTTTGAACATCATTATTTACGTAGAGTTATGGTTCGACACACAGTTTTTAATTATATGCAATGGGAACATTGACCAACTGTCAAACAAGAAAGTTCGAAAACATACAAAGAAAAATGTACATATTTTTCAGGTTATGACAAGTCCGATCCAACGTCCTTTTAGCTCAGACTTGTCCCTATACCACCGAAAAAATATATGCTTACGCAAACCAAATTAATCTATACGTATTCATTTGTTACAAAATTAGTTGGGCAAGGCTGTGATTATTGGAAGAACACCATTGACTTGAAATCCTTTTCGGGTACAAAATCCTGGCAGGTCCAGGGTATGGATACTTTATTTCGAGCCTGCTTAATTCCAACTCAAATAATTTTTCTGAATGACACCGTTCAGCAGACTGCATGTCTAGGATTGGCTAAAATTAAAGAAATGAATGCACTAACCATTCCTTACTTTGCACAGTTTGAAAATTGGCAACATTTAACAAGTTTCACTGCTGACCAACTCGTTAGTATGTTACAGAATTGTATATTTAACACCACACTTTCAGATCCTCACGAGTGGTTATTGTGGCCAGTGGACATAAATGGATGTCATGCCTGGTTATTGTAACTCCACACCGGCGTTTAAAGCTAGTCGACCTGATTCTCGTTATTCCCAATTGCAAAACTCAGGAATGTTTACTACCTATTCAGTGGAAAAATTATCAAAGGGTTAGAACACTCTACGCTGCAGTGAAATATCTTTCTCTCCTATCGGAGGACATGCACCTATCTGATTTTCCGTCAGTCCTAAATATCTGCATACAAAAAGATGTATTTATGCCACATATAATTAAATTTGTTAATTGTCTCAAATGAAAGCTACTGCACGTTTAAGACAAATTGATCAAGATCATTTTGGTAAGTGCTTGCTGTTAATACTATTAATACGTCTTCTCGCATTTGCAATTTGAATAACATTGTGTCATCTGTTATTGATATCATGCAGTGTGATCTCTATTCCTTGTACCATCTGCAAAGTCAGGTTAGATCCATCATGCAGTTTATTTGGACCCTTCAAACCCTTAAAAATGGTTGCATTACCTTAATTCTAGCCAGCTATTCATGCCTTTCAATCTGACACATAAGCGACTTATGGCAAAAAAAGCTACATCATATACAATGTTACATCTTGAAGATAGAAAAAACTCCCTTTCACTGTAACAAACAGCTTCCGCTGTATGGTTAATACATGGCTTAATATCTCTGCCAATTTCAACATTTCAATTTGCAGCTGGCGTGAAACGTTTCCCTGTCGGCAGATATGAGCCCCGCAGAGACAGCTTGATTCATGAATATGTTCCCTCCCATTTTCTTATTGCTGTGAAAGTGCAAATAAGGAGTTCTTCCTTACTGGAAAGTAATGTGACTCCTCTGTTAGACATTTACTTATTTGTCAACACGTTACCATTCATGGTGCATGTAATGCTTCTGTAGCAAATCTGGTCTGTTTACTAGAAGGAATCTTCTATAATTCCACTTATTAAAGTTCTTTGAAAAGGAAGTTCTTCAATATTAAATTATCACAAATTCTGTGGAATAAAAGCTGGGATCCCATATATTTTCTAATTATAGTTTCCTGCATTGTCACCTGCTGCAATAGCGTGCTGTTCCCACCTCCGCAAGGAGGTTACAATAGTTCGTTGTGGTCTTTCATTCCAATTTTGAAGGCAGATTTTAACAAGTTAAGCATGCTCAGAGCACTATTGTTTCATAAAGAAGTAGCCCTAACAGCTCGATTAAACCTCCGAATTACAAGTTGCAAAGACATCCTGTGAAATACAGTCCTTGTTAAACACCAACCTCCCAATACATTTCAGCAAATTAGTTCATTGCATTTTTTTTTTTAATAAATCTGTTTATTGAACTTAAGCAACATAGTCATGCTTTACAGTTACGTGTGTCATACGTCATATTAGTAAACATATTTTAAAGGCAGATGTACAGTATTTTCGCTATGGCGGGCAATCTTACCATTCACGCAGTGGTATTTATATCATACAATGTTCCTCTGGCGTTGGGACATTTGGGGGCTCGCACATTCCCCCCCGATACACATTCCATTTAGACCATATTGCAATCCATTTTTTGGGGCACCCCTGAGCCACATAGATTGTTTTCTCTCTCAACATACACCAGTCCATGTCCTCTTTCCATTTCTTCAGTTTCGGCGGCACGGTGGCACCCCATGCCTGCGCTATGTAACGCTTAGCAATCATCTGCCCCAGAGTGGCCCATATTCTCCCCTTCACATCGAGATCTGTGGGCTCCCAGATGTTCAACAAGCATCTCTTGGCCTCGGGCATAAGAGGGACTCCCCATATCGCGCTCATACATTGCAATTTTTTTTTCCAGTAGCCTTGAATTAACGGGCATTCCCAAAGAATGTGCATGAACCCGCCTTCCATCCCACACCGTCTCCTACACTGCCCGTCTGTGCTTTTGCCCATAATCCTTAATTGCTTCTCTGAGAGGTAAACCCTGTGTAGGATCTTGAGTTGGACTAGCTTGAGTTTAGCGGATATGGCCACTTCCTTTGGCGATGAGAGCGCCTCCTGCCATTCCTCATCGTCCATTTCAAGGCCATCCCTTACCCATTTCTCCCGAAGTGCAGTGAGGGGATCAGGGGTATTATGAATAAGTTCATTGCATTTTTAATGCATCTAATACTGCCGACCTTGCTCACTTTTTAATGATCTTGGTTCTGGCATAGTCAGTTCCTACCGGAAAATCTTTGGAGTAATACTGGCTTTTATTCATTCCCTTTGTTCTAGGTTGTTCTGGGTCATCCTATTGGTGTTATTACTCATTTGAGGCATTTTGATTCTATATTTTGCTCCTCCACAATATATGTTCTGTCTCGAAACCCTCTGGAACTACTACCATTCCAGTTATGTTGTGAACATTTGGTAAAGTTTTTGGGAATCTTACTGCTCCAAGAACTGGATCTTGATTGGTCATTGACATTCCACCCTGTCTAGTGTACCTGCATCCAACCCGTGTTTCATTGATTGTTGCCCCTTCGAATGGGCCCTGGATATTTGCCTGGCTCTTCAAATGCTGGTTCCTTTGGACATGAACCTGTTGAGGAGTCCTCTAATGACCAATTTTGATGTTGTCTCATAGGCTTGCGGCTGCTGCACAATGCCGGGTATGAGCCCCTCCTTTCGCAGGAGGGGAGTGCTTCGTCACATGACTCATTTAACTTTAGCTCTAATAGCACGGATGCAGGTTGCCCGGTTACTTCCTCAGCATCGACTGATACCGCGGATCATGTCTGTTCTCTGGATGATTTGACCTGGGCTATGGTGGATTCATTGCATTGTATTGTATTGTATTGTATTAGTTTCTGATATAGCGCAGACTGCCACCCTACGGGTATCCTGGCGCTTAGACTTGAGTATGACCACCATATGAGCAGACCAGATTAACAGTGGAGAAAACTAAAGTTCAGTCCTTGGAAAAAAGCCAGGTTTTCAGACTCTTTCTGAACTCGGTCAGGAAATTGGCTTGTCTAATGCTCTGGGGTAGCTCGTGCCATAAGTGTGCTGCAGCCACACTAAAAGCTCTACCCCCCCCATCCTAGAACGCTTAAATCTGGTAGTCGTCATCAGGTTTGCACTGGAGGAACGGAGCTGCCTCTTGGGGTTGTACCAGGTAAATTTCTCCAGCAGTGGGACTGGGCCCAGATCATGTGCTGCTCTGTATACAATACAGAGCGATTTAAAACAAACCCTTTCCTTAATAGGCAGCCAATGGAGATCTCTCAAGGCCAATGTTGTAGAAGACCTGCTTTGCCTATTTAGCACCAGCTTTGCTGCCATGGACTGGACTCTCTGCAACCCTTGAAGGATGTATTGTGGAGCTCCCAAATACAGGGAGTTGCAGTCGTCCAGCCTACTCAGCACTATGTTCCTTACTACAAGGGAGCGCGAATTCTTTGGGAGTAGCGGGAGAATCTGCCGTAGCATGCGCATCAAAGAGAAGCACACACTAACGGTTTTGTTGGCCTGTGACTCCATTTGGAGATTATCTACCAGAACCCCCAAATAGCTCACCGTGTTGACTGGAACCAGGGGTTACTCCTCTGGAGTGAGCTTGAACTCCAGTGATAGATGCTGGGACATTCTGGCAGTGGAACAGTATACCACCTCTCTTTCCCCCCCATTAAATTTTAATTAATTTTTCCTGAGCCATCCAGCAGTCTGACGCATACACTCCTGGAACGTATCCATGGATACCGCTTGTTTCCCTTCCAGGGAGAACACCAGGTGAGTGTCGTCAGCATAGTTGACCAAATCAATTCCGAAGGATTTGATAATGGGGAACAGGGGCCGTAAATAGATATTAAAAAGAATAGGGCTGATCGCAGAGCCCTGCGGTACCCCATGGTGTACTGGAGACTTACTGGAAGTGAGCGATGTCATGGTCACCACCTGTTGTCTTCCTGATAGATAGGACTGTAGCCACTGTAAAGCCCGTCCTTTCACCCCTATCTTCTCCAGTCTTTCCACCAGTACTGTATGGCTCACCGTGTCGAATGCGGCCGACATATCTAATAACACTAGGACGGTAGCATTCCCATTGTCGACTCGCATTCGTAAGATGTCCATTACGGTTGCCAGAGCAGTCTCGGTGCCGTGACCTGGGCGGAACCCAAATTGGTCCCTATCCAGCAGATGATTATCCTCAAGGTAGCATGATAAGGTTTTACTGACTGCTTTTTCCAAGATTTTAATCGGATATGGCAGGAGGGAGGTGGGTCTAAAATTTGCTGGAATCGTAGGGTCCAGTGAGGATTTCTTAAGCAGAGGTGTCACAACTGCCTGCTTCCAGACCTCCGGAACCACTCCTTCTTCCAAGGATTGGCCGCAGATCTGTCGCAGCCAGGTCAAAGTTGCTTGACCGAATGCTTTCCAGATTCTATGTGGGAGGGGGTCAAGAGGGGAGCCAGAGGATACACTGTAAGCCAGGTTATTAAGAGTCCTCCGTAAGGGCTTGAAAGTTTTCCAGGGAGGTGTTCACCCGGGGTTCTTCATCCAACTTCCGGGGAGTATTATCCTGATCACTAATGTTGTTGGGATGAAGATCTCCAACAATTTTGGCAATTTTTTTTCAAAGTGAGAGGCAATCTCGTCGCAGAGTTTCTGCGATGCAGCCACCTTATTGCTTATACAGGTTGGGCTAGAGAGAGCCCTGAAGATATTAAAAAGAGCTTTAGTGCTGTTAGGTGCTTGTAGAATAGAATTAGCATAGAAGTCTGCTTTTGACTTTGAGATAGACTCCTTTTATTTAACCTGTGCTAATTTCAATTTTTTCTTGTACCAAGTAGTTCTTTCTCCATTTCCTCTCAGCTTTCTTACATGACACTCGCAGTAGTTTCAATTCCTCATTATACCAGGGGGCTGAGGCTTTATTCCTATTTTTGAGTCTTTTTACTGGGACTAGCAAGTCCAGAGTGCCAGCTATATGGTTACAATATATTTGATAGTTTTCCTCTACGGAGATGGAAGGGGCAAAGAGATTTAAGTTTGGAAAGGTCGGATGGGTTCTGTTTTTTTCCAATTTGGCCCACTCTCTTCCCTTTCGGTATGTCATCGAACGGTTATTATCCTCTGATCTGGGTATCTTGACGTTAAAATGGATTAGATAGTGATCAGTCCAGCTTTGTGGCAGTATGTCTGTCACTTCAGTCTCGGTCTGATTGTCGAACAGGAGATCTAAAACGTGCCCCACTTGGTTGGTTGCTTGTTGTTTTACCAATTGTTGTAAGTTGAGATTCGCACATATGTGCATTAAGTCTCTAAAGTGGCTGCCTAAATTTCCGTTATCCCATAAGTTAAAATCCCCCAATAGAATCATTCTGGAATGGGTTACGGTCAAATTAGTAATGGTATCCAGAAGTACTTGATATTGGGTATCTTGTCCTGGGGGTCTATAGCAGACCATTCCTGTGAGTAGCCTGCCTTTGGCCTCCTGCAGCGAGAAACCCAGGAGTTCGATCCCTGTAACATCATCTACCTTTAGCGGAGCAAAATTCCACTTTTCCTTGAAAATCACTCCAACCCCTCCTCCTCTTCCAGTAGCCCTCGATTTATGAAAGATTTTATAACCTTCTAGGCAAGCGAAACCCATTTCTACAGAGGAGTCGGTACTAGTCCATGTCTCTGTTAGAAATAGGACATCCAGATCCATGTCTTCTATCATGAGAGACACCTCCAGGTGATGTTTTATCAGGGATCTACTATTAATCAGCCCGCAGTTTAAGTGCTTTTTATCATGACCCGTGACAGGTGGATAATAATGGTGTCCCCTATCCTCTCTCTTACCTATGTTAAGCATCTGTTTCCTAGAGTATTTTATCCTACCTTGTTCTCTGTCAGAACAGGCATCATGGCTGGCGCTAAGTGCGTCCGATGCGCGGATGGTCCGGCGCGCCCGCTGCGCACCCACGCTGTGCGCCCGCAGTGCGCTTGCATTGTCTGTCCTATATAGGCAGGCAAGTGCAGTGAGCCAGACACTAGAGCGCCATCCAAAATGGCGCTGAGTAAGGTGGCGAGTAGACTCTAATCCCCACACCCAAGATGACGCTGATGACTAATTGAAAGGCCTTGATTCCCGCTAAGCAGCGGGTGAACTGAAATAATTTTATGTGCGGGTAAGTGGACTTAAAGCAGTTTTTATTTCCAAAAATAAAGTATTAAAAACAGTTAATTTTCAAAATACAATTCCCCAGTTTCACAATACGGCAGTACGCTTGCCCTCGAGCAAGTGGTCAGCGTGGTATCTGGTCAATCAAAGTCTGGTCTGGTCTTCGGAGATGGAGTACATCCTGGATTCACTGTGTCTTGAGCTCATGGGAAACATCATAGATATCTCCAACACACCTTAATCTGGCTACATTCCCAAATTGACATGTTATGCTTTTTATTATTACGGTTGTAAATCTTTTTCTAATAACCTCTCTATTAGCAAAGCATTGCATTTTCTTACCTTGTTCTATATGATGTTTATCTAGTTGCTCCGTTTGTTACTTGCCTGACCAAAGAGGGGGTGTCTTGAGTTCCCTTTAGGGCCCACTTAGTTTTCCCTTATTTTAGCCTAACTGCGAGTTGTAGGCTACTTTTCACATGTTGCACTTAGCACGTTTATTTTTGTGTTATGATATTACTTAAGCAAAACACTGCACATGTTATTGTTATTGGTTCTCTCTAGGACTCTGTCTGAACATCTCGTACAAGGTCAAACACTGTGCCTTCCCTTCTGTGCTTGGCTAGCAACTTAGCTTGGCATACATTCCCAGAGGGGGATTCTTGCAGAGGAAAGGTCCGGGGACAAACGCGCCAGCCTTGCGTATTCTGATTAGCAGATTACCTAACAATAATTCAGGTATGGGGTTCGGTTCTTATCCCAGAGATCTGTGATACATCACTGTGCCCACGTAGTGAGGGTAGGCTGAGGCAGATACTTCTATAAATATGGTTGTTTTATAATAGAGAATGATTGTTTAAAATGGTTTTAAACATTGTAAACTGTTCTTGTGTGTTTGCTTTGTTTATTATGGACATGCATGAGTGAGAAAACAAAAGGTGGCAATCTGTTTCCATAGTTCCCTGAGAGTACTCTAGGATTGTAATCTGGGGTGCCAATTTATCTGTCACTTCAGGAAGGTTAGAAAGGCTGGGAAGGCACTGTGAGCTAGTTTGGATTGGGGTTCATAGGTACTGATGTGGTATGTTGGCTCAATCCCTATATACTGACATTCTGTGATCCCAGGCTTAGTTGTGGAATCTGAAATAAAAGCAAGAAATGAATCCACCTCAAACAGTTCTCAGTCAAGGGTAAGATAACAGCGTTTATTAGAAACCAACAATAGATTAGCGTGCAGCACGGGGGCACCCAGCAAAGTCACTGAGTGCCCAAAGATGTGACATTGGTGATAGCTTTTATAAGCCAAAACCACAAAGGATACGGCATTATCACATACGTAGCACAAATTAAGCATAGTTCATTTGACCAATTTGCAAGGGCCTAGATAGTTATATACCATTTAAGGTCCGAAAAGTACTGTTGCAGACTGCGTGACCTAGGTCTGCTTCTGGGACTTTCCACTGTAATGTAAGATAAAGGTCTGGTGCTTTTTCAGTTAATAGTTGCAACATAATAGAATGTCCCAGACATATTACAAAATGTGCTATGCTGAAATGTCTGTGTCTACATGAGCATCTTCTGTATTATTCTTGATCGAACCGTGTGTTACAAAAGCTGTGTCTCTGAAGCGAATGGTAAAGTACAGGCATTTTGTGCACTGCTCTCCATGTCAACTTAGCAGGGCCTAGAAGCTTACAGCATTTGGTATCATACAAAAAAGATGGCTTCTACATTGCCCCATCTGATACCAAATCACTATCTTCTAACCCCCCACCTCCCTGCCGGCCATTGATGAACAGTATTTCTATTGTTTTTTTTTTGCAAATATTATTATCAGTGCAGTCACTTTTTTCCCTGGGACTGGTGTCAATATGGCTCCTAACACTGATGGCCATGTTCTGTCCCTTCTTCTTGTACTGGGCATTGTTCCTTTCTTTCACTTTTTAGTTAATGTCTCTGATAAGACCAGATCAGATCTCTTCTATTGCATAAATCACGCAATCCAAAATGTCAAGTCAAATGTCTGCTATTTCTTGTGCTATTGTTTGATGTCCAAAAAAGTGGGGAACGAGATGTCTTGCAAGATCAGGTCTCTTAACACACTCAATAGCGGAGTATTTGGCACAGTTAGTTCCAGCACACTATTTAATTTTATTCCAGGACACAATAACCTAATACGAATTATTAGTTGATACTCTTCTACCCTCACTTGTATAGATCTAAGCCTTCCAGATCTTGTTGCTGGCATTTGTCGTAATTGGTGTGTACTTAGGTAGTTACATACCCTTAACCAAGTGTTCAATTCAGTTCTTTGATGTTCCAAAACCTTGTTTTTGATATCTAACTAGCGGGTGATGCACCTCCTAGGGGTCTATTGGTACAGACACCAGTCAACCATTTAGAAGAAAACGTTGGTGCCTTGATGGTGTACTGTCAGAGGTTACTAGCACATGACAGTTGGCACTCCCTTGGAAAGTAGCTGGTACAGACGTCTTTGGAGTGATGATACCCAGAGGCCTGGGCTTGTTGTGCGCATTATGTTACTGCCTCTGGTGTCTTCTGTTTTCTGTTGGAGGCCTAGCCTGCCCGAGCAGGTGTCTGCCTCTATCTCCTGTTGTTCTTGTCTTGCGTGGTGGATCGAAGGTTGTACCTGCGAGGTGCCTCAGCTTATTCTCTGCTGTCTGGTCCGTCTGCTTTGGAGCTGTGGATCCAGGATGTCAGCCCTTGGCACTTCACTGCTGTTACTGTGCTGAGGATGATCTGGTGACGTCCCTTCCACCTTGGCTGGAAGCAGTGCCGTTGGGTGTGGGCTTTTACCCAGATCCAGTCACCAGGCTACAGGTCATGTGGCAGTGGAGTTGTTGCCTCTGGAAGAGCCTGCAGTACCCTATCTGGCGTGCTCCTCATAGTCAGCAGGGCTAGTGGTAGTGCACCTACCCCTGAAAGTTCAGTTGATGCACACATTTTTCCAATCTTATTCCAAAGCGATGCGATAAGTTCCTGTAGGAGGCATTTGGCAACCGTATGTGCATCACAGTTCTCCGTTAGGTATGCTTCGGTCCACTTACTGAACATGCACACAATTACCATCACATGTTTGTACTTGTGGGTGAGGGACATGTCTATGAAGTCCATCTGGAGGCTTTCAAATGGTCTTGGGGAGGTGGGAAATGACCATGTGCAGTTGGTGTGCCCTTTCCAGTATTGTATTGTGCGCAAACAGTGCATTGCCTGCAAAGTCTTTCTGCTATTTGGCGGAACTTGGAGTTGTACCAGCATTGGGAAAACAGTCTGATTCATGACATCTCGGCCAACATGTGAGAGATCGTGAAAAAAGGCATGTGATAGAAGGAAGCATTGCTGAGGGCAGGCATATCTTCCCATTGGGCCCTGTCCATAACCCCTCCTTTGTTTGCACACATCCTCCTTTGGCCCATTTCTCTTTTTCATCCTCCCCTACCTTCCTCTTAATATAAATTGGGTCAGAGTGTACTGAGTCACTGTTATATTTAGTATTCTTCTCGCTGCTTGTTATTTGTACCATTGCTAACTGGCAGCCTGTCAGTGCTATTGTCTTTTCTTCCCCATCAATAAATGTGTTGCCCTTTGATACATATTCCATTGATGATGTGTGCGCTGCACATTTTATTATAGCCACTGTCGTTGGTCTTAGTAATGCTTGGAGGAAGCCACTGATCAACTGTGCATGTTATATTTGTTGGCCTGTGGGTGTGAGGAATCCCCTCATGGAGAGAGAGGGAAAGAGACAACATTTTGATAAACACAGAAGGTCACTGTTAATGCCAGACCTAATTAGGGGCTGGGTTATGAAATAAAGTGCACCCACGTACTCTGATTAAGTGCAGATATACATCTGTGGTTATTTCACAAGACTTTACAGAAGCAGGACAGGAAATAGTACTCCTAGAAAATATTTGTGAACTGCATTTAATCATGAGCAAATATGCAGGTGTAGATCTACTCATGCGAAAATCTGAGTGTTTGCAAGCACACTTTTCCTCCATCCACTTTTAGCCAACCTTGGAAGAAGTATTATGTCTGCCATTTTCAGGAGTAAAAATCCAACCTGTCTCAGCATTCCTACCATTACCTCCATCCTCTGTATGTAGATCTGTGGAACGTGGCAGCATAAGGTAATAGTTAGTATTCAAACCCTACTATGGAAGGAGCCCTGGCATAATCAGAAATGCTCATTTAGAGATCTTATATAATGATATTGCTGCCATAATTTGTCGCCGCATTGCGTGGCATAAAAGGGACAAGTGGTTTTTGTCACAGGGCACCTATTCACTAACACCCCTAAAGACTGCACCTGTACATTAAAAGACATAATAAATTTGTACACATTGTATCCTTGAAACATCATTATACGAAGCACAGTCATTCAATGCGCACTATCCTTCTGCATTGGCATATACTCATTACTAAAGAACAATAAATAAACATAATATCACTACTCTTTGTCCAATCCTTTGTAGCCCCTGGCGAATGCACTGCTTTCAAAAGCATTTTAGCGCATTCCCCTTACAGTATAAATTGTTATATATCCTGCAACTCTGAAGAACCTAGAAATGAAAAACATTAATATACATACACAACATTTCTTCTAGATGCATACATAACATAGTACGTCTCCTTGCTCCATTCAATTAGGCAAAACCCTTTAAGAGCGCAATATACCCAGTGCTATTCTATATGTGCTTGTGAGGATGGTGACGTTATATGTTAGGCTGCCGTCTGTGGAGTGAGAAATGGGGAAAACAAGCCAGCTACCTAACATGACCTAATTGTGTTATCCTGGGCATTTCATTTTCATCTCAGCAACTTACATCGTTCTTAATAATGGGAACCCAGGCCACCCAGATCATTCATCTTTTAGCTCAATAGCTAATATGTTCAAATGCACACTTCGAAAAACCAGCACTTGAAACAGGGACAATACCTATCAATGCACGGAAATAACCTGATCACTGGCAGGAGGGTCCTCTGTTCCCCCTGCTTTTTAATTAAGTAGCCTTTGCGCAATGTAATGGAATCTTTTGTCCTTTAAAATAGCAAATGTCTCCTGTTGTAAATCACTCTGGGAGATGGGGTGGGGGACCCGTGGATAGCATCACTCTGGCCCTCACAATGTCAATTGACAAGACACCAAACAGACATGTACAACACACATCTTTTCTATGACGTTCTTGCATCTGAAAATGTTGAACCAAAACTTATTAAAGAGCATATACACAAAATAACATTTCCCTTCATCAATCTTTAAATGAACCTTAAACAATAATAATTTCTAACCGTTATTCAATCCTATTTTGTTAATATACCCTTAAGAATTGGCATTTCCTTCCATTCTCCGCTGCGAAGAATACATATTTTTTTTGTATAACCAGTTCTGTTTATACCCACAGAAAACTGTTGTAGTGTGTGGTGTAGTCTTGGCGCAATGCCCAGAATCTGTGGCCAGCCCACGATCGTTATTTCAAAGCCAGTCCACAAGAGTTTTCTTTAACCCCTTAATGTATCATATAATCAAAGGCCGTGCTGGCCATTTCTCAGTAACTATTGCTTTATATTTTATTTTTTTTCTCACTCTTTCTACTCTACAAAATTATCAGGCGTTGCCTTCCATCTATTTGTCTCCCTTCCTGTCTCATTAGTTCTATGTACCCTCTTCTTTGTTCTACATGTAATTTCAGAAATACGTTGGTAAAGGACATGAGATCTGCTCTGGACCATGAGACATGTACAAATTCCACTTTATTCTCCTTTTCACCAGGTGGAGGGGGCACATTTCACAGGGGCATTATCAATGTGGTGCGTTGTGGGCACTTGGAAAGAAATCAGGGAACGTAAATTTGACAACATCGCAACTATATTATGGAGAGAGGGGGGCTGTTCCCTTATTCTGTGTTAGTCTTAGGGCCAAAGCTTTCTGCTTAGAAGCACAGTGGGCCTCAGGACCTTAGCCCATTAAGACGCGGTATTGTATTTTATTTTTCTGTGCATAATCTTAACAGCTTATTTTTCTTTCTGCAGAAATTGAAAGGTGCATAGGCTGCGTCCTGTCCCATAGTTACAAGAGAAGCAGTATTTTGAAACATCCTGTCAAAAGTTCTATTTGGTTAACTTCCCCATTTATGAGTTTGTGCACGAGAAATTTGCAAAAGGTCTGCTCATCATGGGACAGCTCGGTGGGTTGTGCCCCTGTGGTAGAGAATACCAGTGCATAAATATGTGTTTAGCACGCACAATGTATCCTCTCTAAAAACACATTTACTTTGCACTGGTAAGGGTAAACACACTTCAGCGCGCCTCCCACTTCCTCACAGAGGAGAAGCGTGCTCACTCATGTACATTAATCTAACTGAAGGGATGTCTATCAACCCCTTACTGATGATAGAGTGGGCCTGCCCAAAATTTGTTGTGCAAGCTCAGGGTCCAAGAGCTCTGTTGCTAGAGTATTACAAAACAAACCCTATAATTAAATAAAAGCACTTCAAATAAATGCACACAATACAATAACAGATCTTCAAATTAATGCATATAATGCAATACCAACACCAACACCCTCCTTGTTGTGAGTAGGTGGGCACCTATTCACATCTGGAGACCACCCTTGGTATCCATCAGGAGGCAGTGCACCAGAACCGGCTGATCTCCGGCAACTATTTCCCCTAAACTAGTCCCACACCGTAATCTTCCATTCCCTTTAGTTTCAACATCTGTCTCAAATATAACAATTTTTTTATGTCTTACGTTCCCTGACACGGGAACTGTAAGTCCGGTCTTCTAGCTGTCATGTCATGCCATTTGTATACAAACAATATGGAGTGAAGTCCTTGGCTTAGGGCCACATTGTACACCGTGGAGTCTTTCGGGGGGGCTGGCTGACTGCTATCTAATTTATATTTACCAAGTGAATTTCCCATTGTGAAAGGTCAGTGTGCAGTGTGTTGCGTGCAAGCGCTAAACAGGGACAGGGCAGACACACCGGACAGATGGGTGGGGGCCTCGCGCCGGACAATGGACAGACACCACCACAGTGGGTTAACGTACGTGATCATACTCTTCTCAGCCACTCTCCAGCTGATGTGATAGCAGAGGGAGCCATTCGTCAGGCAAACAGACAGATCAGTTACTTCAAGTTCACCCAAGCGGTTTTAAGTGAGAATGAGAAATAGTTCTGGGTGCTAAATACTGGCGTCCCATGAACGGAAGAAAAGGTGACAGAATAGTGTCGGAAGGAAGGTTAGTAATTCCGCCTCCTTGCAGTCTTCCGTTATCCCATAAGCTGGGATAACGGCTAGGCGGAATTGGAGTCTGTCAGGCAATCCACTAGATAGTGCAGGGTGGTGAACTCTACATGCAGTGCAGGCAAACATATGAAACAAAACACATCCCTGCGCGCAGCGCTGTCAAAGAGGCTGTGTACTAAGAGTATGTGTATTGCCCTTACTCTAATCCCAAAATAGTAACGGGGGGACTTTTATTACGTCAAGAGGTCTCAGGGACAGGACGCAGAGGGTCACTTGCCCTGTATATTATTATTGAACGATGGCGTACAGAACAATTGATATGGGGCAGTCAGACAGATTAGCAGCGTCAAATGTTAGTGGTGTTAGCGTCACAATACCCAAAGAAGAGATAACATCATACAGAGACTAGTAAAGCTCTGGAACCCTAACCAAACCTTGCCACTATATATAAGAGGCCTATGTAGTACACAAAAAAATGCAAGGAATTCCCATAGCAACAAACAAATCAGCAACCACGAATAAATCAACAACAACAAACAGGTCAACTACAACAAATAGGTCAACTGATACTCCCCCCCCCGTGCCTAGGAAATTCCCTAGGCACAGCTGGAGACCGCCTCAGGCGTCCAGTAGGAGGCAGCGCCCCACTGGGTACCCGGGTCCAGCGGCGCTGAGGTGAGGCAACTTGGCCCAGACCTGAGTACAGGGACCTGGAGAACTGGCGCCCTAAGAAACCGTTGCAACCAAAAGAGCGGCAGTCCAGGGACCGCCACTCCCACGATATCGTACCTGTACCAAACAGGATGCGCGCTGTCAGGGGTGCAAAACCGCCACCACCTGAACCTGGGGAGCCAAACCGCCACAACTCTAAAACGAGGGGCTAACTGCTACCACCCAAAACCTGGGGAGCATAACTGCTACAACTCTAAAACGAGGAGCTACCTGCTACCACCCAAACTGGAGTACATAACTCCCAAAGGAAACTTACCGGCGTCTGTTGAGTCTGGCAAAGCGTACCGACCTCTGTTCAAGTCCACGGGAAAAATCCGTGAATGTCCTGCCCCCCCCCAACGGCCGGGGACTCTCTGCTAGCAAGACAGGGGGGTGCAGTAGGTCGCCCTCCTCGGCACGCCATCAGCCAGGTGCTGCCTGGCACCAGGGAGTCACTGCGTGCTGGGAACCTGCAGAAGGGCGCTGTCACCGGCCAGGTGGGGAGGGAATCCGGACCAGGAACTGAACAGTAGAGCAAAAATGCACATGTAAAAATTCAGGCAGAGAGCGGCAGCAATGTCAGAGATCAAGAGCTACGCACGGAACCAGAGGAGAAAGCCTGTCTGCATCCTCTAACGAGGGGCAGACACAATACAGGAACTCAGTCCACATCCGAATGATGACAGACCGCAAAGTAAATCACAAGAGCCACAAAAAGAACACAGAAGAAAGTGATAAGTACAGGCGTAATGATAGCCATTGAGGTGTCCCACAAGTCGGGGAAGCAGACCTTATATATGTCGCCCGGGCACAAGCATATTACCCTTGACATAGGAGAGAGAGAGAAAGAGAAAGGAAAAGGGAGCAGGAGCCAGAGGCAAAGCGAAGTCAACAGACGGGCAGACAGTCCCCCAGCGTTCCAAGGGAGGCGGAGGAGAGAGGAAGGCAAATGGAAATCGTCCTTCATCCACACGTCTCCGAACCCTGATGGAAGCTGGAGTCCAGGCCGCCAGTCCGTGAAATCGCCAGTGGTCTGGAAGCTGCATTCTCCACCAAATGTGGAATCTGAAATAAAAGCAAGAAATGAATCCACCTCAAACAGTTCTCAGTCAAGGGTAAGATAACAGCGTTTATTAGAAACCAACAATAGATTAGCGTGCAGCACGGGGGCACCCAGCAAAGTCACTGAGTGCCCAAAGATGTGACATTGGTGATAGCTTTTATAAGCCAAAACCACAAAGGATACGGCATTATCACATACGTAGCACAAATTAAGCATAGTTCATTTGACCAATTTGCAAGGGCCTAGATAGTTATATACCATTTAAGGTCCGAAAAGTACTGTTGCAGACTGCGTGACCTAGGTCTGCTTCTGGGACTTTCCACTGTAATGTAAGATAAAGGTCTGGTGCTTTTTCAGTTAATAGTTGCAACATAATAGAATGTCCCAGACATATTACAAAATGTGCTATGCTGAAATGTCTGTGTCTACATGAGCATCTTCTGTATTATTCTTGATCGAACCGTGTGTTACAAAAGCTGTGTCTCTGAAGCGAATGGTAAAGTACAGGCATTTTGTGCACTGCTCTCCATGTCAACTTAGCAGGGCCTAGAAGCTTACAGCATTTGGTATCATACAAAAAAGATGGCTTCTAATCCCCACACCCAAGATGACGCTGATGACTAATTGAAAGGCCTTGATTCCCGCTAAGCAGCGGGTGAACTGAAATAATTTTATGTGCGGGTAAGTGGACTTAAAGCAGTTTTTATTTCCAAAAATAAAGTATTAAAAACAGTTAATTTTCAAAATACAATTCCCCAGTTTCACAATACGGCAGTACGCTTGCCCTCGAGCAAGTGGTCAGCGTGGTATCTGGTCAATCAAAGTCTGGTCTGGTCTTCGGAGATGGAGTACATCCTGGATTCACTGTGTCTTGAGCTCATGGGAAACATCATAGATATCTCCAACACACCTTAATCTGGCTACATTCCCAAATTGACATGTTATGCTTTTTATTATTACGGTTGTAAATCTTTTTCTAATAACCTCTCTATTAGCAAAGCATTGCATTTTCTTACCTTGTTCTATATGATGTTTATCTAGTTGCTCCGTTTGTTACTTGCCTGACCAAAGAGGGGGTGTCTTGAGTTCCCTTTAGGGCCCACTTAGTTTTCCCTTATTTTAGCCTAACTGCGAGTTGTAGGCTACTTTTCACATGTTGCACTTAGCACGTTTATTTTTGTGTTATGATATTACTTAAGCAAAACACTGCACATGTTATTGTTATTGGTTCTCTCTAGGACTCTGTCTGAACATCTCGTACAAGGTCAAACACTGTGCCTTCCCTTCTGTGCTTGGCTAGCAACTTAGCTTGGCATACATTCCCAGAGGGGGATTCTTGCAGAGGAAAGGTCCGGGGACAAACGCGCCAGCCTTGCGTATTCTGATTAGCAGATTACCTAACAATAATTCAGGTATGGGGTTCGGTTCTTATCCCAGAGATCTGTGATACATCACTGTGCCCACGTAGTGAGGGTAGGCTGAGGCAGATACTTCTATAAATATGGTTGTTTTATAATAGAGAATGATTGTTTAAAATGGTTTTAAACATTGTAAACTGTTCTTGTGTGTTTGCTTTGTTTATTATGGACATGCATGAGTGAGAAAACAAAAGGTGGCAATCTGTTTCCATAGTTCCCTGAGAGTACTCTAGGATTGTAATCTGGGGTGCCAATTTATCTGTCACTTCAGGAAGGTTAGAAAGGCTGGGAAGGCACTGTGAGCTAGTTTGGATTGGGGTTCATAGGTACTGATGTGGTATGTTGGCTCAATCCCTATATACTGACATTCTGTGATCCCAGGCTTAGTTACACAGAATTCCTGCAACAGTGCAACATGTGCGCACACAGTAACATAATCAAAACACTGCAAAATAATAGAAAAATAGATCATATTTTTATGAGGCACAAAAGACCAAAACAACACAAATCCAATAAGTAGAACCGCAGTTATGAATTTTTAAAGATTAAATGAAATTATATTGCATAGAGTCATAAAACGCCAACAAGGGACATCTGGTCGCTCTATACCAGGGTAAATCCAAAGTTCAAGCCGACCGCAGTGTAAGGCAGGCTGGCTACAGGACTCGCGCATGCCCGGCTGAAAAAGTACCCTTGATGGAGCAAGCGTCGAACTCCGGTGTGTCTTCGTCGAAAAACTCTTTTACGATGCAGGTGCTGCATTGTCTAGTCGCGCTATTTGGCCTCTATCCGTGCAGTCAATGCCGTCGTCTATCAGCTCCTGCATCGGCGTCGAGGGGCAATGCATTGGTTCAGATTGGCACAAAGTAGTCACTGTGTTGATTTTGATTGTTCTGTGCAGCAGAAGTCACCTTTCAAGGTCCCAGGACTGGTTTGACACCACTTGGCAGTGCAGGATTTACAAATAGCTGAGTCCAGGTGCTGTTGGATGATTGAAGGAAGTCTTTGATGGCCCTGAGACTTCAGAACAGGGGACAAACCAGCAATCCCTTGGAGTCACTCTGGGTTCAAGTGAGGTGGGTCCAGTCCTCAGCAGGACAGAGATCATCAGGCAGCAGGGCAGCACAACAAAGCAGAAAAACAGTTCTTCCAGGACAGCCATCAAGCAGAGTGGCAATCTTTGGAGCACAGCTGTCTTTACTCCTGACAGAGTTCTTCACCGGTCCAGTACTGTGGCTCAGGTTCTGGTGAGGACATTGAGGGAAGCCTCAAAGAGAAGGACATCCTGCTAGCCAGGTTGACCAAAAGATTAGACCTAGAGACCAGACTCCTGGCTCTAGAAAAAGAACATTCTTGGTAGGTGAAGGCAAACAGGTCCTCCGGTGATTTTGAGGTTGGTGGCTGCAGGACACACCAGGATTTTGCAGGAGCAGGTTCGAGGGGAGACAGGCCGGCATGACTGGGGCCACGTCAGTGGGCGCCCCCTTGTTAGCTCTGCAAGGCTCTTCGGTCCTTCTTCTTATCTTTCTTGTTGTTTCTGGATCTGAGGAAGCAAGGTTCAGGGTGCCCCCTAAATACTAGATTTAGGGGTGTTACAGGTAGGTAGAGGGCAGGGACCAATGGGTCTCTTACCAGGGGTGGGTACACCCCCTATTGTGCCAACCTCCAGTGGGAGGGGGGAAGGAGCCTGTCCCTGGTTGGATCCCCCCATCCTTAAGATGGCAGGGGCTTTGAGTTGTGCTTCACCTCGCCTCCCCCACCTGAGGGCTGGAGTTGGCAGAGGTGGGCACACCTCTCTCCCTCACTTGTTTTTCCCGATGGTTCTCCCGCCCAAAGTGGGGGGCAGGACCAGTGGGGACCAGTTGCTGAAAGCAGCAAGTGGTCTGGGGAAGCTCACAAAGGCGGCATGCCTTTGATGCTTCCCCTTCGTGAACCCTGCCCATCCTGGGGGAGGAGGCTTGGCACCTCGTCCCAGGATGCGAATTGTTTCAGGCCCCAGAGAGCAGCAGGCTCTCAACCCAGGGGTCCAGAAACATAACTGGTGGTGGAAGCTGAAAGCAGCCACTCAGCTTGGACACTAGAGGTGGGTTAGTTTTCGGAGGGCATCTCTGAGATGCCCTCTGTGTGCATTTTTCATTAAATCCCACACTGGAATCAGTGTGGGTTTAATGTGCTGAGAAGTTTGATACCACACTTCAGTTTTCAGTGTAGCCATTATGGTGCTGTGGAGTTCGTAATGACAATCGCGCAGCACCATATTCTCATAATGGCAGCACTGCACTTACAATGTCTAAGAATGTACTTGGACACTGTAGGGGTATAGGGCTCATGCACCTGCACCCTCACCACTGGTATAGTGCACCCAATTAGAGGGGTGACTCATCTATGCCAGGGCAGTGGGTTGTAGGCATGGCACACAGAGGTGGGCCATGTCGACTCTTCACTTTGTTTTGCACCAAAACATGCAGCCTGCAAAGGCAGTGTGGGAGTGTAGTGGTACTGGACCTCTAAGGGTGGCAAAATAAGTGCAGCAGCCCTTAGAGGCCTTCTCTGGTCACAGTGCCCTGGGTACCTGTGGTACAACTTACCAGGGACTGACCTGTGGCCAGAGATGCCAATTTGGTTAGTTTTGGGGAAAGAACACAGGCCCTGGGAACCTGATTGGTAGGGGCCCATTTCAAAGTTATCAAACATGATGCAGCTACTCCTTTTTAATCAGAAATTACAGCTTAGAAGTTTATTAAGGAATTCACTGTGCTATCCTATGAGAGGAGTAGGCCTAACAGTAGTGAAAAACTATTTTTGATGTTTGTCACTATGAGGACAATGGAAACTTAAAAGTGCATGTCCTACATTTTTTCACAGCACTCTGCCTTATGGGCTACCCAGGGCCTACCTTTGGGGTGACCTATGCGTAATAAAAGTGGATTTTAAGGCTTGGTAAGTAATTTCAAATGCCAAGTCGAAGTGGCAGTAAACTACACACATAGGCCTTGCAATAGCAGGCCTGAGACCGTTTTGAAAGGCTGTTTGTGTGGGTGGCATAGTGCTGACATCCCACTAGTAGCGTTTAGGTTACAGGCTCTGGATATATGGAATACCACTTTACAAGGGGCTTACAAGTAAACTAATTATGCCAATTGTATATACACCAATGTTACAATGATTTAGGGGAGAAGCACATTAACTTTAGCACTGGTAAGCAGTGGCAAAGTGCTCAGTCCTAAAGCCAACAAAAAGGTCAAAAAAAGAGGAGGAGCAAGGGAAAACATCTTTTAAATTGTATGTGTCATGTCATATCTATCGATCTATATATATATATATATACTATATATATATATATATATATATATATATATATATATATATTGGACGTAGTATCATTGTATACGAATATTAGAAACGACATCGGGCTAAAAGCCTGCGAATATTTCCTGCAAGATAGGAACATTCAATACGGAGATCATAACAGGATGTTGCTTCAAATGATCACTATGTGTCTTGAACAAAATGTGTTTTTATTTGGAGAAGAAATATACCGTCAAGTCAAGGGAACAGCGATGGGCTTTTCATTTAGTCCAAGTTTTGCCTGCCTCACCATGGGATGGTGGGAAAACATTATTGCTTGGTCTGCAGACAATGAACGATATGTAAACAAGACCGTACTATGGTTACGTTTTATAGATGATTTGCTGCTAATTTGGGATGGCACAAATGAAGAATTTCAAGAATACTTTGAAATACTAAACAATACAGAGACAGGCCTCAAATTTACATATAACATCAGTAAAAGCAGAGTTGTATTTTTGGACACTGAAATTTATATTGACAATGAAACAGTTCAAACTACACTTCATCGAAAAAGTACAGCAACTAATGCTGTTCTTCATGCCGAAAGCTTTCACCAAACAAGCCTGATTAACAACATCCCATATGGAGAATTTCTCAGGATCAGGAGAATCTGTTCACAGGAGGAGGAATGGAAAGTGAACTGTCAGAAAGCAGGAGAAAGATTCAAAAAGAGAAAATATAACCCCAAAATTATAGCATCAGCATTCGAAAGAACAACAAAAATACCTAGAATCGAACTTTTGAAAGAAAAAACCCCACAAATGTCAGAAAAGGATAAAAAAGATCAGGAGATCCGCCTAATAACAACGCACTCCACTGAAAACAAACAAATAACAAGGATAATGAGGAAAAACTGGCATATTTTACATCTTGATACAACAGTGGCAAGCATAATAGGAGACCATCCGAATATTACATATAGAAGGACGAAAAATCTTAAAGACCAGCTGACTCACAGCCACTTCTTACCAATGAAGAAGCAAGACTCATGGCTTAAACCACAAGGGTTCTTCAAATGTACAAACTGTAAAGTGTGCACCATAGCTAAAAACATGAAAGAAATCACAACAGCCGACAACAAAAAGTGGAAAATACAACAACTTATCAACTGTAAGAGTCAATATGTGATATACATTATTGAATGCCCCTGCCCACTAAAATATGTTGGAAGCACTAAATGTGAATTAAAAAAACGCATTTTAGAGCATGTGCGTGCAACAGTCAACAATGATAGAAGCAATGCAGTAGCAAAGCACATGGAACAAAAACATGGGGGAGACTGGAAGAAGCTATCTTTTTATGCAGTGGAAGCAGTAGATAAACATATAAGAGGTGGCAACAGAGAAAAGATTCTTCGACAGAAGGAATCACGACACATCCTTAATTTTCGAACTCTGACCCCGAATGGACTGAACCAGGACGAAGAGATGTATTCGCACCTGTAAAATCAGTGACTTGCTAGAACTTTTTGTGCCTCTAATGTAAATTTGTACATATTTGTCGTATGATTTTAACATAAGTAGATGTATAGGTTGTTAGCATATAAAAAAAATAAAAAAATAATGATAGCAGGTTATAAGTAGCACGTTTGCACAAACATGAAAACAGAAAATTAAGAAGTACTTCTAACGTAATTTGCAAAGCTATGAAAGAAAAGTTATTAATAAGGCATTATGAAAAATTAAATAATAGAATTAAGTTGAAGTTATATACCCACTGGAGGGTAGGAAAGCTTATAAACTTCAAGGGTCAGTTGGAAAAGGAAATTAATCCAGTAAAATAGAACTAGACCTCAATATGAAGTTAAGGAGATTAACAACAGGAAAAGCGGCCCATACTAATAAAATAAATGGCTTTAGTAAATGAAATTGACAGACATAATATGTTGGGAGGAAGAAAAATGATTTGTTGATAACACGCACTAGGGTGATTATATATATCAAGCAAAATACAATTACTATAAATGATGGAACTACACTAACCAGAATGCAATGCAAATAAGAAGCAGGAAGTGATGTAACGAAATATGAGGAAATGGGTTTAAATGGGAAAAAAAACATTTCACAAGTGTAATGATTGACCCTCGTGAACAAGATCTTTGTTAAGATTGAAACGCGTAGAGGAAACTTTACTGGAACGCCTGATTAAAATTGCAACTTTGCTAAAGAGAAAAATGGATTTGGCTGGGTTCATTTCTGTGTGCGAGCGAACTGTTCTCTAACTGGAGACGCATTTGTGGAATTACAAGCGACTTGGCTCCGTCGCATCGCATACGCACCATCTAGAGCGCCCAAGTGTGCAGTGCGCTTGCATTGTCTGTCCTTTATAGGCAGGCAAGTGCAGTGAGCCAGACACTAGAGCGCAATCCAAAATGGCGCTGAGTAAGGTGGCGAGTAGACTCTAATCCCCACACCCAAGATGACGCTGATGACTAGTTGAAAGGCCTTGATTCCCGCTAAGCAGCGGGTGAACTGAAATAATTTTATGTGCGGGTAAGTGGACTTAAAGCAGTTTTTATTTCCAAAAATA
Organism: Triturus cristatus; assembly: GCF_964204655.1. NCBI lineage: Eukaryota > Metazoa > Chordata > Amphibia > Caudata > Salamandridae > Triturus > Triturus cristatus. Next base: position 120,360,527 of record NC_140580.1, read on the forward strand.
AAGTATTAAAAACAGTTAATTTTCAAAATACAATTCCCCAGTTTCACAATACGGCAGTACGCTTGCCCTCGAGCAAGTGGTCAGCGTGGTATCTGGTCAATCAAAGTCTGGTCTGGTCTTCGGAGATGGAGTACATCCTGGATTCACTGTGTCTTGAGGTCATGGGAAACATCATAGATATCTCCAACACACCTTAATCTGGCTACATTCCCAAATTGACATGTTATGCTTTTTATTATTACGGTTGTAAATCTTTTTCTAATAACCTCTCTATTAGCAAAGCATTGCATTTTCTTACCTTGTTCTATATGATGTTTATCTAGTTGCTCCGTTTGTTACTTGCCTGACCAAAGAGGGGGTGTCTTGAGTTCCCTTTAGGGCCCACTTAGTTTTCCCTTATTTTAGCCTAACTGCGAGTTGTAGGCTACTTTTCACATGTTGCACTTAGCACGTTTATTTTTGTGTTATGATATTACTTAAGCAAAACACTGCACATGTTATTGTTATTGGTTCTCTCTAGGACTCTGTCTGAACATCTCGTACAAGGTCAAACACTGTGCCTTCCCTTCTGTGCTTGGCTAGCAACTTAGCTTGGCATACATTCCCAGAGGGGGATTCTTGCAGAGGAAAGGTCCGGGGACAAACGCGCCAGCCTTGCGTATTCTGATTAGCAGATTACCTAACAATAATTCAGGTATGGGGTTCGGTTCTTATCCCAGAGATCTGTGATACATCACTGTGCCCACGTAGTGAGGGTAGGCTGAGGCAGATACTTCTATAAATATGGTTGTTTTATAATAGAGAATGATTGTTTAAAATGGTTTTAAACATTGTAAACTGTTCTTGTGTGTTTGCTTTGTTTATTATGGACATGCATGAGTGAGAAAACAAAAGGTGGCAATCTGTTTCCATAGTTCCCTGAGAGTACTCTAGGATTGTAATCTGGGGTGCCAATTTATCTGTCACTTCAGGAAGGTTAGAAAGGCTGGGAAGGCACTGTGAGCTAGTTTGGATTGGGGTTCATAGGTACTGATGTGGTATGTTGGCTCAATCCCTATATACTGACATTCTGTGATCCCAGGCTTAGTTACACAGAATTCCTGCAACAGTGCAACATGTGCGCACACAGTAACATAATCAAAACACTGCAAAATAATAGAAAAATAGATCATATTTTTATGAGGCACAAAAGACCAAAACAACACAAATCCAATAAGTAGAACCGCAGTTATGAATTTTTAAAGATTAAATGAAATTATATTGCATAGAGTCATAAAACGCCAACAAGGGACATCTGGTCGCTCTATACCAGGGTAAATCCAAAGTTCAAGCCGACCGCAGTGTAAGGCAGGCTGGCTACAGGACTCGCGCATGCCCGGCTGAAAAAGTACCCTTGATGGAGCAAGCGTCGAACTCCGGTGTGTCTTCGTCGAAAAACTCTTTTACGATGCAGGTGCTGCATTGTCTAGTCGCGCTATTTGGCCTCTATCCGTGCAGTCAATGCCGTCGTCTATCAGCTCCTGCATCGGCGTCGAGGGGCAATGCGTTGGTTCAGATTGGCACAAAGTAGTCACTGTGTTGATTTTGATTGTTCTGTGCAGCAGAAGTCACCTTTCAAGGTCCCAGGACTGGTTTGACACCACTTGGCAGTGCAGGATTTACAAATAGCTGAGTCCAGGTGCTGTTGGATGATTGAAGGAAGTCTTTGATGGCCCTGAGACTTCAGAACAGGGGACAAACCAGCAATCCCTTGGAGTCACTCTGGGTTCAAGTGAGGTGGGTCCAGTCCTCAGCAGGACAGAGATCATCAGGCAGCAGGGCAGCACAACAAAGCAGAAAAACAGTTCTTCCAGGACAGCCATCAAGCAGAGTGGCAATCTTTGGAGCACAGCTGTCTTTACTCCTGACAGAGTTCTTCACCGGTCCAGTACTGTGGCTCAGGTTCTGGTGAGGACATTGAGGGAAGCCTCAAAGAGAAGGACATCCTGCTAGCCAGGTTGACCAAAAGATTAGACCTAGAGACCAGACTCCTGGCTCTAGAAAAAGAACATTCTTGGTAGGTGAAGGCAAACAGGTCCTCCGGTGATTTTGAGGTTGGTGGCTGCAGGACACACCAGGATTTCGCAGGAGCAGGTTCGAGGGGAGACAGGCCGGCATGACTGGGGCCACGTCAGTGGGCGCCCCCTTGTTAGCTCTGCAAGGCTCTTCGGTCCTTCTTCTTATCTTTCTTGTTGTTTCTGGATCTGAGGAAGCAAGGTTCAGGGTGCCCCCTAAATACTAGATTTAGGGGTGTTACAGGTAGGTAGAGGGCAGGGACCAATGGGTCTCTTACCAGGGGTGGGTACACCCCCTATTGTGCCACCCTCCAGTGGGAGGGGGGAAGGAGCCTGTCCCTGGTTGGATCCCCCCATCCTTAAGATGGCAGGGGCTTTGAGTTGTGCTTCACCTCGCCTCCCCCACCTGAGGGCTGGAGTTGGCAGAGGTGGGCACACCTCTCTCCCTCACTTGTTTTTCCCGATGGTTCTCCCGCCCAAAGTGGGGGGCAGGACCAGTGGGGACCAGTTGCTGAAAGCAGCAAGTGGTCTGGGGAAGCTCACAAAGGCGGCATGCCTTTGATGCTTCCCCTTCGTGAACCCTGCCCATCCTGGGGGAGGAGGCTTGGCACCTCGTCCCAGGATGCGAATTGTTTCAGGCCCCAGAGAGCAGCAGGCTCTCAACCCAGGGGTCCAGAAACATAACTGGTGGTGGAAGCTGAAAGCAGCCACTCAGCTTGGACACTAGAGGTGGGTTAGTTTTCGGAGGGCATCTCTGAGATGCCCTCTGTGTGCATTTTTCATTAAATCCCACACTGGAATCAGTGTGGGTTTAATGTGCTGAGAAGTTTGATACCACACTTCAGTTTTCAGTGTAGCCATTATGGTGCTGTGGAGTTCGTAATGACAATCGCGCAGCACCATATTCTCATAATGGCAGCACTGCACTTACAATGTCTAAGAATGGACTTGGACACTGTAGGGGTATAGGGCTCATGCACCTGCACCCTCACCACTGGTATAGTGCACCCAATTAGAGGGGTGACTCATCTATGCCAGGGCAGTGGGTTGTAGGCATGGCACACAGAGGTGGGCCATGTCGACTCTTCACTTTGTTTTGCACCAAAACATGCAGCCTGCAAAGGCAGTGTGGGAGTGTAGTGGTACTGGACCTCTAAGGGTGGCAAAATAAGTGCAGCAGCCCTTAGAGGCCTTCTCTGGTCACAGTGCCCTGGGTACCTGTGGTACAACTTACCAGGGACTGACCTGTGGCCAGAGATGCCAATTTGGTTAGTTTTGGGGAAAGAACACAGGCCCTGGGAACCTGATTGGTAGGGGCCCATTTCAAAGTTATCAAACATGATGCAGCTACTCCTTTTTAATCAGAAATTACAGCTTAGAAGTTTATTAAGGAATTCACTGTGCTATCCTATGAGAGGAGTAGGCCTAACAGTAGTGAAAAACTATTTTTGATGTTTGTCACTATGAGGACAATGGAAACTTAAAAGTGCATGTCCTACATTTTTTCACAGCACTCTGCCTTATGGGCTACCCAGGGCCTACCTTTGGGGTGACCTATGCGTAATAAAAGTGGATTTTAAGGCTTGGTAAGTAATTTCAAATGCCAAGTCGAAGTGGCAGTAAACTACACACATAGGCCTTGCAATAGCAGGCCTGAGACCGTTTTGAAAGGCTATTTGTGTGGGTGGCATAGTGCTGACATCCCACTAGTAGCGTTTAGGTTACAGGCTCTGGATATATGGAATACCACTTTACAAGGGGCTTACAAGTAAACTAATTATGCCAATTGTATATACACCAATGTTACAATGATTTAGGGGAGAAGCACATTCACTTTAGCACTGGTAAGCAGTGGCAAAGTGCTCAGTCCTAAAGCCAACAAAAAGGTCAAAAAAAGAGGAGGAGCAAGGGAAAACATCTTTTAAATTGTATGTGTCATGTCATATCTATCGATCTATATATATATATATATACTATATATATATATATATATTACCTACTGGCGGTCGCCAGTAGGTAGTTATAGTTAGGACCCCTTTTCCATAGGAAATCCGCAACATTCTATTTTGAATAACTTTGGCGCCGGTCGATGAATCCTCGCGAATTTCTCAAAATAGGTGGGGCGCTACGCTCCGCTCCTACCCTGAAAGTCTCGGGGGGATTCGTCAAGCGGGGGCTGAGATAAAAGGGGGGGTCCCAAAACGCGTTTTTCCCATGCATTTTTCCATAGGACCTTTAGACAGAGCTACAGCCCGAACGGCTGAACAGAATTACTAGAAATTTGGCAGAGAGGTAGTCCCTATGTCAAGGAAGTGCCTTTTGTAGGTTTGGTGTAAATCTGTTCAGTAGATTCTGAGAAAATAGCCTTTAAATCAATATATATATCTGAGCCCGCTTACGGTACGCTTACCGTACGCTTACCGTACGCGTACGGTGGCGTGCGCGAGCGCGATTCTGATTGGCTCTTAGATCTTAGTAAACATTCGAATTGGCCGAAACCAGGAAGCGGCGTCCGCCATTTTGTCTCTCGCACTGAGTGTTATTTATCAAACATGATGCCCAAAAACATGTTACGGGGCTGTTTTGACAACTCCCTCCCACATAGTCATGTTGAGGGAGTCCCCAAACATCCCCCATGAGCAAAAACGGTTTTATTTTTTTTTCGGCAATTTCGCCGAGTACGCTTACCGTACGCTTACCGTAAGCGTACGGTAAAAAATAGAAATAAAAAAAACACTATCCACACTTACCCCACCCCCTGTGCTTTTGGTGGCCGTAGGCCACCAAATGTACAGGGCTTATAACATCAGTAAAAAAACTATATTTTGGCAACATGAAATTATAAAATCGAAATAAAAAAAACACTATCCACATTGACCCCACCCCCTGTGCTTTTGGTGGCCGAAGGCCACCAAATGTACAGGGCTTATTAAAGTTGATAAAAACCGTGCACGGAACGCACTGCGTTAAGTGGGCGCGCACGCCTCGAATGGCGTAAAGTAACTTAGCATTTAAAAAACCGTACAAATTCACTGAAAAAACCATAGGTTTCACACACATTATAGTTAGGAATTAGCATTTAAAAAACCTTGCAAATTCACTGAAAAAACCATAGGTTTCACACATGTTATAGTTAGCGGAAATTTTACTGATAAAAAACCAATGAAATTGCCCCGTTATAGTTAGTGCTGGCAACTATAACTCACGCGACCGCAATCTTCTGCTGATGACATATGTGTCTTTATAAAAAAAAAATATTTGTAATATATGTATAGCTAAAAATGTATGGAAGAAGACATGGGCAAATAAGTGTCTAAATACAGTATTAGCATCAGCAGAGGATTGCGGTCGCGTGAGTTATAGTTGCCAGCACTAACTATAACGGGGCAATTTCATTGGTTTTTTATCAGTAAAATTTCCGCTAACTATAACGTGTGAAACCTATGGTTTTTTCAGTGAATATATATATATATATATATATTGGACGTAGTATCATTGTATACGAATATTAGAAACGACATCGGGCTAAAAGCCTGCGAATATTTCCTGCAAGATAGGAACATTCAATACGGAGATCATAACAGGATGTTGCTTCAAATGCTCACTATGTGTCTTGAACAAAATGTGTTTTTATTTGGAGAAGAAATATACCGTCAAGTCAAAGGAACAGCGATGGGCTTTTCATTTAGTCCAAGTTTTGCCTGCCTCACCATGGGATGGTGGGAAAACATTATTGCTTGGTCTGCAGACAATGAACGATATGTAAACAAGACCGTACTATGGTTACGTTTTATAGATGATTTGCTGCTAATTTGGGATGGCACAAATGAAGAATTTCAAGAATACTTTGAAATACTAAACAATACAGAGACAGGCCTCAAATTTACATATAACATCAGTAAAAGCAGAGTTGTATTTTTGGACACTGAAATCTATATTGACAATGAAACAGTTCAAACTACACTTCATCGAAAAAGTACAGCAACTAATGCTGTTCTTCATGCCGAAAGCTTTCACCAAACAAGCCTGATTAACAACATCCCATATGGAGAATTTCTCAGGATCAGGAGAATCTGTTCACAGGAGGAGGAATGGAAAGTGAACTGTCAGAAAGCAGGAGAAAGATTCAAAAAGAGAAAATATAACCCCAAAATTATAGCATCAGCATTCGAAAGAACAACAAAAATACCTAGAATCGAACTTTTGAAAGAAAAAACCCCACAAATGTCAGAAAAGGATAAAAAAAGATCAGGAGATCCGCCTAATAACAACGCACTCCACTGAAAACAAACAAATAACAAAGATAATGAGGAAAAACTGGCATAATTTTCATCTTGATACAACAGTGGCAAGCATAATAGGAGACCATCCGAATATTACATATAGAAGGATGAAAAATCTTAAAGACCAGCTGACTCACAGCCACTTCTTACCAATGAAGAAGCAAGACTCATGGCTTAAACCACAAGGGTTCTTCAAATGTACAAACTGTAAAGTGTGCACCATAGCTAAAAACATGAAAGAAATCACAACAGCCGACAACAAAAAGTGGAAAATACAACAACTTATCAACTGTAAGAGTCAATATGTGATATACATTATTGAATGCCCCTGCCCACTAAAATATGTTGGAAGCACTAAATGTGAATTAAAAAAACGCATTTTAGAGCATGTGCGTGCAACAGTCAACAATGATAGAAGCAATGCAGTAGCAAAGCACATGGAACAAAAACATGGGGGAGACTGGAAGAAGCTATCTTTTTATGCAGTGGAAGCAGTAGATAAACATATAAGAGGTGGCAACAGAGAAAAGATTCTTCGACAGAAGGAATCACGACACATCCTTAATTTTCGAACTCTGACCCCGAATGGACTGAACCAGGACGAAGAGATGTATTCGCACCTGTAAAATCAGTGACTTGCTAGAACTTTTTGTGCCTCTAATGTAAATTTGTACATATTTGTCGTATGATTTTAACATAAGTAGATATATAGGTTGTTAGCATATAAAAAAAATAAAAAAATAATGATAGCAGGTTATAAGTAGCACGTTTGCACAAACATGAAAACAGAAAATTAAGAAGTACTTCTAACGTAATTTGCAAAGCTATGAAAGAAAAGTTATTAATAAGGCATTATGAAAAATTAAATAATAGAATTAAGTTGAAGTTATATACCCACTGGAGGGTAGGAAAGCTTATAAACTTCAAGGGTCAGTTGGAAAAGGAAATTAATCCAGTAAAATAGAACTAGACCTCAATATGAAGTTAAGGAGATTAACAACAGGAAAAGCGGCCCATACTAATAAAATAAATGGCTTTAGTAAATGAAATTGACAGACATAATATGTTGGGAGGAAGAAAAATGATTTGTTGATAACACGCACTAGGGTGATTATATATATCAAGCAAAATACAATTACTATAAATGATGGAACTACACTAACCAGAATACAATGCAAATAAGAAGCAGGAAGTGATGTAACGAAATATGAGGAAATGGGTTTAAATGGGAAAAAAAACATTTCACAAGTGTAATGATTGACCCTCGTGAACAAGATCTTTGTTAAGATTGAAACGCGTAGAGGAAACTTTACTGGAACGCCTGATTAAAATTGCAACTTTGCTAAAGAGAAAAATGGATTTGGCTGGGTTCATTTCTGTGTGCGAGCGAACTGTTCTCTAACTGGAGACGCATTTGTGGAATTACAAGCGACTTGGCTCCGTCGCATCGCATACGCACCATCTAGAGCGCCCAAGTGTGCAGTGCGCTTGCATTGTCTGTCCTATATAGGCAGGCAAGTGCAGTGAGCCAGACACTAGAGCGCAATCCAAAATGGCGCTGAGTAAGGTGGCGAGTAGACTCTAATCCCCACACCCAAGATGACGCTGATGACTAGTTGAAAGGCTTTGATTCCCGCTAAGCAGCGGGTGAACTGAAATAATTTTATGTGCGGGTAAGTGGACTTAAAGCAGTTTTTATTTCCAAAAATAAAGTATTAAAAACAGTTAATTTTCAAAATACAATTCCCCAGTTTCACAATACGGCAGTACGCTTGCCCTCGAGCAAGTGGTCAGCGTGGTATCTGGTCAATCAAAGTCTGGTCTGGTCTTCGGAGATGGAGTACATCCTGGAATCACTGTGTCTTGAGCTCATGGGAAACATCATAGATATCTCCAACACACCTTAATCTGGCTACATTCCCAAATTGACATGTTATGCTTTTTATTATTACGGTTGTAAATCTTTTTCTAATAACCTCTCTATTAGCAAAGCATTGCATTTTCTTAGCTTGTTCTATATGATGTTTATCTAGTTGCTCCGTTTGTTACTTGCCTGACCAAAGAGGGGGTGTCTTGAGTTCCCTTTAGGGCCCACTTAGTTTTCCCTTATTTTAGCCTAACTGCGAGTTGTAGGCTACTTTTCACATGTTGCACTTAGCACGTTTATTTTTGTGTCATGATATTACTTAAGCAAAACACTGCACATGTTATTGTTATTGGTTCTCTCTAGGACTCTGTCTGAACATCTCGTACAAGGTCAAACACTGTGCCTTCCCTTCTGTGCTTGGCTAGCAACTTAGCTTGGCATACATTCCCAGAGGGGGATTCTTGCAGAGGAAAGGTCCGGGGACAAACGCGCCAGCCTTGCGTATTCTGATTAGCAGATTACCTAACAATAATTCAGGTATGGGGTTCGGTTCTTATCCCAGAGATCTGTGATACATCACTGTGCCCACGTAGTGAGGGTAGGCTGAGGCAGATACTTCTATAAATATGGTTGTTTTATAATAGAGAATGATAGTTTAAAATGGTTTTAAACATTGTAAACTGTTCTTGTGTGTTTGCTTTGTTTATTATGGACATGCATGAGTGAGAAAACAAAAGGTGGCAATCTGTTTCCATAGTTCCCTGAGAGTACTCTAGGATTGTAATCTGGGGTGCCAATTTATCTGTCACTTCAGGAAGGTTAGAAAGGCTGGGAAGTCACTGTGAGCTAGTTTGGATTGGGGTTCATAGGTACTGGTGTGGTATGTTGGCTCAATCCCTATATACTGACATTCTGTGATCCCAGGCTTAGTTACACAGAATTCCTGCAACAGTGCAACATGTGCGCACACAGTAACATAATGAAAACACTGCAAAATAATAGAAAAATAGATCATATTTTTATGAGGCACAAAAGACCAAAACAACAAAAATCCAATAAGTAGAACCGCAGTTATGAATTTTTAAAGATTAAATGAAATTATATTGCATAGAGTCATAAAACGCCAACAAGGGACATCTGGTCGCTCTATACCAGGGTAAATCCAAAGTTCAAGCCGACCGCAGTGTAAGGCAGGCTGGCTACAGGACTCGCGCATGCCCGGCTGAAAAAGTACCCTTGATGGAGCAAGCGTCGAACTCCGGTGTGTCTTCGTCGAAAAACTCTTTTACGATGCAGGTGCTGCATTGTCTAGTCGCGCTATTTGGCCTCTATCCGTGCAGTCAATGCCGTCGTCTATCAGCTCCTGCATCGGCGTCGAGGGGCAATGCGTTGGTTCAGATTGGCACAAAGTAGTCACTGTGTTGATTTTGATTGTTCTGTGCAGCAGAAGTCACCTTTCAAGGTCCCAGGACTGGTTTGACACCACTTGGCAGTGCAGGATTTACAAATAGCTGAGTCCAGGTGCTGTTGGATGATTGAAGGAAGTCTTTGATGGCCCTGAGACTTCAGAACAGGGGACAAACCAGCAATCCCTTGGAGTCACTCTGGGTTCAAGTGAGGTGGGTCCAGTCCTCAGCAGGACAGAGATCATCAGGCAGCAGGGCAGCACAACAAAGCAGAAAAACAGTTCTTCCAGGACAGCCATCAAGCAGAGTGGCAATCTTTGGAGCACAGCTGTCTTTACTCCTGACAGAGTTCTTCACCGGTCCAGTACTGTGGCTCAGGTTCTGGTGAGGACATTGAGGGCAGCCTCAAAGAGGAGGACATCCTGCTAGCCAGGTTGACCAAAAGATTAGACCTAGAGACCAGACTCCTGGCTCTAGAAAAAGAACATTCTTGGTAGGTGAAGGCAAACAGGTCCTCCGGTGATTTTGAGGTTGGTGGCTGCAGGACACACCAGGATTTCGCAGGAGCAGGTTCGAGGGGAGACAGGCCGGCATGACTGGGGCCACGTCAGTGGGCGCCCCCTTGTTAGCTCTGCAAGGCTCTTCAGTCATTCTTCTTATCTTTCTTGTTGTTTCTGGATCTGAGGAAGCAAGGTTCAGGGTGCCCCCTAAATACTAGATTTAGGGGTGTTACAGGTAGGTAGAGGGCAGGGACCAATGGGTCTCTTACCAGGGGTGGGTACACCCCCTATTGTGCCACCCTCCAGTGGGAGGGGGGAAGGAGCCTGTCCCTGGTTGGATCCCCCCATCCTTAAGATGGCAGGGGCTTTGAGTTGTGCTTCACCTCGCCTCCCCCACCTGAGGGCTGGAGTTGGCAGAGGTGGGCACACCTCTCTCCCTCACTTGTTTTTCCCGATGGTTCTCCCGCCCAAAGTGGGGGGCAGGACCAGTGGGGACCAGTTGCTGAAAGCAGCAAGTGGTCTGGGGAAGCTCACAAAGGCGGCATGCCTTTGATGCTTACCCTTCGTGAACCCTGCCCATCCTGGGGGAGGAGGCTTGGCACCTCGTCCCAGGATGCGAATTGTTTCAGGCCCCAGAGAGCAGCAGGCTCTCAACCCAGGGGTCCAGAAACATAACTGGTGGTGGAAGCTGAAAGCGGCCACTCAGCTTGGACACTAGAGGTGGGTTAGTTTTCGGAGGGCATCTCTGAGATGCCCTCTGTGTTCATTTTTCATTAAATCCCACACTGGAATCAGTGTGGGTTTAATGTGCTGAGAAGTTTGATACCACACTTCAGTTTTCAGTGTAGCCATTATGGTGCTGTGGAGTTCGTAATGACAATCGCGCAGCACCATATTCTCATAATGGCAGCACTGCACTTACAATGTCTAAGAATGGACTTGGACACTGTAGGGGTATAGGGCTCATGCACCTGCACCCTCACCACTGGTATAGTGCACCCAATTAGAGGGGTGACTCATCTATGCCAGGGCAGTGGGTTGTAGGCATGGCACAAAGAGGTGGGCCATGTCGACTCTTCACTTTGTTTTGCACCAAAACATGCAGCCTGCAAAGGCAGTGTGGGAGTGTAGTGGTACTGGACCTCTAAGGGTGGCAAAATAAGTGCAGCAGCCCTTAGAGGCCTTATCTGGTCACAGTGCCCTGGGTACCTGTGGTACAACTTACCAGGGACTGACCTGTGGCCAGAGATGCCAATTTGGTTAGTTTTGGGGAAAGAACACAGGCCCTGGGAACCTGATTGGTAGGGGCCCATTTCAAAGTTATCAAACATGATGCAGCTACTCCTTTTTAATCAGAAATTACAGCTTAGAAGTTTATTAAGGAATTCACTGTGCTATCCTATGAGAGGAGTAGGCCTAACAGTAGTGAAAAACTATTTTTGATGTTTGTCACTATGAGGACAATGGAAACTTAAAAGTGCATGTCCTACATTTTTTCACAGCACTCTGCCTTATGGGCTACCCAGGGCCTACCTTTGGGGTGACCTATGCGTAATAAAAGTGGATTTTAAGGCTTGGTAAGTAATTTCAAATGCCAAGTCGAAGTGGCAGTAAACTACACACATAGGCCTTGCAATAGCAGGCCTGAGACCGTTTTGAAAGGCTATTTGTGTGGGTGGCATAGTGCTGACATCCCACTAGTAGCGTTTAGGTTACAGGCTCTGGATATATGGAATACCACTTTACAAGGGGCTTACAAGTAAACTAATTATGCCAATTGTATATACACCAATGTTACAATGATTTAGGGGAGAAGCACATTCACTTTAGCACTGGTAAGCAGTGGCAAAGTGCTCAGTCCTAAAGCCAACAAAAAGGTCAAAAAAAGAAGAGGAGCAAGGGAAAACATCTTTTAAATTGTATGTGTCATGTCATATCTATCGATCTATATATATATATATATACTATATATATATATATATATATATATATATATTGGACGTAGTATCATTGTATACGAATATTAGAAACGACATCGGGCTAAAAGCCTGCGAATATTTCCTGCAAGATAGGAACATTCAATACGGAGATCATAACAGGATGTTGCTTCAAATGATCACTATGTGTCTTGAACAAAATGTGTTTTTATTTGGAGAAGAAATATACCGTCAAGTCAAAGGAACAGCGATGGGCTTTTCATTTAGTCCAAGTTTTGCCTGCCTCACCATGGGATGGTGGGAAAACATTATTGCTTGGTCTGCAGACAATGAACGATATGTAAACAAGACCGTACTATGGTTACGTTTTATAGATGATTTGCTGCTAATTTGGGATGGCACAAATGAAGAATTTCAAGAATACTTTGAAATACTGAACAATACAGAGACAGGCCTCAAATTTACATATAACATCAGTAAAAGCAGAGTTGTATTTTTGGACACTGAAATCTATATTGACAATGAAACAGTTCAAACTACACTTCATCGAAAAAGTACAGCAACTACTGCTGTTCTTCATGCCGAAAGCTTTCACCAAACAAGCCTGATTAACAACATCCCATATGGAGAATTTCTCAGGATCAGGAGAATCTGTTCACAGGAGGAGGAATGGAAAGTGAACTGTCAGAAAGCAGGAGAAAGATTCAAAAAGAGAAAATATAACCCCAAAATTATAGCATCAGCATTCGAAAGAACAACAAAAATACCTAGAATCGAACTTTTGAAAGAAAAAACCCCACAAATGTCAGAAAAGGATAAAAAAGATCAGGAGATCCGCCTAATAACAACGCACTCCACTGAAAACAAACAAATAACAAGGATAATGAGGAAAAACTGGCATATTTTACATCTTGATACAACAGTGGCAAGCATAATAGGAGACCATCCGAATATTACATATAGAAGGACGAAAAATCTTAAAGACCAGCTGACTCACAGCCACTTCTTACCAATGAAGAAGCAAGACTCATGGCTTAAACCACAAGGGTTCTTCAAATGTACAAACTGTAAAGTGTGCACCATAGCTAAAAACATGAAAGAAATCACAACAGCCGACAACAAAAAGTGGAAAATACAACAACTTATCAACTGTAAGAGTCAATATGTGATATACATTATTGAATGCCCCTGCCCACTAAAATATGTTGGAAGCACTAAATGTGAATTAAAAAAACGCATTTTAGAGCATGTGCGTGCAACAGTCAACAATGATAGAAGCAATGCAGTAGCAAAGCACATGGAACAAAAACATGGGGGAGACTGGAAGAAGCTATCTTTTTATGCAGTGGAAGCAGTAGATAAACATATAAGAGGTGGCAACAGAGAAAAGATTCTTCGACAGAAGGAATCACGACACATCCTTAATTTTCGAACTCTGACCCCGAATGGACTGAACCAGGACGAAGAGATGTATTCGCACCTGTAAAATCAGTGACTTGCTAGAACTTTTTGTGCCTCTAATGTAAATTTGTACATATTTGTCGTATGATTTTAACATAAGTAGATATATAGGTTGTTAGCATATAAAAAAAATAAAAAAATAATGATAGCAGGTTATAAGTAGCACGTTTGCACAAACATGAAAACAGAAAATTAAGAAGTACTTCTAACGTAATTTGCAAAGCTATGAAAGAAAAGTTATTAATAAGGCATTATGAAAAATTAAATAATAGAATTAAGTTGAAGTTATATACCCACTGGAGGGTAGGAAAGCTTATAAACTTCAAGGGTCAGTTGGAAAAGGAAATTAATCCAGTAAAATAGAACTAGACCTCAATATGAAGTTAAGGAGATTAACAACAGGAAAAGCGGCCCATACTAATAAAATAAATGGCTTTAGTAAATGAAATTGACAGACATAATATGTTGGGAGGAAGAAAAATGATTTGTTGATAACACGCACTAGGGTGATTATATATATCAAGCAAAATACAATTACTATAAATGATGGAACTACACTAACCAGAATGCAATGCAAATAAGAAGCAGGAAGTGATGTAACGAAATATGAGGAAATGGGTTTAAATGGGAAAAAAAACATTTCACAAGTGTAATGATTGACCCTCGTGAACAAGATCTTTGTTAAGATTGAAACGCGTAGAGGAAACTTTACTGGAACGCCTGATTAAAATTGCAACTTTGCTAAAGAGAAAAATGGATTTGGCTGGGTTCATTTCTGTGTGCGAGCGAACTGTTCTCTAACTGGAGACGCATTTGTGGAATTACAAGCGACTTGGCTCCGTCGCATCGCATACGCACCATCTAGAGCGCCCAAGTGTCAAGAAATTGGGCCGTAGGAGAAAGGATATATATATATATATATATATATATATATATATATTATCTACTGGCGGTCGCCAGTAGATAGTTATAGTTAGGACCGTGTTTCCATAGGAAATCCGCAACATTCTATTTGGAAGAACTTTGGCGCCGGTTGACGAATCCTCGCGAAATTTTCAAAACTAATGGGGCGCTACGCTCCGCTCCAACACTGAAAGTCTCGGGGGGATTCGTCAAGCGGGGGCTGAGAAAAAAGGGGGGTCCCAAAACATGTTTTCCCCATGCATTTTCCCATAGGACCTTTAGTCCGCGCTGCAGCCCGAACGGCTGAACAGAATTACTTGAAATTTGGCAGAGAGGTAGTCCTCAGGTCAGAGATGTGCCTTTTGCAGGTCTGGTGTAAATCTGTTCAGTAGGTCCTGAGAAAATAGCATTGAAATCAATATATATATCTGTAAGCGCGCTCCGTGCGCTTACGGTAAGCTTACCGTACGCGTACGGTGCCGTGCGCGAGCTCAATTCTGATTGGTGGTTACATGACTGTAAACATTCGAATCGGTCGAAATCAGAAAGTGTCGGCCGCCATTTTATGTCTCTCGCTCTGAAAAACAAAGGTGGATAACGTGAAAAGGGGGCAACGAAGAGAGTTGCAGACCCACTAGCGTTTGTGAGGGGGTCCAGGAAGGACCAGAAAGTACGAAAAATACAATTAAGAATTTAAAAAAAAAATCGCGGAGTGCGCGTACGGTAAGCTTACCGTACGCGTACGGTAAAAAAAAAAAATTACAAAAAAAAGAATTAACAATCACATTTAATATATAAATCTAAGGACCCCCAAGGGAGAAAAAAACAATTGATATTTTGTAAAAAATGGCGAGGCGTGCACGGCACGAAATGCGCAACTTGTGCCCACAGCGCGCGCACGGTGCGCGCAGGGTGTGTGCACGGTGAAAAACCAGAAAAAAAAATTAAAAATAAATACATAACTTAGCATTTAAAAAACCGTACAAATTCACTGAAAAAACCATAGGTTTCACACACGTTATAGTTAGGAATTAGCATTTAAAAAACCGTGCAAATTCACTTAAAAAACCATAGGTTTCACACAAGTTATAGTTAGCTGTACATTTCACACGTAAAAAACCAATGAAATTCCACGTTATAGTTAGATCAGGTAACTATAACTTGCGCGACCGCAATCCACAATGTGTAATTTCAGATGTCATCATTGATGTCATGAGTGATGTCACTGACCATGTCATGAGTGATGTAATATGTGACGTCATCAGCAGTTTATTTTGGGCGCGCAAGTTATAGTTACCTGATCTAACTATAACGTGGAATTTCATTGTTTTTTTACGTGTGAAATGTACAGCTAACTATAACTTGTGTGAAACCTATGGTTTTTTAAGTGAATATATATATATATATATATATATATATATATTCACTGAAAAAACCATAGGTTTCACACATGTTATAGTTAGCGGAAATTTTACTGATAAAAAACCAATGAAATTCCCCCGTTATAGTTAGTGCAGGCAACTATAACTCACGCGACCGCAATCTTCTGCTGATGCTAATACTGTATTTAGACACTTATTTGCCCATGTCTTCTTCCATACATTTTTAGCTATACATATATTACAAATATTTTTTTTTCATAAAGACACATATGTCATCAGCAGAAGATTGCGGTCGCGTGAGTTATAGTTGCCTGCACTAACTATAACGGGGGAATTTCATTGGTTTTTTATCAGTAAAATTTCCGCTAACTATAACATGTGTGAAACCTATGGTTTTTTCAGTGAATTTGCAAGGTTTTTTAAATGCTAATTCCTAACTATAACGTGTGTGAAACCTATCGTTTTTTCAGTGAATTTGTACGTTTTTTTAAATGCTAAGTTACTTTACGCCATTCGTGGCGTGCGCGCCCACTTAACGCAGTTCGTTCCGTGCGCGCACGGTGCGCTTCGCGCACCGTGCGCGCACAGTGAGCACGCGGTGCGCTTCGCGCACCGCGCGCCCACTTTACGCAGTTAGTGCCGTGCACGCACGGTGGGCACGCGGTGCGATGACAAAGCAAGAAAGCACGTCAACAAATCTGTTTCTGCTTTCCTCCGTGACTATGGTATGGGTGCCATTTACCACAACAACTTGCGTTATGACATGCAAGACATTTATAGAGGAGATGATGTGCACTTCAATGATGAAGGGAACAGAGTCTTCCTCTTGAACCTTAGACTCTGCATCGGTACTTACTTGTAGGTACCACTAAAAAATCATTTCATAAACACAACAGCTCTTTTTAGAGCCCCCTAATATCTAAACACTTAAATCTGATTTTCATTTTTTTGTTTTTTTTTTCTACCGTACGCTTACCGTAAGCTTACCGTACGCGTACCCCGTGATTTTTTTTAAAATCAATAAATGTTTTTTTTGTACTTTTCTGTCCTTCTTTGACCCCCTTACAAATGTTAGGGGGTCTGTAACTCTCCTCATTGCCCCCTTTCCTTGTTTTCACTCTTTTTTTTCAGAGTGAAATACACAAAATGGCGGCCGCCGCTTCCTGGTTTCGGCCGATTCGAATGTTTACTAAGATCTAAGAGCCAATCAGAATCGCGCTCGCGCACGCCACCGTACGCTTACCGTAAGCGTACGGTAAGCGTACCGTAAGCGGGCTCAGATATATATATTGATTTAAAGGCTATTTTCTCAGAATCTACTGAACAGATTTACACCAAACCTACAAAAGGCACTTCCTTGACCTAGGGACTACCTCTCTGCCAAATTTTGAGTAATTCTGTTCAGCCGTTCGGGCTGTAGCTCGTTCTAAAGGTCCTATGGAAAAATGCATGGGAAAAACGCGTTTTGGGACCCCCCTTTTATCTCAGCCCCCGCTTGACGGATCCCCCCGAGACTTTCAGGGTAGGAGCGGAGCGTAGCGCCCCACCTATTTTGAGAAATTCGCGAGGATTCGTCGACCGGCGCCAAAGTTATTCAAAATAGAATGTTGAGGTTTTCCTATGGAAACGTGGTCCTAACTATAACTACCTACTGGCGACCGCCAGTAGGTAATATATATATATATTATTATAAAGGTACAGGGCCTCTAAGGGTGGCACAATAGGTGCTGCAGCCCATAGAGGCCTTCCCTGGCCAGAGTACCTTTGGTACCATTGACCAGGGGGCTGACCTGTGATCAGAGAGTGCCAATTGGGTTTTGTTTTCAATGCAGTTTTAGGAAAAGAACATAGGCCCTGGGTACCTGATTGGCCGTAGCCCAGGGCACACTCAAAGTGCATCAGCAGTTCAGCAAAAAGTGGGGCAACCATGCACAAAAGAGGGCACTTTCCAAACGAAAGAACATGAGAATAACCTTTCCCTAGAGAGTCTTGTGAGAAAGTGGCTCTGTATATACTGTTCCCAAACAGGTACAGGGTATACAGAGTCCACAGTCCCCAGAGGTTTGGCATAGGCTAAAGTTACATATAACCTTACTCTCTAAAGTGGTAGCTTGGTCGAGCAGTAAGGCAGTATCAGAGGACAGTGTAAAGCATTTGTTGCACACATTCAGCCAGCAAATGGTTTCACACACTCAAGAACTGAACTCTAGGCCAATGGTTTATATATAAAAAATATATGCTTGTTTTATTTTAGAACCAACAATAGGTATTAAAATATACTTTTTTCAGAATGAGATGCTTTATATAAATACTTTTGCAATATGCAGTTGTCTGTTGTAGAAAGTTACAAGTGGTTGCAATAGGCAACACAATTCTAAACACAATAATGCATTGAGTTCAATGGAAGTTTCAGGTTATTTGCCACAGATTACTTTTAGGATTACTTTTGGAATTCCAGGCCTGGATACTAGATTCAGTCCTGGGACAGTACTTGGAAACAAGTGATAAAAGTCGACTTAATTACTGTGATGATTTTGAGGCAATATTTTGCTATTTTAAAAGTTGACACTTAAAAAACTATTTCATAGAAAACAGTCAATGATTCCCTAGGGCAGAAAATTCAAGTTGCAGGTATAGTATGTTCTTGTTACTTTTGTAATCCAGTACTGGGTGCCTAGACTCAGTACTGGGACCTTTATCCAAAACAGGTAAGTAATTAAGTTTTCAGAAATTATACGATTTTTAAAGAATATTTAAAGTTTGCAGAAACTGACAAAAGAAATTTCACAGAAAAACCGTCAATGATTTCCTATGGGAGAAAATTGGGTTACTGGTAAGTACAGTTGTAAGTATTTTTCCGAGTCAGTGCTGGGCACCAGGATCCAGCACTGGGAGCTCACCTAATAGCAGGTGAGTATTTTCGTTTTCGTTACTCTGCTGAATATTTTAAGTTTTGAAAAGTCCACACTTGGAAGAAATTTCAGGAAAAGCCAGTCTATGTTACCCTATGGAGAAAATTGAGTTATCTGTTTAAAGGTAAGTACTCGACTGGCAGAGATAAGTTTCTGGGCATAGACTCCGGGGTCTCCCAGGGTCAGGTAGGTACAGTTTGTTCACCCTCAGCGGCACAAGGGCGGCCGGGTGCAGAGAGAGTTAGGCCCAATGTTATCCTATGAGAGGTAGGGGGGGCCTTGGTTGGTGGCTGCTGACTAGCAGGCCAGGCTAGCAGGCCACGCGGCTGTGGGAGCTGGGCTCCTGGTCACTTACTCAGGGCAAGTGGGGAAGTAGATAGGTGTAGAGGTTACACTGCCAGGGCCACTCGGGCGGCTGGGTGCAGGGTGCTTTTGAGCCTTCGGGCGCTCGATTGATTTCAATGGGAAATCTCCGGTTTAGAAAAAGACTGCAAGCTCGGGGACGAAGATTCTTCAGGTGTGTCGAGGGAGGTCCTTGGGTGCCGGACTCGGGGTCACAGTCGCCGTGGGTTCGTACTCGTGGTCTTTGTTCACTCCGGCACAGGCCAGGCTTGGCAGGTGCAGTGTGTGCTGGGTTCGCGGTTCCGGGCTGCTGCCAGGGATTAGAAGTAGATTTTGAGTAGAGCCGCTACTCATGGGAGTCCCAGTGGGCTTAGAATCAAAAGGTAGCCATGTCCTCCGGGGTTTGTGAGGTTGCTGGCCACAAGAGATGCCGGGTTGGAGCAGGAGCAGGTTCGAGGGTCGACAGGCCAGTAGGGCTGGGGCCAAAGCAGTTGATGTCTTCCTCCTCTTAGCAGCTGCAGGGCAGGCCTTCTTTCTTCTAACTCTTCATCGGATTTCGGAATCTGGGGAAGGAGGGTTCAGGGTGCCCCTAAATACTAGATTTAGGGGCGTTACAGGTAGGTGAAGGGCAGGGACCAATGGGTCCCTGTCCTGGGGTGGGTACACCCCCTATCCTGCCTCTCTCCTGTGGGAGGGGGGCAGTAGCCTAATCCTGATTGGGCAGGGCCTCCCATCTTCAAGATGGCGAGAGCCCAGAGATGTGCTTCACCTCGCCTCCCCCACCTGAGGATTGAAGGTTAGGTTTTAGGGGGCATCTCTAAGATGGCCTCTGGGGTGCTTGGTACATTAAATCCCACACTGGCATCAGTGCGGGTTTAATGTGCTGAGAAGTTTGATACCAAACTTCTCAGTCTTCAGTGTTGCCATTATGGTGCTGTGGAGTTCGTGTTTGACAAGCTCTCAGCGCCATGTACTCTTAAATGGCAGCACTGCACTTACAGTGCCCAGGAATGGACCTGGGTACTTTAGGGGCACAGGGCTCCTGCGCCCACACCACTGGCATAGGGCACCCAGCTAGAGGGGCGGCTGATGTATGCCATGGTGGTGTAGGTGGTGGGCATGACACACAGGGATGTGTGCCATGTCGACTCTTTGTTTTGTCTTGTACCCAGACACCCAGCCTGCATGGGGGGTGTGTGTGTGTGTGTAAGTGTGTGTGTGTGTGTGTGTGTGTAAGTGTGTATATGT
Source organism: Triturus cristatus (assembly GCF_964204655.1). NCBI lineage: Eukaryota > Metazoa > Chordata > Amphibia > Caudata > Salamandridae > Triturus > Triturus cristatus. The sequence continues at coordinate 120,380,822 of NC_140580.1, forward strand.
GTGTGTGTGTGTGTGTAAGTGTGTGTGTAAGTGTGTGTGTGTAAGGGTACAGGGCCTCTAAGGGTGGCACAATGAGTGCTGCAGCCTTTAGAGGCCTTCCCTGGGTACCTAGGGTACCATTTACCAGGGGCTGACATGTGGCCAGGGTTTGCCAAGTTGTGTTTTAGGGAAGGAACATAGGCCCTGGGCACCTGATTGGCAGGAGTCCAGGGCACACTTAGTCAAAGTACATTCAGCAAAAAGTGGGGCCATACCATGCAAGAAAGATGGCATTTTCTCACAGCCCTTCATTCTTGCCTGAGTAAAGCTTAGTCCAGCAGAGCGGGCAAGACATCTCCTTCCCTATCATGCTTGTAGGCGCCAGAGTTATCCCACAATCCGCTTTAACAGAGTATCTCAAAGAGAGTAAAATGTCTCTATCATATGTGATGGGCTTACCGTTTTTGGGACAGTCCGCAATGGTTCCTGGCCCTTGGCCATGTCCGGATGCTGGCGGGCTTGTCTTAGACGCGCCTTTGGCGCACCAGCGACGCATCCGCTGCACGTTCGAGCTGCGTGCACCATAAGTAGATTTTTGCTTAATTACTAGAGCGCTGACCTATCCCTCGCTCCCCATGAGGGTGGTGCCTCTCAGCTGTGCTCACAGGTCCTGCCCCGCCCAGCTCCCGTTTCACTGTTCGGCGTGAGTCAAGATTCCCCACAGTGAGTAAGCATTCAATTCAACCTTCAATTTTAAAAATATTTGATTCTAAAAGCGGAATATTACAGTGCAAATAGTCTTAAAAGCGTTCCGAGTGATTTTAAAAAGTGATAAGTTCAATCTTCTAAAAAACTCTGGCTTTAAAAAAGACTGTGCAAATAAGCAAACAAGCAAGTCAGTACTCTCTGGTACCGTGTGTCTGACCTGTGTCAGTTTCTCTTAGCGCGTTCGCACTGCGTGCGCCATAAGTAGATTTTTGCTTAATTACTAGAGCGCTGGCCTATCTTTTAATGAAAGATGCACACATGAAGAGAGATGCCCCCTGAAAAACGACCTAACACTAGTGTCCAGGCTGAGTGGCTGCCCCCCAGCTGCCACCACCAGACATGTTTCTGGACCCCCTGGGTCGAGAGCCTGCTGCTCTCGGGGGAGGGGGGCGGGTCTGGGACGAGGTGCCAAGCCTCCTCCCCCAGGATCAGCAGGGTCCACGGAGGGGAAGCTTCAAAGTCTTGCTGCATTTGTAAGCTTCCCCAGGCCTTTTGCTGCTTCCAGCAGCTGGTCCCCACCGGTTCTGACCCCCCACTTTGGACGGGTGAACCGGTGGGAAAGCCAAGTGAGGAAGAGAGGTGTGCCCACCTTTGCCAACCCCACCCCTCAGGTGGGGGAGGTGAGGTGAAGCCCAACTCTCAGTCCCCGCCAACTTGCAGATGGAGAGACCCAGCCAACCAGAGTGAGGCATATGCCCCCTCCCACTGGAGGGTGGCATAATAGGGGGTGTACTCACCCCAAGGCAGGGACCCATTGGTTCCAACCTTTACTTACCTATAACACCCCTAAATCTAGTATTTAGGGGCGCCCCTGAACCTTGCCTCCTCAGACAAGAAATGACCAAGAGGAAAAGAAGAACCGAACAGCTGTGCTGAAGCTAAGAGGACGACGCCAGCAGGCTTGGCCTCAGCCCTACCGGGCTGTCCCCGCCTCCAACCTGCAGAAGTGAAACTTTATTATACAAGACATTTGGGATATCTACGAGCAAGACCGTGTGTTTCGTTGTGAGCTACAGTTTTTTCAGTATTATTGAGCCTCAGATCATTATACGCAGGACGCGTTTAGGTATTAGTTTTGAGCAAACCGAATTATCGGCAGCTTCTCTCTCACCCCTGAAGAAGTGATTGTTTATCCCGAAATGCATTGGGAACATCTTTTGAGAGAAGATGGATTTTGTCCATATATTGTTCATTGAAAGCATGAAGTGTTAACGTTGTATACGCAGTTATTTCAGTAATTCTATGTACAATAAATCATGATTATGCATTAGCGGAGAGGTATCCGCTGAGAATAAAAACATTATAATGGTATTTGACTTGTGAATATATTTGCAAAGAGCACATATAAGTTTACAACATTGGCTAAAATTGTATAATTTTGTTGGAATGTCCAATTTAAGCAGTGCGGGCAGGGTCAAGTGCATCGTTACACTTGCAATTTAGTCATTAGTTCATATGAGGCAGGCAACCTCATTCCTGACCTGCACGCTACACTTATAGCAGTACTGACAAGCACTTGATTACTACAAAACATTGATTAAAAATTAAGGTGTGCGCAACAATCAATATTATGGTGTTAAAGTCCTTGCCATTTGGGTTACAGTTAGACTTTAACTTGTTTTTAGGGGAATAAGCACTGATGTCTGGTTCGCAAGCCTCAGTGTGATGTCAGAGTTGAAAACCAGCATCTGACAGTCAAAAAGGGGGCAAAAAGTGGGAGGACAACTGCAACAAAATTCCAGTTTCCTACATGTATCATCTTAAGATATGTTACGAGGAATTGCCTTAGTAGCGGCTTAGCCAAGGAATCCTGCATTCAACTCCAGACTCCCCCCTCATTAAGTTGTATAATTGTATGTTGGTTTCCTTGCCGGAGAAAACAGGTATTCATTTAGCAGTTTCAGAAAGATTACAAGTCACACAATGCTATGAACCAGCGAGCCCTTTTTTAGTGGTCTCCCCTTCTCTCTCCTTCACCCCCAGAACATTTTGTGGAAAAATGTTCCAAACATTTCTTTATCAACATTGCACATATTTAGAACATTAATATAGAGCTAACACATTTAATCAATACACCCTCTGGTTGAGCCTACACCTGACTGTCCTTCTATGAGCACTTAAGGCATGTCACCCATGCACAATAACAGAGTGTTTTTACTTACTCATTTTCGGCTTTGTCTTCAATTTGTATCCATTTTTCATGATGGCTGAGTAATTAAATTCCCTCTACCGTTTGCAGACCCACGAGTTGAAGATAGAGTATTAGATATTCTAGATCCGTGGGCAATAGAGTCACCAAATGAACAGGTCTGCTGATCAGTGCTTAAAATTATGCTGTATTTTTGTTTGTATTTGACGAGGAAATAAGGCCACTTTTTTGGCCTTCATTGGATATGTTTTGCCTCAAGACATATGCAATGTCGCAAGTTGGTCATCGCTGCACACATTCCCTAAACATCACTGCATTAATGTTTGGTCACGAGGCCTCAGTTGGGGGTGATAATATTGAAAACAAGAGCTACTGTTGGCTCCTCACAATAACTGCCTCAAGGTGAGCAACACTGCTTTGAATGTACTTCATGTAAATCCAAAATACTTTTACAGCTGGAGTACCTTCTATATTTGCACAACACCCTCCCAAGTGAAGAGAAGTGATAGTTTGTTTTTTAAATATGTATTCTTAACCCTGAAACCTCACACATTGTACGAGTAAGACAAAAATACTGGCTAAAAACGTCACCTACACTGGTCGGTTAAAATGTAGCATGAGTCGTATTGACTGCCTAATTTCTAGGCATGGGTAGTAAATTCCGTTCCGCTCGCGAAATTTGCGTAATTTGGGTAATTTCGCGTTCCGCGGAGAACGCGGAATTGCCCAAAATTCTGCGTTCCGCGGCTTCGCGGAATTTTTTGCTTGTTCGCGTTCTCAAAATGTATGTTGGCGAGATATTACCCCCCGAGCACGCAAACCGCGTTCGCGAACAGGAAAAAAGCATCACGAACAAGCAATTCCGCGTGTTCGCGGAGATTTTTTATTGTTTGGCGGAGCTTTGCGTAGCACGACTACGCAAATTCCCGTCACCCTTACTAATTTCACACCCATGGTGAGGTGTTGCACAGCATATGAATCTAGTTTTGTCATGCTTCAGAAACTAAACATTATCTGCTATAACACATCAAGGAAGAGTACAAATATCAAACAGTGGAACCCATATGCAAGACAAGGGTTGGATCTAGATCGGCATTTTATAAGAATCTGTACTTAGTTTCTTTCATTGACTCGTGTGAACGTTGTAACTGAGTATTGTTGTTTGCTTATTGGAGCTTGTGGCCTTCTATTTGTATTTATTGTAATTTCTGAAAACTGTAGTGAGGAATATATTTGACTATGGGATTTATATCTTCAGGTTAATAAAAATGTAATCCATGTTGGCTGTGATGTACTCAACATAATTAAATGTAAAAAAAAAAGTCTAATTGCAGTTTTTTTGCGCATATGATATATTACCAGATTGGAGCAAGATAGATTTTGTATGCAAACGAAAGTGGTTTTTGTAATAAAGGTTCACAAACAGTATGATGTTTTTAAGCGGTATGCATCTTATTTGTTTCAGGTATCAGTATACTGTTGATGACCTCTACCCAATGATGAATTCATTAAAGCTGCGAGCAGAGTCTTACAATCAATGGGCTTCAGTGGTGAAAGAAGCTTTGGAAGTGAAATGCGCCAATAAAAAAAGTGAGTTACTAAACTACACTTTTTATCGTATGCATCTTTATATTAGTACAATACACAATGAGAAACTGCAGAACTGAGCAAGAAAACATACTCTGTTTCAGTTGCACAAATATACGCTTGGGAGCAAACTAGCAGTAGTTAGTAATACCTAAGTTAATAATACTAGTGTCATATAAATCACTCCTTCCTGGGCAAGTCTAGGAATTTGGGGTGGGCGTGGCTTGGGGTGGAGGAGTGAAGCAATTCAACAGGGCAAATGCAAGCCTAAGGCAGCCCACATGGCCTTCCTCTGCACAGGGAAATTAAATAACACTGTTGGTAAAGCTCTGTAATATAAATAATAGTTTTTCAGCATTGTATCTTTCATAGATTCACATACTTTACTCATTGTTAAACTGGGAGTCCCAGATCGATGACTGGAAGGAATGAATTATGTGAAATCTATGACAGATACTATAGGTGGAGAATTAACACTAATATTAAATAGCTATTTTCTTTTCCAGCATTGTCTTTCAAGATTCACATGCTTGAAAATTACTAGTCAGGCAGGGTATCCTTGTTGGACATTATTAGCAGTACCTAATAAAGCACTTTATTAACATTGAAATCAGCAGTAGATCACAAATAGCCTATCTGCTTTCTTTTACGATGCAAAGACTTAACAATCAGGTGTATAGGCTGTGAGCTCTACTCCTTCACAGTCAGACTACTAGATTTTCTACCACACCTTAGTGTGAGAAATCCTCAGGGCTCTGCCCCATTTTGTCTCCGATTCAGCGATTTCAAATTTGAATATTCCTTACATAATTTGAGCCTCCCTTTAAGGTGCTGAAAGAACTTGGGTTATTAGTTGCGACAGAGTCCTTCACAAGTAATCGTATTGCAGTAATCCTATTACTGGAAAAGAAGTACTCCATTGTAGCACTTGACGTTTTCAGGGTAGTGAAGCAGAGCAGTCCAAGACCTACTCAATGGAGTTAGTGTGCTTTAGCAGTCCCACTTCGCTGGCATGCAACAGCACTCAATACATTATTGTCCAGTCAGTGCCTTTTTTAAAAAGGAAAAGTGCTAATAAATGCTATACATTAAATTAAAAAACTGCACATTAGACAGATGGAATTAACTTTGGTGGCATCCTACTAACTCATTACACACCTAGTGGGCCCCTGAACCTCATCATCACAATACTCCCCACCTATACCACATGTAACATCACAGTATAAAAGGGGTGATATTTTAAATAAGACCAGCCTACTGGCTTTGTCAGGGGGTTGCCACATTATTAAAATCATTTCTCACAAAAGACAAGAGCGACCCATATGTCCTTGCGAACTGGGTATTGCCCGTAAGCAGAGACCATGTTCACAAGGAACTCATTTTTCATAGAAAACAATTAGTTATTGCAGCAATTAATGTATCCTGCTTGACTCAAACAGAACAGACAGGTAAAGAAGGAAACCTTAGCTCAATAAGGTATACCAATTATTTCACAAGGTAAAACGTTAAAGCTCACAGAATTTTTTTTTTTAATAGTCCTCACGTCAGCCGAAGTGAGTGTTATTTATTTTGCAAAACAATATTTAACATACAAAAAGGCATAAAAAAATTTACTGTCTGTGTATTTACATCATATACATTTTTCACATTTGAAAGTGATATGTGAACCCCAGTGATGTGACCATAACCAGACTAGTGAAATATCAATGGTGATATTGGAGCACTTGTGGCGGTGGTTATTAGTAGATAAAAGAGGAGCCAATGCAATCCATTCTTCAGGGACAACTATGATTTGTTGGGGGCTCTCCCTTTTGAATAGTCGACGAAGTTTCGACCCCCTCGCGGTACGGGGTCTCTTCAGGACAGAGATTCTGGGGGCTAAAGATAGGACAAGGTTTTAGTGTTGATGAAGGGGACGTGGGAACGGTGGGCCAATGCTTGAACGTAAAACAGGTTTACCGAGCAGCACAATCAATGTGCCTGAAAGGCAGAAATCCTTCTTAATACATTCCAGGGTGCTTCTCAAAGCTGGTAATGACACTTAGTTCCTATCAATGACAAGGTGGAAGGAAATTTAACCACTGGCATAAATGCTTAAAGAGGTGCTTATATGAATAGGTGTAATAGTGCGCTATGGAATTGCTTACCCTTGAAATGAAAGCAGAGGCATGGCTTCACTGTAGCTCACAGTAACAGGGTTAGCTGTAGGTCCTACAGATAGGAAACTGAATTAGCCCAGTATCTAATTGCTGGTTATAAATGAGTGAATTTAAATTAACTATGTACTCACCAAAATTTAGTGTGAATAGTGACCCAAATGAGGGCAGCACTTCATAACCCACTTGAGGCCCGCTGTCCTTTATTAAACGGAACCATCAGGAAAGGTCAATTGTGAGGAGAAAATTCCTGTAATTAGAAGTAAAGGTTTTTTTAGAGCATTAAACAAGTATCATTGGATCGATAGAGAACTCACCTTACTAATTAGTTATTGGCATAGTAGCTGTTGTCCCGCTTCAATAATGTGAGGCAAGGAACGCGGTGCCGGATAGAACCGATGTCTGTCAGGGAAATGAAAGTAGTTATGAGGGTCACGGTTTAGAGGGGCAATATGCTGAAAATGCATAATCCATCAAAGTAACAGGGTGTGATGATTTACCTAATATGCAAGACGAAGGGTTGCTGGCAATGGTTGTAGCCAGACGAGGTCGGACGGCAGTCAATTATATCTGACGCCGATGCGCGTGCACGAAAAGCCAATGCCGAGCGACGCACCCGCTGTGTGCTCACTGGCAAGTGTAGTCTGGACTTCTGTAATGGCGGCGCCCATTTCAGAGTAAATAATACGGGTTAAGAAGCGGTGAGAATGAACGCATAAAGAGTAATTAATGCTTCATTCTGATCAATAAGAATCATCTCAGGGGCTAACCCTATGCAATAACACAGGGAGGAGTGTCAGGACTAATCACATTAAGAATTATATTAAAATCTGTGTAGCAAAAATGAGGGGTAAGGTTACAGTAGAGAATAATGGCATATAACATTGTCCTTTAGTAATCTAGTGGTTTTTACATTCAGAATAAATGTTGCTCAACCATTGAGCAGACGAGGGTTCTTGTACATCTGAAACTCCGTGTATCAGAACACTTGAGATCTGATTGGAATCCAAATACATAGGACAGCATACTTTTTAGTTAACATATTCTAGAGATATTAACTTCAATGCATTGTTATAGGTGTGAGAAATAATACATATGTATTGCATATTCAGAATGAATAATGCATAAACACTAAGCAAAGTGATTTCTCTCACCCCAGGGAGCTCACATTGGAGGCAGACCTTTTGGTGGATTCCAGAGGGCCTGAAGAGGCATTGGGGAGTGATCCCAAGAAGAGTGGTTCAGGTATCTTCAAACCCAGTGTGTTGGAAGTGGCTCAGAGTAGACCAGCTAGGTCCTGTAATAGTGAGAGGGGTGTAGGGCCTCACGTCCTGTCTTTAAGGGGAAGGAGTGAGAATGGGTTATGTCCCGGTAGTGCCCAACCTCCGTCTCAGAGCCTGGATGGTTCTTTAAGGGAACACCAGGTGGGGAGCCTAGTCTGTCCTGAGGGGCTCCCCTAGTGTCTGGTGAACTGGGAGGGTCTGTAAGCAGGCCTCCATCAGTTCTGGTGTCTGGCAGTGCCACTCCAGTTGGGAGGGTGCAGAAGTCCAGAGTGAGGGGTGAGAGGGGTAAAGAGTCCCCAGTGGAAGAACCAGTGGGTCAGGGGCCAGCCAGAAGGGCTGCGTCACCAGTGAATGACCGTGGTGACATCACTTCTGTCCTGGGGGATCTCCGCGCACTGTCAGATGGACAGGGGTCGGGAGATCTGCGCCAGGCAGACTGTCACACGACACATGAGTTATGTGTCACCCTCAGGGGGGGCATGCGTGCTTCCCGGGGAAGTCCTGGTGCGCCAGGCGAGTGTTCAACCGCATAGTGTCATCGGTTTTGAGGGAAGTGTTTGGTAGTGGGAGTTGAGGTTCTGGGGGTAGACTCGGGGTCCCCCAGGGTCAACAAAGCACTCTTGTTTCACCCTTAGTGGCACTAGGGCGACCGGTTGCAGAGTGCTGAGGCCCAAGGTTATCCAGTTGGTGGCTGCTGCAAGCAGGCCACTGGGTTGTGGGAGCAAAGCTCCCAGACTTTAGCTCAGGGCAAATGGGGAAACAAATTAGCACCAAAGGTGCACCCTCAGCGACACTAGGGCGGCCAGGTGCTGTTTCTATGTCGTACGCCCTGTTGTTTTCAATTAAGAACCTCCGGTTTGTAAAGAGACAGCAGGCTTTTGGACGAAGGTCTTCTGGGTGCGACCACCACTTCGAGAGTTAAGTTGGGAAGTTAGGGGTTGTGAGAAAGTGCCATCTTTCTTGCATGGTATGCCCCTACTTTTTGCTGAATTGCTGAATGTACTTTGACTGAGTGTGCCCTGGACTCCTGCCAATCAGGTGCCCAGGGCCTATGTTCCTTCCCTAAAAACCTAAAACCCAAATTGGCAAGCCCTGGCCACATGTCAGCCCCTGGGAAATGGTACCCAGGGCCTTGTGACCAGGGAAGGCCTCTAAGGGCTGCAGCACTCATTGTGCCACCCTTAGAGGCCCTGTAACCTAACACACACATACTGCCCTTGCAGGCTGAGTGTCTGGGTACAGGACAAAACAAAGAGTCGACATGGCACACATCCCTGTGTGCCATGCCCACCACCTACACTGCCCTGGCATACATCAGCCACCCCTCTAGCTGGGTGCCCTATGCCAGTGGTGTGGGCACAGGAGCAGGAGCCCTGTGCCCCTACAGTACCCAGGTCCATTCCTGGGCACTGTAAGTGCAGTGCTGCCATTTAAGAGTACATGGTGCTGAGAGCTCGTCAAACACAAACTCCACAGCACCATAATGGCAACACTGAAGACTGAGAAGTTTGGTATCAAACTTCTCAGCACATTAAACCCGCACTGATGCTAGTGTGGGATTTAATGTACCAAGCACCCCAGAGGGCATCTTAGAGATGCCCCCTGAAAACTAACCTACAATCCACGTCTGGTCTGAGAGGCTGCCTAGGCTGCCACACAGCAGACATGTTGCTGGACCCCTGGGTAGGAGAACCCTGCTCTCCAGGGCCTGCAACAATGCACATCCTGGGCGAGGTGCTAGATCTCCTCCCCCAAGATGGGCAGGGGGAAGCTTCAAAGGCATGCCACCTCTGAGCTTCCCCAGGCCACTGCAACCCCCCACTCTGGCGGGAAGCTTGGCCGGAAACCCCAATTAAGGACAGGGGATGTGCCAGCCTGCCAACCCCACCCCTCAGGTGGGGGAGGCGAGGTGAAGCACATCTCCGGGCTCTCGCCATCTTGAAGATGGGGAGCCCTGCCCTGGACTAGGCTACTGCCCCCCCTCCCACAGGAGAGAGGCAGGATAGGGGGTGTACCCACCCCAGGACAGGGACCCATTGGTCCCTGCCCTTCACCTACCTGTAACGCCCCTAAATCTAGTATTTAGGGGCACCCTGAACCTTCCTTCCCCAGATTCCAGATTCCGAAATACAAAGAAGAGCAAGAAGAAAGAAGACCTGCCCTGCAGCTGCTAAGAAGAGGAAGACACCAACTGCAATGGCCCCAGCCCTACCGGCCTGTCGACCCTCGAACCTGCTCCTGCTCCATCCCGGCATCTCTTGTGGCCAGCAGCCTCACAAACCCCGGAGGACCTGGCTACCTTTTGGCTCTAAGCCCCTGGGACTCCCATGAGTAGAGGCTCTACTCAAAATCTGCTTCTAATCCCTGGCATCAGCCCGGAACCGCGAACCCTTCACACTCTGCACCCGCCAAGCCTGACCTGTGCTGGAGTGAACAAAGATCACAAGGACGACCCCACGGCGACTGTGACCCCGAGTCCGGCACCCAAGGACTTCCCTCGACGCTCCTGACGACGCCTGCAGCCTCAGAACCAGGTGCCCCCCCCAACCGCGATCAGCAGAGGGTAAGATTTCCCGACAGCAAAAGGCACCCCGGCGCCCCGCGGCCCCCTGTGCCCAACTCTGGGGTACCTACCTATCATCCAACTTACCTCTCAAAGTGGTGGTGGCACCTGAAGAATCTTCGTCCCTGAGCTTGCAGTCTTTTTCTAAACCGGAGCTTTCCCTTTGAAATCAATTGAGCGCCCGAAGGCTCAAAAGCACCCTGCACCCAGCCGCCCGAGTGGCCCTGGCAGTGTAACCTCTACACCTATCTACTTCCCCATTTGCCCTGAGCAAGTGACCAGGAGCCCAGCTCCCACAGCTCTGTGGCCTGCTAGTCAGTAGCCACCAACCAAGGCCCCCCTGCCTCCCATAGGATAACATTGGGCCTAACTCTCTCTGCACCCGGCCGCCACTGTGCCGCTGAGGGTGTAACAACTGTACCTACCTGACCCTGGGGGACCCCTGAGTCTATGCCCAGAACCTTAACTCTGCCAGTCGAGTACTTACCTTAAAGCCGATAACTCAATTTTCTCCTTAGGGTAACATTGACTGGTTTTTCCTGAAATTTCTTCTAAGTGTGGACTTTCCAAAACTTAAAATATTCTCCAAAAATCAGCCGAGTAACGAAAACGAAAATACTCACCTGCTATTAGGTGAGCTCCCAGTGCTGGATCTTGGTACCCAGCACTGACTCTGAAAAATATTCACAACCGTACTTACCAGTAACCCAATTTTCTTCCATAGGAAACCATTGACTGTTTTTCTGTGAAATGTCTTCTGTCAATTTCTGCAAACTTTAAATATTCTTTTAAAATCGTATAAATTGTGAAAACGTAATTATTTACCTGTTTTAGATAAAGGTCCCAGTACTGAGTCTAGGCACCCAGTACTGGATTACAAAAGTAACGAGAACATACTATACCTGCAACTTGAATTTTCTTCCATAGGGAATCATTGACTGTTTTTCTATGAAATTAAGTGTCAACTTTTAAAATAGCAAAATATTGCCTAAAAATCATAACAGTAAATCGACTTTTATCACTTGTTTCTAAGATCTGTCCCAGGACTGAATCTAGGATCCAGTCCTGGAATCACAAAAGTAATCCTAAAAGTAATCTATTGCAAATAACTTGAAACTTCCATTGAACTCAATGCATTATTGTGTTTAAAATTGTGTTGCCTATTGCAACCACTTGTAACTTTCTGGAGGAAAACAGATTCTGTAGAAGGGTATTTGGGGCACAAATCTCATCACCCACCTTCATATGCCATAAAGAACTGAGCCTACACTATGTGGAGGATTTTATCAAATCTCGTCCTGCCTTATTTTGGTTAAAGTTATGGCGAAATCCTGCTGCAACTCTAACCCAACAAATCATTACAGATTGCCTTAGCTGTGATAGGGGTAAATACATACCTTGGCTTAGTGCTGTACATAAAAGCTTAGCCAGCATTCACTTAGAACATACTTTTTTTCTTCCCTCCGCAGCCGAAAACATAAATTTAAAAGCAGCGAGGGGCGCACTATATGATCTATATCGTGAAGACAGAGAAAAGACCGAGCTTCGTAAGCCATCAATTATTAGATATATTCCTATCCTGAGGACATCAGGTAACAACTATCTTAAGCCACAAGAGTATCTAAGGAAAAACATAGGGAGATGGAATAGGAGCTTACTCTTCCGTCTTAGGGACAATAGCGTAAAATATCTACTCTGCTTTCCGATTGGTTTTAACAAAAATTTGGAGGAGACTTTTTGCCCATGTGGTGATGGTTGCAAACAAACAATGCCACACTTCTTGTTCTCTTGCAAATTTTATGTAAGGTACACAAAACAATATTTAATCCCGTATTTTAAGGCAAACGAGATGTCTAATCATAATTTGGCGTATCAAGAAATATTGCAATTGGGTTGCGAGGACATGATCTACCGTGTAAGCGCCTTACTACGAGCAGCGGTTAAATCTCGAGCCTCTATGAATGCCCCTTGAAACATGTTATTAATTTGTAATGTTTTTATCCGATTATGCTTATTTATGATGTGTCTATCTTGTACATAGTTGGATGTTATAAATTGCCTATTTGCACTATGATTAATGTTTAAATTTTTGCGACCTTTGCACAGCAATGCTGGCGGCACTTGTATGGTCTAAATAAGGCAAACCTATCGCCCATTTGCACTTATCATCATAGCTACATACCGGGTTTATGCTACCCAATAGACTGTAATACATGTGATAAGCCCGTTTTCCACATAGTTGGATGTTTACAAATTGTCTATTTTGCACAGTGTTTAAAGCTTACATTTTGCGTTTTTGCACAGTAATGCTGCTGGTCTCTGTATGAATTATTGGTTAATTTATTCATTTTTAAATTGCATTTACAACTTGCATGTTGGCTCTATGATATTTAATTTTACAACTTTATCATCTGATCTTATTTTTAACTATTTTTATGCTTGAGAGAAGATTGTATGCTACATGTACATTACCAGTGATGTTGTACTTTTATGGATATATATTATATCCGAATAAATATAATTGAATTGAATTTGTAACTTTCTACAAAAGCCAAGTGCATATTGAAAAAGTATGTTCGAGGCATATGAGCTGCAGATTACACACTTTTGCATAGATCGGCATCTGGTGTTGGGCCCGGATGTTTGCAGTTTGTTTTTCCTCTTGGAAACTCTTTGGAAGTTACGAGGTCGGTGACTCCTCCTTTGGATTGTATTGCGCATGGGCTTCGGCTCCATCCTCAGACTGTTTTTTTCCGCCATCGGGCTCGGATGTAATCTTCGCGCTCCGGTTCCGAACATTTCCAGTTCAACGATCGAAGCGGAATCCTCACCTCACATCGCGGTATTGTTTCGATCGCGATCTCCTCAATCAACGCACCTTCTCATCGACAAATCTTCGGTTCCAGTCGTCGACGGCGGCCTTCGGGCCTACGCAAGCTCCGGTCCCGGCTAAAGAACTCCATTCAAGAAGTGCCCTCGATGTGGGTCCAAATTCCCCCACACCGATCTTCATGAGGTATGTAACCTCTGCCTCTTCCCTGAACACGAGGCTCGAGACTGTCCGGCCTGTAAGTCTTTCAGATCGAAAAAGACTATTCGGGACCGAAGAGCCAGACGAAACATGGCACACTCCTCAACCTCCCTTCCAGTCGATATCTTCGGAGACGACATCGAAGATCCGGGACAGCAGCGCACCGAAGAGGACCTCATCAGTGCTTCCGAGGCCGACGACTCAGATGTGGAGGATATCACTCCGGCGCAGAGGGTCGTGAGTAATATACCCCCCCCCACACCCGCGCCAGCACCCAAAAAGGCTTCGGTCACGCCTTCGCCTCCGGGCCTAGGCAAGACCAGAGACACTGCTTCACACACCCCACCTTCGGGCCCTGTGAAGAAGCCAAATAAGCCTTCCGGCGGCTCGGGCTTGACCCAGCCTGTCAGCGGTGCCGAGAATTATACTTCGGCACCGAAAAAGAAACCGGCCTCTACCTCGACACCGAGCTCCGCACCGAAGCCCTCGAGGTCGAAACCCAGCACTTCCGTACCGACGCCAACTTCGGTACCGACCAAACCCCATAAGGCCCTCGGCACCGACACTTCCAAGCCGAAGCCCACCTCGGCGCCGACCAAAAAATCGGAGGTTCCCAAGCCCATTGCTAAGCAAACTGTCACAGACAAGCCTAAAAAGTCATCGGCCCGAAAACTTCAGCGCTGACGGACCAATCACTCTCACAGGAACTATTTACACCGGATCCCTTACAAAAAACTCTCACCAGGGCTACAAAAACTGGCCATTTGGCGCACTCTTCCAAAAAGAGACATTTGGACAAACCGGCTCCACCTCCACCTCCAAAGAGGAAGGACTCTGCTACCTCCCCTTTCAGAATACCCTCCCCACCTCCTCCACCCTCTCCACCTCTGCCTTCTCCACCCCCACCTCATCGCTCTCCGACCCCGTCTCCAGACGATGATGATCAGGGGGACCCATATCACGATACAGGGATTGTGCCCCAAGACCCCACCCCTACAGGATCTCCAGACCCATGGGACAACTACAATAGCCCAGATATTCCCGACGTCCCACAAGATGACCTTTACCCTTCCTGGCCATCTCCACCGGAAGACTCCTTAGGTTTCCACCACCTACTTCAAAGGGCGGCACACTATCACGGGGTAGAGTTGCACACTGACCCAGTGGAGGAGGATTTCCTCCTTGACACATTTGATACCACACATAGGTCTACCTCCATACTACCTATGCTCAAGGGGGTGGTAAAACATGCGCCAGAGGTTTTTAAGGACCCAGTCAGGGCCAGGGTCATTAACCCACGCATAGAGAAAAAATACAAAGCTGCCCCCACAGATCCTGCCTATATCAAAGGGCCGCGCCACTAGATTCCCTAGTGGTTTCCACTGCACGAAAAAGATCAAATTCCCAGGCGTCAGGCGAAGCACCACCACCTGACAAAGAGTCAAAGCTACTGGACGCATCAGGAAAGCGCACTGAGTCACAGGCAGCCAATATATGGCGTATCGCCAACACCCAAGCGCTATTGGCCAGATACGATAGGGCATATTATGATGAATTAGAAACCATAATGCACCACCTCCCTGAAAGATATAAAACTAAGGCCAATGAATTAATTCAAGAGGGCAAGACAATAATGAACACCTCTATACGCTGTGCCTTAGACGCAGCAGACACAGCCTCCAGGGCCATTAATACTAGCGTCCTCCGTCGCCATGCTTGTCTAAGAATATCAGGTTTTAAACCAGAGGTACAAGCCTCCATCCTGAATCATCCCTTTGACCAAGAACACCTATTCGGCCCAAAATTAGATGAGGCCCTCGAAAAAATGAATGGGAGCCCTGCAGTCACACCCTCCTAGGCGCTCTTTTCGCCTCTCTTCCTTTCGGAGTACATCTAGAGGCTACACCTCAGATAACGCGTCTACTTCCTACAAATCCCCCACTCAGTCGACCTTCACAAGGGGTTATCAAAGAGGCGACTATAGGGGCATTAATAATAAAGGCAGAGGCAAAACAAATACCGCCCGCTCTGCCACACCGCCTACCCAATGACTTCCCCCGCTCCCTCCAGACCATCCCACTCCGGTCGGGGGCAGACTTCAAAATTTCCTTCATGTCTGGGAGACCATCACCTCAGACAAGTGGGTGACCCAAATTATTCGGTCAGGATACTGCCTGGAATTAACATCTACCCCCCCCAAACATTCCACCCAGGCAACGCCCAATGTCACAAGAACATTCCACATTACTAAAACAGGAGGTAATCTCCCTCCTACAAAAACATGCAATAGAACAAGTTCCTGTCAATCAGCAAAATTTAGGGGTCTACTCCCTATATTTTCTGATACCAAAAAGGGACAAGACCTATTCTAGATCTCCGGCCCCTAAACACATACATACATTCAGACCATTTTCACATGGTAACGCTTCAGCAGGTGCTTCCGCTCCTCTCCCAGAACGACTTCCTCACCACACTGGACTTGAAAGACGCATACTTCCACATTCCAGTCCACCATGCTCACAGAAAGTACCTCAGATTTGTAGTGGGCGGGCAACACTACCAGTTCAAGGTGCTCCCATTCAGGGTCACAACAGCACCACGGGTATTCACCAAGTGCCTAGCGGTAGTGGCGGCACACCTCAGAAGACAGCACATTCACGTCTTCCCATACTTGGACGACTGGCTGATAAAAGCCACGTCCTACAACCAATGTATACACCATACCGCCACTACAATCCAACTCCTTCACCAACTAGGCTTCACGGTGAACCACCAAAAGTCCCAGCTAACACCATCCCACATAAAACAATACCTCGGTGCCACCTTAGACACCTCAAAAGCAATAGCCTACCCCAATCCGGCCAGGATTGCAAGCATTCAGGCTTTGCGACAAAGATTCATACTTCAACACTACCTTCCAGCAAGAGTGTTTATGCAACTGTTAGGGATGATGGCCTCTTGCATTTTCATAGTGCCCCACGCAAGACTCCAGATGCGTCCACTCCAAGAGTGCTTAGCGCGCCAATGGAACCAGGCCCAGGGGCAACTGACAGATCTGGTGTTGGTAGACGGTCGCACCCATCGCTCTCTGCAGTGGTGGAACACCACAAACCTTTCCAAAGGTCGACCGTTCCTGGACCCGGTTCCACAAATAATACTAACAACAGACGCATCGCTCTCCGGCTGGGGAGCTCATCTATTACACCTCACAGTGCAGGGCACATGGACGCTGCAACAAAAGTTACTCCATATCAACCATCTGGAGTTACTACCAATGTTTCTAGCCCTAAAATCTTTTCAGACACAGATTTCAGGCAAAGCAGTCCTCATTGGCACAGACAACATGACGGCCATGTATTACATTAAAAAACAAGGCGGCACACACTCTCCACAGCTCTCTCAACTAGCACAGAGCATATGGAGATGGGCAATTCCACACAAAATCTTTCTCCTAGCCCAACATGTCCCAGGAGTCCAAAACACCATGGCAGATCTGCTTAGCAGACAGACGCAACAGTTCCACGAGTGGGAACTTCACCCGCAGGTTCTTCACCCGTTCTTTCAAACATGGGGGCATCCACAAATAGACCTATTCGCCACCCACGAAAACAAAAAATGCCCAAGCTTCGCCGCCAGATACCCACACCCATTGTCCAAAGGAAATGCGATATGGATGAACTGGTCAGGCAAATTTGCGTACGCTTTTCCACCTCTCCCACTAATTCCATTAGTGGTGCGAAAGCTACAACAGCATTCCCTCACGCTGATCCTAGTAGCTCCAACATGGGCCAGACAACGTGGTACACCACGCTGCTGGAACTCTCGGTAGTACCACACCAAAAGCTACACCTCTCACCATGCCTCCTAACCCAGAATCATGGAGAGATCAGGAGAGATCAGGCAGCTCAGCTCAGCTCAACCTTGCGATCTGGCTTCTGAAATCCTAGGGTCAAGACTGATTTGTATATGACTGGGTCCAAACTGGAATGGCATGGTGAGCAAAACAACGATGGATTTAGGCCCAGATCTCTGTACTGGGGTGAATGTATGACATTGTTCTGCATTCTGTCCATCAACAGTTCTTTTTGCAGCTAGCAGTTGATGGCAGCCCTTGGTTTACACCCCCACTTTGGGCGGGAAAACCGGCAGGAAAAATTCTAAAGAATAGGTGTGCCCACCTCTGCCAACCCAACCCTTAAGATTGGGGAAGCGAGGTGAAGCACAACTATCAGTCCCCGCCATCTTGAAGATTGAGGACCCCTCCATTCAGGGCTAGGTCTATGTCCCCCTCCCATAGGAGGGTGGCATAATAGAGGATTTAGTCACCCCAAGTAAGGTGCCCATTGGCCCTTCAGGCCCCTGTAAGTATAGAAAATGGTACCTGGTTACCTAGGGCATTTGGACTGAAGAGGGACCCCTCACCTAGGCCATGCAGACTGCCACTGCAACATGCATGGACTGGTGCAAACAAAAAGAACACAGTTGACATGGCACTGCTATACCAACTTGCACTGCCTAAGGTATCGGTAAGTCACCCCTCTAGCAGGCCTTCCAGCCCAAAGGCAGGGTGCACTGTACCACAGGCATGAGCAGATATGCCCCTACACTATTTAAGGTCATTCTTAGATATTGTAAGTGCCAGGGAAGCCATAGAAAGTACATGGGCTGGAAACTCGACAACTCTAGTTCCCCAGCACCACGATTGCTTCTCTGAACACAGGAGTATTTGGTACCAGCCTGAAGGGCCAGTTGTGAAATCGTTTGTAGGAAAGAAACACTGGCTTAAGGGGACCTGGTTGGCAGGGACCCTGTGCACTACAATCAAAACGACATCAAATTCCAGGCAAAAAGTGGGGGCTAACCATGTCTGATGAGGCACTGTATTGCAGTTAGCACAGCTAGGGGGTCAGCATGTAATAGTGTAATAGTGTACTCGCAATTGGGCGACCATATCTTTCCACAGTAAAAACAGTGGGTTTGTACTGTCAGGACATGCAGAGTAAATGTCCTGCCTGTGTCATATGTTGCACCCTCTCTTTAGGACTTGGCAGGCCGGCCAGAGGGGTGACTTACACAGATGTACAGGGGAAGTTGTGACTTTGCCTTTGCTTTCAGTGGCAAAGTTGGGCTAACAGGTACACAATTGCTCTACCAGTCTGCAGTGTGGGACCTGTTTTACTTGGGGATCTGTTTTACTTGGGAGGTGGCCAAGGTGGCCCAACCATTGTTGCAAGCCCTTAGGTACCCACCCTTGTAACCTACATGTCCTGGGTACCTAGGTAACATTACTAGGGAGTTGCAGGTAAGTTAGCCATTTCCAATTTGATACAGTCTATTCGAAATACAGTTTAGGGTCCGGGCACTGGCATTGAGTTCAGTCGAAAAACTAGCAGCATCAGTTAACTCAGAGGAGACCCTTAAAAAAGAGGCATTTTTCACATGTGAATCCAAAAAATATTCTTGCTGCAAAACCAAAAGGCATCTTAACAGTAGGGGTAGTTTTTTATTTTTAAGAATTTTATGGATTCACATACCATTTACATGCCTCCCCAGAAGGAGGTGAATTTGCAAAGAAGAGGCATAAAAAAAAGAACACAACAAAAGGGAAACCAAAAACTCAAAGTAGTCGCTAGAAAAAAATCTGAGGATGGCAACCTTTGAAGGGTTTCCGGGGCATACGTCTGATGTCATAGAAGGATGGAAATGACACCAAAGGGTGGACGATGCCTATGCAAAAAAAAAACAGAGAGAAATAAGACTAAAATACAATTTCAGACCTGACCACTAGCTGAAATAATGCACAGCATGTGAATCTAGAGAATTCTTTAAACTTCAAAAGTACTCCGACATGGGAAGTATCCTTTTCATTTATTTATTTATATATTTGGCCAAAGGGTCCTTCCTTGTAAACACTGACTGACATGGAACTGCAAATCTTCCTCTGAGAGTAAGAAGTAAAGTGATTATTAGCTGCCTTAACTCAGTGTACTAAACACACATTTAGAAATGACATAATTGTTTTTTTTCTCCAACTAGATCTTTCTGCTTTCAAGGACTTAATAGAAGAATCGGAAATAAAGCATTTTCCTGACAACGACCTTTTACGCCGCCTGCGTTTAGTTACCCAGGATGCAGACAAATGTGCATCAGTGGCACAACTGCTTCTAAAAGGCAAAAGGCAGACCAGGTAACATTCTTTTTCAGTTTGTTTCCCAGCCTAATGGTGAAATTGTTGAATTGTCTGACTGTTACGCAGCAGCTAATTTCATAGTTTAAAAAAAAATGTGATTGTTTTTGCTTCTTCCCTTGATGGTTTAATAATCGTTTGACCAGTGCAGACTTTTACAAGCTCCCAGTTTGTGATTGGCCTGCCGATGTTCTTGCTAAGTTTTCCTTGTTCTTTTTAGGTATCGATCAGGTGGTGGTAAATCTCAAAGCCTTTTAACTCTGAATGAGCTGCGGAGTTTCGTGAAACAGCTTTATGCCCTCCCATGTGTCATCAGTCAGACACCATTGCTTAAGGTACTGTCATTTTAATTTGGAAATTGGGGTTGACTATTGACTCATTGTTTTTACTTTTAAGAGGTTCTTTTCCTCAATGCTCTTAACTTTCAAGACCACAAGACCTCACAATCTATCATGCAAATTAAAGTCCTCCAGTAGGGGTTATAAAATACAAAACCTGGTTACCATGACAACAAATTAATTTAAAACACCGTTAACATAAGCCTTGCCTGTTGTCCTTAGCTTTTTTTATGTGCACATAGGTGTTACCAGAATCGCGCCATATTGTTGTTGCAGTTTTATAGAGTAAACCCAAAATCACTTCAAGCTTAACTGTTCCGAATACCACACGTGCGGTTGACACCAATGGAAGGTAAACGCCACCTTGTTTGCTAAAAGACTTGTGCAGCATGGAACATTTTGTAAATCCGTATAATGAGACCTTATTGTGCCATGTATAGTTCGGAAAAACATCTACACAAATCATTTTCTGTCCACCCTATGAGGAGTCTGCACAACTCACTGTGATGCCAATGCTAAGCCCTCAATGCTCCCAGTGTGATTCACTTGAAAATTATATGTTCGAGGCATATGAGCTGCAGATTACACACTTGTGCATAGATCGCCATCTGGTGTTGGGCCCGGATGTTTGCAGTTTGTTTTTCCTCTTGGAAAGTCTTTGGAAGTCACGAGGTCGGTGACTCCTCCTTTGGATCGTATTGCGCATGGGCTTCGGCTCCATCCTCAGATTGTTTTTTTCCGCCATCTGGCTCGGATGTGATCTTCGCGCTCCGGCTCAGAACAGCTTCCAGTTCGACGGTCGACGCGCAATCCTCACCTTAAACCGCGGTATTGTTTCGATCGCAATCTCCCCCACTCGACGCGCCTTCTCATTGGCACGGACCTTCAGTTCCAGTCGTCGACGGTGGCCTTCGGGCCTCTCCAAACTTCGGTCCTGGCTAATGGAAAGGACTCCATTTACAAAGTGCCCTCGATGTGGGTCCAAATTCCCCCACACCGATCTCCACGAGGTGTGCAATCTCTGCCTCTCCCCTGAACACGAGGTTCGAGACTGTCCGGCGTGTAAGTCCTTCCGGTCCAAAAAGACTATTCGGGACCGAAGAGCCAGAAGAACTATGGCGCACTCCTCGACGACGATCCCGGACGACATCTTCGGAGAAGGCATTGACGCTCCAGAGCAGTACACCGAAGAGGGCCTCGTCAGCGCTTCCGAGGCCGACGACTCAGATGTGGAGGACATCACCCCGGCGCAGAGGGTCGTGAGTACTGACCAAGCGTCCGGAGGTTCCAAAACCAGGTTCCAAACAACGAACCGGCACGGAAAAGCCTAAAAAGCCAGCGGCACCGATTCCTTCGGCGCCGACGGACAGACCAGCCTCACCGGACTTATTTACACCGGATCCCTTGCAAAAAACACTCACCGAGGATCCAAAAACTGGACATTTGACTCTTTCTTCCAAGAAGAGACATTTGGAGAAGCCTGCTCCACCTCCGCCTCCAAAGAGGAAGGACTCTGCTACCTCCCCATTCAGAATACCTTCCCCACCTCCTCCACCTTCTCCACCTCCACCCCCTCCGCCTTCTCCACCCCAACCTCATCGTTCTCCCACCCCTTCTCCACAAGATGATGATCACGGGGACCCATATGATGATAGGGGATGTCCCACAGGACCTACCCACAGGGGACCCCACTCCTTCAGGATCCCCAGACCCATGGGACGACTACAATATGCCTGATATCCCCAACGTCCCACAAGATGACCTTTACCCCTCCAGGCCATCTCCACCAGAATACTCATTGGGGTTCCACCACCTACTGCAAAGGGCAGCACACTATCACGGGGTAGATTTACATACCGACCCCGTGGAGGAAGACTTCCTCCTTGACACGTTCAACACCACACATAGGTCTACCTCCATATTACCTATGCTTAAAGGAGTGGTAGAGGTTTTTAAGGACCCAGTTAGAGCCAGGGTCATTAACCTGCGCATCGAGAAAAAAATACAAAGCTGCCCCCACAGATCCCTCCTACATCAGAGAGCCAGCGCCACTAGACTCTCTAGTGGTATCCACTGTACGTAAAAGGGCATATTCCCAGGTATCAGGTGAAGCACCACCACCTGACAAAGAGTCGAAGCTACTGTGCCTTAGATGCAGCAGACACAGCTTCCAGGGCCATCAATACAAGCGTCCTACTGCGTCGCCATGCTTGGCTGAGAATATCAGGGTTTAAACCGGAGGTACAAGCCTCCATCCTTAACCATCCCTTTGACCAGGAACATCTATTTGGCCCAAAGGTAGATGAGGCCCTAGAAAAAATGAAGAAGGATACAGATACGGCGAAGTCCATGGGAGCCCTACAGTCACACCCTCCTAGACGCTCCTTTTCGCCGCTCTTTCTTTCGCAGTACATCTAGAGGCTACTCTTCAGATACCGCGTCCACTTCGTACAAATCCCCCACTCAGTCCACCTTCGCGAGGGGTTATCAAAGAGGCGGCTATAGAGGTAACAATAATAAAGGCAGAGGCAAAACAAACAACGCCCGCTCTGCCACAACGCCTACCCAATGACTTCCCCCCATTCCCCCCAGACCACTCCACTCCGGTCGGGGGCAGACTCCAACATTTCCTTCCCGTCTGGGTTACCAACACCTCAGACAAATGGGTGACACAAATAATTCAATCAGGCTACTGCCTAGAACTCATATCTACCCCCCCAAACATTCCACCCAGACAGCACCCAATGTCACAAGAACATTTGATACTCCTAAAGCAGGAGGTAGTCTCCCTCCTAAAAAAACAAGCATTAGAACCCGTTCCTACCAACCAACAAAACATGGGAGTCTACTCCCTATATTTTCTCATACCAAAAAGGGACGAGACTCTACGGCCCATCCTAGATCTCTGGCCCCTAAACACATACATACACTCCGACCATTTCCATATGGCAACGCTTCAGCAGGTACTTCCGCTCCTCTCCCAAAACGACTTCTTGACCACCCTAGATCTAAAAGACATGTATTTTCACATTCCAGTGCACAAAGCTCACCGCAAGTACCTCAGATTTGTAGTGGACGGACAACACTTCCAATTCAAGGTGCTCCCGTTCTGGGTCACAACAGCACCAAGGGTATTCACCAAGTGCCTAGCAGTGGTAGCAGCACATTTACGAAGACAACACATCCACGTCTTCCCATACTTGGACGACTGGCTGATAAATGCCGGGTCGTACAATCAGTGTGTTCAACACACATCTATCACCATTCAATTACTCCACCAGCTGGGCTTCACAGTAAACCACCAGAAGTCCCATCTCCAACCATCCCACATAAAACAATACCTCGGTGCCACCATAGACACCTCAAGAGCACTAGCTTACCCCAATCCGGCCAGGATTGCAAGCAGTCAAGCTCTACGTGCAAAATTCGCACTACAACACTCCCTTCCAGCTCGAGTGTTTATGCAACTAATAGGGATGATGGCCTCTTGCATTTTCATAGTGCCTCACGCAAGACTCCAGATGCGTTCTCTCCAAGAGTGCTTAGCACGCCAATGGAACCAGGCCCAGGGTCAATTAACAGATCTGGTGTTGGTAGACGGTCGCACCCATCGCTCTCTGCAGTGGTGGAACACCGCAAACATTTCCAAAGGTCGACCGTTCCTGGACCCGGTTCCTCAAATAGTACTGACAACGGACACATCGCTCTCCGGCTGGGGAGCTCATCTACTACATCTCACCACACAGGGCAAGTGGACACCTCAACAAAAGTTACTCCATATCAACCATCTGGAGTTACTAGCAATTTTCTTAGCCCTAAAATCTTTTCAAACTCAAATTTCAGGTAAGGCAGTCCTGATCCGGACAGACAACATGACAGCCATGTATTATATCCAAAAACAAGGCGGCACACACTCTCCACAGCTCTCTCACCTAGCACATGGAGATGTGCGATACCCCAGAAAATCTTTCTCCTAGCTCAGCATGTCCCAGGAGTCCAAATCACAGTGGCAGATCTGCTCAGCAGACAGACACAACAGATCCACGAGTGGGAGCTTCACCCGCAAGTTCTTCACCCATACTTTCAAATGTGCGGGCATCCACAGATAGACCTCTTCGCCACCCACGAAAACGCCAAATGCCCAACCTTCGCCGCCAGATACCCACACCCATTGTCCAAAGGGAATGCGATATGGATGAACTGGTCAGGCAAATTTGCGTACGCTTTTCCGCCTCTGCCACTCATTCCACTAGTGGTGCGCAAACTACAACAACACTCCCTCACACTAATCCTAGTAGCTCCAACGTGGGCCAAGCAACTGTGGTATACCACACTGCTGGAACTATCTGTAGTGCCGCACCAAAAACTACACCTCTCTCCACACCTCTTAACCCAGAACCATGGAGAGATCAGGCACACGGACCCAGCGCAGCTCAACCTTGCGATCTGGCTCCTGAAATCTTAGAATTCGGGTACCTAAATCTTCCCCCTGACTGTATGAACGTCATCAGAGAAGCTAGAAGACCTACCACTAGAGCGTGCTACGCCGCCAAGTGGAAACGTTTTGTTGTTTATTGCCACAACAACACCATCATTCCACTGGACGTGTCCATTCAACACATAATAGGCTACTTACTCCACCTACAAAGAAAGGTGCAATCTAGCCTATACGTCCATTCGACTACACCTCGCAGCTATTGCAGCTTACTTACAAAACAGGCAACATCTTTCACTCTTTAGAGTACCTGCCATTAAAGCCTTCATGGAAGGCCTTAAAAGAATAATTTCCCCCCAGAGTGCCACCCTCACCTGTGTGGAACTTAAATATCGTTCTCACAAGGCTAATGGGGCCTCCCTTCGAACCTCTCCATAAATGCGAATTACAGTTCCTAACATGGAAAACCGCCTTTCTTGTAGCCATCACTTCCCTTAGACGGGTCAGTGAGATACAAGCACTTACCATTCAAGAACCTTTTCTCCAAATGCACCATAACAAAGTTGTTCTCCGTACCAACCCAATATTCCTCCCTAAAGTCATTTCTCCCTTTCACCTAAACCAAACAGTAGAACTACCAGTATTTTTCTCGCAACCACAGACCGTTGCAGAAAGGGCTCTTCACACACTGGATGTGAAACGAGCCTTACTCTACTACATTCAGAGAACACAACCTTTTCGTAAGACCAAACAACTGTTTGTTTCTTTCTCTCCACCACACAAAGGTAACCCCATCTCAAAATCGGGGATAGCTAGGTGGATTGTAAAATGCATTCAAATCTGCTACCATAAAGCAAAGCGAACGCTATCCATTCCCCCGAAAGCCCATTCTACACGAAAAATAGGGGCTTCCATGGCATTCTTAGGAAACATCCCATTAGATGATATCTGCAAAGCAGCTACATGGTCAACACCGCACACTTTCACCAAACACTATTGTGTAGATGTGCAAACTAAGCAACAAGCTAGTGTGGGCTAGGCTGAACTCAAAACATTATTTCAAACCACTGCAACAGATACAGGTGGTTGCCGCTAACGGTGGGTACTGCTATATAATGTATGCACAAGTGTGTAATCTGCAGCTCATATGCCTCGAACGGAATATGCTACTTACCAGTATGCATCTGTTCTTGGCATGTAGAGCTGCAGATCTACACACGCCCACCCGCCTCCCTGGCTACCTGTATCTGTCCCAGTTTATCTTATTTAGATAGCACACACATGGGCATCTTCACTGTTACTACTACGCTCCATCTTTCCCTGCTGGCGAAAAACAATCTGAGGATGGAGCCGAAGCCCATGCGCAATACGATCCAAAAGAGGAGTCATCGACCTCGTGACTTCCAAAGTCTTTCCAAGAGGAAAAACAAACTGCAAACATCCGGGCCCAACACCAGATGGCGATATATGCACAAGTGTGTAGATCTGCAGCTCTACATGCCAAGAACAGATGCATACTGGTAAGTAGCATATTCCTTTCTGCATTCTGGTTGAAAGGAAACTAACACAGAATCTAGTGAGCACCAAACCTATGGCAGAAACTTCAGCAGCTTAGCACAGGCCTTATCCATTTGCAAGTTCTAGTCTCATTTAATGACTCTGAATGGACAGGTTGTTTTCTTTCTGACTGATTGTCCTTTCTATTAATGAACTGAACACCTTTTAGTTTAAGCCTCCAGTATCAGTCAATAACCAATGCATACTTACACAGAGTATATCATTTGTGTCTCCTGCATGGTTGCAAGGATACTGTATTCAAGAACTATACTGTTTTTCTGCTGATAACGTGGAAAACCAGTATAAATCATTGCAATTCGGAGAGGCACACATTTGAGCATGGAGTTTCAGTGTTCGAGGCATGTGGGCTGCTGAATTCATATCTGTGCATAGATCGCCGCCTAGTGTTGGGTCCGGATGATTGCACATTGTTGTCCTGGAAGAGTCTTCGAAGTATCACGAGATAGGTGGCTCCTCCCCTGGACTACAGTGCGCATGGGCATCCTCTCCATCCTCAGATTGTTTTTTTCCACCATTGGGTTCGGATGTGCTTATCTTAGCTCAAGTTAGGAAAACTTTATTTAAGGCCAAAAGCCTTTAGATATCGTCGGTATTGTTTGCGTTCGGTATCGATAGATTATTATACTTGTTCACGGACTCATTCACCCTTCTCGGACCGAGTTTCGGTCCGACCATCGATCAACGTTCGAAGATGGAATCGAGGACTCCCTTCAAGAGATGTCCTCTATGTCACGCAAAATATCCACACGTCGATGTCCATCCGGTGTGTAACAAATGTTTATCACCGGATCATGATGAGTCCAGGTGTATTGCCTGCGCCCGGTTCCGGTCGAAGAAGACCCTTCGGAATAGACGGGCGGCTAGATTGGAGGCCAAACAATCGGCGCCTAACCCGGTTAACATATTCAGCACCGAGGATGAAGAAGTCGAGAGCGTCGAAGAGATAGAATCGAGCCATGCTTCGGAGCATGACTCCCAATATGATGACGATGATGAGATCTTCGAGGACGAAGACGTCGTCGACGAGGTAGGAGACGACGATGAGGCCCTTGGGGCCGAGGAGGATAGCTCAGGCGAGGAGCTAGGCCAATCCGTCGATGCGGAGGCCGAGGGAGATAGTCTTGATAAGGCTCATGTCGAGGGATCGCCTGCGGGCCTTACCCAAGATCGGTCAGATCGTTCTACAGCCCCGCCTGAAGGCCCGGCTTCGGACATTTCAAAAGAGCCGGAAATATCGAAAAGGACTGGAGTCGATTCCGTGAAATCGAAACCAAAACCAGCACCGGTCAAATCGAAACCGAAAGTGCAACTGGTTCAGGTCGGATCGAAGGCATCGAAACCTTCCAATCCGTCGACACAGAAGAAGGACGTCGGAACCGACCAAAGAAAGAAGGACTTCGGTACCGAGAAACCAAAAAAGGACTTCGGCACCGAGAAACAGAAGAAGGCCCTCGGTCCCGAGAAGACGCAGCGGCCTATGGCACCGAAGGTTGGAGCACCAACAACCAAGGTCAAGGTGGTCGATCCGACTACATCAACACCGAAGAGTGCTGAGACTGCCAAAATATCGGATCAACAAGGCGTCGATCCCAAACTTCGGATCGAAGACCCGAAGACTGGAAAGAAACCGGAGACCGCGTCGAGGCCTGTCTCCAAAGAGCCTGTCGGTTCAAAAGCACCGTCAGCATTCACGTTGCACCAGGTGTCGGAGTCCCTGAAGCGCATCAGGGAACGGGCCACTCTCGAACCGAAAACGGGTCCCGAACCGCACAAGGTCGCCAAGGCTCACTCGGCGCCGGCAACGATCAAGTTTGGATTGCCACCGCCGGGGACACCGAAGATGTTCGAACTTAGGAAGAGTATCGAACAACCACGTACAGTGCCCACGGAAAGAACCAATGTCGACGACTCACAAGACCAGTTTATCGACGCCAACACTGGTAGGCTGTTGTTCCGCAAGCGGAGAATTGTTCCAGAAAAGGCTTTGGACTCATACAAAATTCCACTAAAAAGGAAAATGGCGTCAGGTTCGACACCAGTGCTTGTAGAACCTTACCACACATATGATCAGGTACCACCATCTTTTTTTCCCTCACACTCGGAGGCGGATGCTGGAGAGGGCTATACTGAGGATGATACCACTTATCCTGTGGATAATGACCCTGATGAACAACAGCAAGACCAGGATCAAGCATGGGGAGACCCTAATGACCCAGGATGCTCCTGACACTCATCTTTATAATATAAAACCATCTCCCACTGAAGATACTGCTGCTTTTAACGCCCTCATTGAAAGAGCGGCTGCCAATCACGGAGTGGAACTTCATTCTGACTCTGTGGAGGAGGATTTCTTGGTGGACACGTTTTCCACATCAGAAAGAACGGTCAAGACTCTACCAATGTTAAAAGGGGTTATTAAACATGCTAAGGACATCTTTAAGGAGACAACCAGAGCACGGGTATTGAACCCGAGAATAGAGAAAAAATACAAACCAGCCCCAGGAGACCCCATGTACATTAAGGGTCAATTGCCTTTGGACTCCATGGTAGTCTCTAATGCTCGCAAGAGAGCTAACTCACAGACTACCGGTGATGCTCCTCCTCCGGACAAGGAGTCCAAAGTGCTAGAAACATCAGGAAAAAGGATAGCAACACAAGCAGCAAACATCTGGCGCATTGCCAACACTCGGGCACTCCTGGCCCGATACGACAGGTCACACTACGACACCCTAGAAACACTGCTAGAACACCTACCAGATGACTACAAAGATGAAGCGGAGCTCCTCATCAGAGAGGGACAACTCATTACAAATGCGTCCATCAAATGCGCACTAGATGCAGCTGACACTGCAGCAAGGGCAATCAACACTAGTGTGATGTTGAGAAGGCACGCATGGCTGAGAATATCAGGTTTCAAACCAGAGATTCAAAATAATATCTTGAATCAACCAGTCAACCCAGACTTTTTATTTGACCCCGAGGTTGACGCTACACTGGAAAAGATTAAAAAGGACACTGAAACTGCGAAATCTATGGGGGCTCTACAGTCGCAGCAGTTTCGGAGTGGCTCCTTTCGTCACCCCGGGAATAGAGGAGCAGCTAGAGGTCAGGGGCCCCAGCAGCAGTACAGTAAAGGAGGTACCCAGAGTACCTATAATAAGAACAATAGGGGTGGCTATCGTGGCTCCAGCACCAAAGGCAGAGGACGTGGACACAACAACACCAGGTCCTCCGCCAATAACAAACAGTGACGTCTTATCACTGCCCCCCGACCACATAACACCGGTCGGGGGGAGACTCCAACAGTTCCTGCCAGTCTGGAGATCCATCACCACAGACAGGTGGGTCAGAGAAATTGTCCAGTACGGTTATTGTCTGGAATTAACATCCAATCCACCCAACATACCACCAAGACGCCGTCCTATGTCCGCAGAGCACTTAACATTATTGCAGCAGGAAGTACTAAGTATGCTGCAGAAAGGAGCCATAGAGTTCGTGCCTGTAGAACAACAAGGGTCAGGGGTGTACTCTCTGTACTTCTTGATCCCAAAAAAGGACGGGTCTCACAGACCTATACTGGACCTCAGACCTCTCAACCAATACATTCTGTCAGAGCATTTTCATATGCTCACCCTCCAGCAGGTTCTGCCGTTACTCAGTCAGGGAGACTTCCTAGCAACACTGGATTTGAAGTGTGCGTATTTCCACATACCCATACACCCAGCACACAGAAAATATCTAAGGTTCACTCTTCAGGATCAGCATTATCAGTTCAAAGTCCTCCCTTTCGGAGTAACAACGGCGCCCAGAGTCTTTACCAAGTGCCTAGCGACAGTGGCTGCACACTTAAGGAGACAGCACATTCACGTCTTCCCTTACCTGGACGACTGGCTTGTTCAGGCAAAGTCAGCCCAGCAGTGTGCCAGCCACATATCCCACACCATTCACCTTCTTCACAGTCTGGGATTCTCACTAAATTATCCAAAGTCACATCTTCAACCCGCCCACGTACGGCAGTACCTGGGCGCGACCATAGACACTCTGGCAGCCACAGCTCAGCCAAATTTAATGAGGATCAACAGCATGCAACTGCTGATAAAAAAGTTCAGACCTCAACACTCCATTCCAGCGCGAGTGTTCATGCAGTTGATAGGCATGATGGCCTCCTGCATCTTCATAGTCCCGCACGCGAGACTACATATGCGCCCGCTTCAGGAGTGCTTGGCACGTCAATGGAATCAGACTCAAGGACAGTTGAAAGACCTAGTGTTGGTGAGCGGTCGGGCATACAACTCTCTGCATTGTTGGAATCCACAAAACCTTTGCAAGGGCCGACCGTTCCAAGAGCCTGTTCCACAAATAATCCTGACGGCGGACGCGTCTCACCAGGGATGGGGAGCTCATGTACTCAATTACACAGTGCAGGGACTATGGACGACACAGCAACAGAATATGCACATCAACCTTCTGGAACTGATGGCAATCTTCCTGGCAATGAAGGCATTCAAAGTACACTTGTGCAACAAAGTCGTGTTGATCCGGACGGACAACATGACTGCCATGTACTACATACAGAAGCAGGGAGGAACACACTCTCCACAGTTGTCTCATCTGGCTCAGAGCATGTGGAAGTGGGCCATTTAAAGGAACATGTTCCTCATGTCAGACCACCTCCCGGGCAAGGACAACCAAATGGCAGATCTGCTCGGCAGACACAGCCACCAAATGCACGAGTGGGAGCTACATCCATCAGTACTCCAACCGTACTTCCAGCAGTGGGGCATCCAGAGATAGACCTATTCGCCACAAGGGAAAACGCAAAATGCCAAAGCTTTGCCGCCAGGTTCCCGCATCCACAGTCGCAGGGCAATGCGATATGGATGAACTGGTCAGGCAGATTTGCGTACGCTTTTCCCCCAGCGCCATTAATACCGCTAGTGGCACGCAAACTAAGGCAACACTCAATGACACTCATCCTGGTTGCTCCAATGTGGGCACGCCAGCCATGGTACACCACGTTACTAGAACTTTCCGTGGTGCCGCCTCAAAGACTGCGGCTAACACCCAAACTTTTAACACAGAACCATGGCAAAATTCAGCACCGAGATCCGCAACAGCTGAACCTGGCGATCTGGCTCCTGAAGTCTTAGAGTTTGGCTACCTGAACCTGCCTCCAGAATGTATGGATATCATCAAGGAGGCCAGGAGACCCACAACCAGAGCTTGCTATGCGGCAAAATGGAAAAGATTTGTCATTTACTGTAAAAGCAATTACATTAATCCGCTGGATGCATCCGTTCAGAACATCATCTGTTACCTGTTACACTTATACCGATGCAATCTGACATACAGCTCCCTCCGTATACATCTAACCACACTGGCGGCCTATCTTCAGAACAGGCGGCACCTCTCTTTTTTCAGAGTGCCTGCCATCAAAGACTTCTTAGAGGGACTCAAGAGTGATTCCTCCAACACACCCACCGGCACCGGTGTGGAACCTGAATGTGGTCCTTACCAGATTGATGGGTCCACCTTTTGAACCTCTACATTCATGTGAGATTCAATTCCTCACCTGGAAAGTAGCTTTCTTAGTGGCAATCACTTCGTTGAGAAGAGTTGGTGAACTCCAGGCACTAACCATTCAAGAGCCATTCATACAGGTTCACGCAAACAGAGTTGTACTACGTACCAACCCCAAATTCATGCCTAAAGTGATATCGCAGTTCCACATGAATCAGACTATTGGACTGCCTGTTTTCTTTCCAAATCCAGAAAATGTCGCAGAGAGAATGCTCCATACACTAGATGTAAAGAGTGCCCTCATGTACTATATAGACAGGCCAAAGGATTTTAGGAAAACAAAACAACTGTTCGTTGCCTTTTCTCCACAACACAAGGGCAACGCCATTTCCAAAGCAGGGATAGCCAGATGGATCGTTAAATGTATTCAAATTTGCTATGAAAAAGCTAAACGCACATTAACGATTCCTCCAAGAGCCCACTCAACACGCAAGTTAGGGGCGTCCATGGCTTTCCTAGGGAACATTCCTTTAGAGGAAATATGTAGAGCAGCCACATGGTCCACTATACATACATTTACTAAACACTACTGTGTAGATGTACATTCAAAACAGCAGGCAGCTGTAGGACAGGCTGTTCTCAAGACCCTTTTTCAGACTGCTGCAGCTGACACGAGCAGCCGCCGCTAATGGAGGGACTGCTATATAATCTATGCACAGATATGAATTCAGCAGCCCACATGCCTCGAACCGAATATGCTACTTACCAGTATGCATCTGTTCTTGGCATGTAGGGCTGCTGACATTCATATCGCCCACCCTCCTCCCCGGCACCTGTAGCGGCTGCAGCACTCAGAATTACTGTATAGCATGGTCATCACTTACTGTATCTACTCCATCACTGCCACAATGGTGAAAAACAATTCGAGGATGGAGAGGATGCCCATGCGCACTGTAGTCCAGGGGAGGAGCCACCTATCTCGTGATACTTCGAAGACTCTTCCAGGACAACAATGTGCAATCATCCGGACCCAACACTGGGCAGCGATCTATGCACAGATATGAATGTCAGCAGCCCTACATGCCAAGAACAGATGCATACTGGTAAGTAGCATATTCGATTGTGTTCAGAGCACCGTCGGTGATGACTCCGAAAGTGGCATGGGGGAACTATAGTGTAGTTCCTATTTCCCGTATAGGCTCTGCGCATTGGAATAATATACACTATAGTTTTTGGATAGGGCTAAGGTCAGTATGCTCCTATCGAGTACATTAAACTTATTACTTGTGTGTGCCTGCTAACTCAGAGGTCACCAGAAACTTCTCGGATGAAGAAGAAGGGATTAGTTTCTGACAACCGCATAAACATGACAACTTTGTTTCCCTTAGAATCGGAACGCATCTCAGAATCGTGGAAACAATAGATAAGTTTCACTCAGTCAATCATGCATGCTTAGTTTCTCCAGAGATACACAGAAATAGACGGGCATTTCAAGAAAAGGATTTATTGAATAGTCTTGTTTCTCGTGTAAGAGATATGAGCTGTTACAATCATTAGACAGTAAGCAAGATATAATACGCACAGCGTAAGCAGTAAGAAGAAATAATATTGC
Source organism: Triturus cristatus (assembly GCF_964204655.1). Lineage (NCBI taxonomy): Eukaryota > Metazoa > Chordata > Amphibia > Caudata > Salamandridae > Triturus > Triturus cristatus. The sequence goes on from NC_140580.1 coordinate 120,414,008, forward strand.
AATAGCATTGTCTTTTAGCTATTACATATATTCATATATACATACATAAATAACACAGGCTAAAACGTGAATACTCGTCTGATGCTTCTAAATAGTTCTACCCCAGTGTACCTAACCTAAGTGTAGTACGAGGTAAGAAGTAGGTGCCGCTTTCTTATAGTATGGTATATTCTAAGTTTAGTATGCCAAGAGTCCCTCTAGGTTCTAGTTGGCTCCATACCTTTAGAATGAGAGAGGTGGGTATCTCCTTCCGGGTCTCAAACTCTAAAACCCCGCGAAGGGAGTCAGAACACTGGAAGCTGGATTCTCTGCGAGCAGGGATGACAGCGTCTGGTCAGTGCGCCAGGCCGGGATATGGTCTCTTCCGAACTTGCCGTGGCGACCCATGCAGTCAAGTCGTGCTGAGTCGTGCCGTCGTTTACCATGGTAAGGGAAGGTATATTTATACCTGGAAGGTGTTTAGGAATGCTAGCATTGACGTAAAGTCGGGCAGAGGAGGACGTTCTGGATGAACCCCTAAGGAATAATAGTTCATGCATAATAGATGAGTTCTTCGAGAAATCAATAATCCTAGCTGGGGAAAGTCCCGTCGGCTTAAGGGTCTGGTTACTAAGAAGTCGTTGGGACGTGGGATGGACGGATGTAGGTGACCATGCCTGTATTTGCATAGCATGGCTAATGCCTAAATAAGGACTGGGATTCCTATGCCTAAATAAGGGCAATACGAATTGTGCCTATATAAGGACATGATTCAGGGAAACCTATATACGGGTATCTAAATCAAAACACAACGCCCACTCCATTGACGAATGATCGATATTACTAAAGGCTAAACGTGCTAAACACATAAAATTGAGTATCACATGTTTCACTAAAAACATTTGTAAAAGCGTACTAAAAGAAGTCTTTGTTAAAATGTTTGCTATACATGAAATGCAAAGGCGCTGTACATATTGAAGCAATGTTTCATATATTTACAGTGAATGCTCAAGTGAATGACCACAAAAAATATATACACATACGGAATGAAATGGTCCAGTTACACAGAAAGGAAAAAGTTCAGAGCCATTTCATGCCATGATTACATAAATGTGAAAAAAGGTGACAACTCGTCCCTGGAAGTGTCTCAAAGAAGTGGGTTCTCTAAGAATAGTTCTACTGCAAGCAGAGCTTTTAGCCATAAAAAAAATCAATATCCACAAAATTGCGATTTTCTTTTTTTTTTTAAATTTATTTATTTATTTATTTATTTATTCTTAGTCATTTTTGTTTGGATAAATGAAGGCCGAATTCATAGATTACAAGGTACACTGTGAGCCAAATCAAAAGTTATTTGAAGATGCTGGGGAAAACATGAACTCCTGTAGACAAAAATTCGTCTACCGTTGTCGGTGACAGGACGATTATTTAGTTTAGAAGACTAACTGCACATAGTTGTGATGCATCATCAGTAGCAGTGTTCGATGCCGATGTTACCTGTGTGCCTGTTGATCCATCTCGTACCTCAGCAGTAGCATGTTCATTCTGTGAGATCTTAGTGAATGCCGTTGTGAGAAAGTGCCATCTTTCTTGCATGGTATGCCCCCACTTTTTGCTGAATTGCTGAATGTACTTTGACTGAGTGTACCCTGGACTCCTGCCAATCAGGTGCCCAGGGCCTATGTTCCTTCCCTAAAAACAAACCAGACCCAAATTGGCAAACCCTGGCCACATGTCAGCCCTTGGTAAATGGTACCCTAGGTACCCAGGGCCTTGTGACCAGGGAAGGCCTCTAAGAGCTGCAGCACTCCTTGTGCCACCCTTAGAGGCCCTGTACCCTTACACACACACACTGCCTTTGCAGGCTGAGTGTTTGGGTGCAAGACAAAAACAAAGTCGACTTGGCACACATCCCTGTGTGCCATGCCCATCACCTACACTGCCATGACATACATCAGTCACCCCTCTAGCTGGGTGCCTTATGCCAATGGTGTGGGCACAGGAGCAGGAGCCCTGTGCCCCTACAGTGCCCAGGTCCATTCCTGGGCACTGTAAGTGCAGTGCTGCCATTTAAGAGTACATGGTGCTGAGAGCTCGTCAAACACGAGCTCCACAGCACCATAATGGCAACACTAAAGACTGAGAAGTTTGGTATCAAACTTCTCAGCACATTAAACCCACACTGATGCCAGTGTGGGATTTAAGGTACACAGGACTCCAGAGGGCATCTTAGAGGTGCCCCCTTTAACCTAACCTCCAATCCACATCTGCTCTGAGGCTGCCTAGGCTGCGACCCAGCAGACATGTTGCTGGACCCCTGGGTAGGAGAGCCCCTGCTCTCCTGGGCCTGCAACAATGCATATCCTGGGCGAGGTGCTAAATCGCCTCCCCCAGGATGGGCAGGGGGAAGCTTCAAAGGCATGCCGCCACTGTGAGCTTCCCCAGGCCCCTGCAACCCCCCACTCTGGCGGGAAGCTTTGGCCGGAAACCCCAAATAGGGACAGGGGATGTGCCAGCCTGCCAACCCCACCCCTCAGGTGGGGGAGGCGAGGTGAAGCACATCTCCGGGCTCTCGCCATCTTGAAGATGGGGAGCCCTACCCTATCAGGACTAGGCCACCGCCCCCCTCCCACAGGAGAGAGTCAGGATAGGGGGTGTACCCACCCTAGGACAGGGTCCCATTGGTCCCTGCCCTTCACCTACTTATAACGCCCCGAAATCTAGTATTTAGGGGCACCCTGAACCTTCCTTCCCCAGATTCCAGATTCAAAACTACGAAGAGCAAGAAGAAAGAAGACCTGCCCTGCAGCTGCTGAAAAGAGGAAGACAACAACTGCTTTGGCCCCAGCCCTACCGGCCTGTCGACCCTCGAACCTGCTCCTGCTACAACCCGGCATCTCTTGTTGCTAGCAACCTCACCAACCCCGGAGGACCTGGCTACCTTTTGGCTCTAAGCCTCTGGGACTCCCATGAGTAGAGGCTCTACTCGAAACCTATCTCCAACCCCTGGCAGCAGCCCGGAACCGCGATCCCAGCCCACTCTGCACCAGCCATGCCTGGCTGGTGCCGGAGTGAACTAAACCTACGAGGACGGCCCCACGGCGACTGTGACCCCGAGTCCGGCACCAAAGGACCCCCCTCGACGATCCTGAAGAAGCCTGCAGCCTCAGAACAGTGTGCCACCCCAACCGCGATCAACAGAGGGTAAGATTTTCCGACACAAAAAGGCACCCCTGCACCCGGCGCCCCACGGCCCCCTGTGCCCAATCCCGGGGTACCTACCTATCCTCCAACTACCCAACTTACCTCTCGAAGTGGTGGTGGCGGCACCTGAAGAGTCCTCGTTCCCGAGCTTGCAGTCTTTTTCTAAACCAGAGATTTCCCATTGAAATCCATTGAGCGCCCGAAGGCTCAAAAGCCCTCTGCACCCAGCCGCCCGAGTGGCCCAGGCAGTAAAAACTCTACACCTACCTACTTCCCCACTTGCCCTGAGTAAGTGACCAGGAGCCCAGCTCCCACAGCCGCGTGGCTTGCCAGTCAGCAGCCACCAAACAAGGACCCCTATCCCTCATAGGATAACTCTCTGTGCACCCGGCCGCCCTAGAGACGCGGAGGGTGAACCAACTGTACCTACCTGACTCTGGGAGACCCCTGAGTCTGTGCCCAGAACCTCAACTCTGCCAGTCGAGTACTTGCCCTTAAACCGCAAACTCTATTTTCCTCATAGGGTAATATTGACTGGCTTTTTCCTGAAATTTCTTTTAAGTGTGGACTTTTCAAATCTTCAAATATTCACCAAAAATCAGCCGAGTGACAAACACGAATTTACTGCTCTTAGGTGAGCTCCCAGTGCTGGATCTTGGTGCCCAGCACTGACTCTGAAAAATATCTACAACTGTACTTACCCTTAACTCAATTTTCTTCCGTAGGAAACCATTGACTGTTTTTCTGTGAAATATCTTCTAAGTGTCGATTTCTGCAATCTTTAAATATTCTTCAAAAATCGTATTATATCTGAAAACGTAATTACTTACCTGTTTTGGATAAAGGTCCCAGTACTGAGTCTAGGCACCCAGTACTGGATTACAAAAGTAACGAGAACCTACTGTACCTGTAACCTGCATTTTCTTCCATAGGGAATCATTGACTGTTTTCTCTGAAATATTTTCTAAGTGTCAACTTTTAAAATAGCTAAATATTAGTTAAAAATCATTACAGTAATTAAGTCGACTTTCATCACTTGATTCTGAAAACTGACCCAGGACTGAATCTAGGATCCAGTCCGGGAATTCCAAAAGTAATCTAAAAAGTAATCTGTTGCAAATAACTTGAATTTACAATTGAGCTCAATGTATTGTTGTGTTTAAAAATAGAGTTGCCTACTGCAACCACTTGTAACTGTTTACTAAAGTCTATTGCATATTGCAAAAGTATTTATATGAAGCATCTCCTGTTGAGAAAGTATATTTCAATTCCAAGTGTTGGTTCTAAAATAAAACAAGCATATATTTTTTATATATAAACCATTGGCCTAGAGTTCAGTTATTGAGTGTGTGACACCATTTGCTGACTGAGTGTGTACAACAAATGCTTTACACTGTCCTCTGATACTGCCTTACTGCTCGACCAAGCTACCACTTTAGAGAGTAAGGTTATATCTAACTTTAACCTCTGTCAAACCCTGGGGGACTGTGGACTCCGTACACCCTGTACCCATTAAGGAACAGTATATACAGAGCCACTTTCTCACAGCTGTCATCAGGATCGGTAGCCTCTGGGGACAACACAGAGCATGGGCCGCTATCGGGTCCGACTAATGGGAGTGTTAGACAGATGTCGAGCACACATTCTTCACCGCAAAGCAGGCAGTGTAGAACAGGTAAGATGCAATCTTGCCAGATTGGTCTGAATGACAGAAACCATGTGGTATTTAGTTCTCATAGACGAGGTAAACCCAATAGTTGCACTATGCGCTCACGACACCTCCTTTCCAGGAGAACATTCTCCAAGGTGCTGGGAGTGAACAGTTGTCTCACTATTATAGTTGGCAGTACCATGAGTCACATGCTGTTCACCCACCATGCCAGTTTCCACAGTTCTCCTCTAAGTAATATTAATTCCCCAGTATTGGGTTATCTTTCATAGATTCACATGCTTGAATCATTCCCCCTCGTCGAAGTGGGAGTCCCACGGTACATAAAAAGCAATAAGTAATCACTCTAACATTAAACTTAATAGAGAAAAACCATATACTTTAATATCTCGTCCTAGTCATTAGATATGGTCCACACTCCAGCCAATCAGGCGACAGCACCCTCTAGAACCCTCTCCACAGAGGCTCCAGGCTCTCAGATTTTCTACTGCACGTTGTGTGAAGGGAGTCTCCCTGAGCTCTGCTCAGTATTTCTACTTTATCTTTTGATTTCTTCAGATATTACTTCTGAACATGTCTTCTTCTAAAAGATCTCTTCAGGCATTGTGAATCTTGTGGGAAACGAAGACTTCACTCAGATTATCCCCACAACAAATGTATCTACTGTCTTCACCCAGACCACCAGGTGAGAGATTGCAAAATCTGTAGAATATTTTCTCAAAAGACCTTGAGAGACAGGGAAGGACGTCTTCTTCTGTGGCTACAGAAGCTCAAGACAAAGGACAATCCTTTATCTGATGAGGAGAGTGATTCCTCTTTAAAGACAGCAGCTTCTAAAAAGAGAGCTAGTGAGGCGGAACTGATCTCTCTTAAGGCTGCGAAGGTGTTGAAAAAACATAATCACACCTCAAAACAGGAAGATCAGCCTTCATCTACAAAAAATCATCTGTCTCTCTTAAGGGTCAATCTGTGCCTTCTACGCCTTCAAAAGCCTCTTCAAAATCAAAGCGGGCGTCAAGGTCTCTTCCGGAGACACTTTTACCTCACAAAAAAGACGATCCGTCAACTAAGAAGTCTACTTTTCCTTCGGCGAGAATTTCCGTCGCCACAACTACGAAGACAACATCGACTTTCTCTTCTCAGACAAAAATGATTGTCATCTGCATCTTCTCCGTCTACGTTCGTATCCGTGAATGTGAGGCCGTCTGTTATGTCAATGTCGTCTTTATCGTCCTCGTCGACGAAAAAGAAGCGGACCATGTCAGGACCTTTGTCAACGGAATCATCGTTTCCGCTGAGGATGTCGTCGGATCTCAAGGGTAAATCTTCTTTGTCGACGGTAGCATCGTTGACGGAGCCGAAGACCTCCGATACAGATCCTCGTCGACGCAGTTCGTCGACATCCAGAACGTCGACGGAAGAACCATTGATAAAGCCTTCATCTTTGACATCTGTAGTAGGCTTGACATCCTCGTCGATGCTTGTTCCATCGTCGGTTTTAGCTGCTTATAGAGATGATCTAGAACTGCCGAAAAGAAACCCTTCTCAGGAGCTTCTATTGTCTGTTCATACCTCTCCATGGAAGGTATCTCCTTGTCCTCCAGAAGAAATCTTTGACTATGGAGCAGATGAAGAGGAGTCAGTTGATGATGATAAGTTTCGGGCTGCTCGCAGTCCTTCCGAACTCCTTATAAAGTGCTAGGATGATGAAGAATACGTTTTTTTTTATTCAGAGATTACTAATCAGGAAAGGCAAGCTGATCAGACAGTACAAATGCCAATTTCTCTTGTCTCAAACTTACAACATATGGTAGAGGATTACTACCGCAGATTTCCTCCCTCGGATCCGGCATCTTCCATTTCTCAGACACCTATTCTGCAGCCTTCCTTGCTAATCAGATCTCCAGTTTCGCCAGTCTCCACAGTAACTCAACGTCAGAACCAAGAGATTCATATTACTGATGAAGAAAGAGAAGAGGGAAAGTTGGACGAAATATCCCTTCCTAACGAATGGGATGATTACCAGATCCAGACACCATTACCTTCCACTCCACCTACTATAGATTCACCACCTGAAGATATATAGGAGGTTTCCATACCCTTATGCAGAGAGCGGCAAAGAGGTTTCAGCTTCCTATGGTCACAAAGCAAGCTGATTGTTTCTTATATGATTTTAAGGAACAAGCGGGGATACAGGTCCGTGCTATCCCTATTGTAGACTTCATATGGCAGGAGGGTTAAAGGTCATGAAGACGCCAGCCTCAATTATTGCAGTCTTACCTAAATTAGAAAAGAAATACAACGCTCCGGATAACTCTCCTGCCTGCCTTATTGGGCAACCTGAACCAGACTCTGTGATATCACAGGCGGCACAACGCCGTGCCAGAAATCCTGCATCTCCATTATCGGTTCCTCCTGATAGAGATGGAAGACGTCTCGATTCTATCGGCAAGAAATTTTCCATCATGGCGGCAACAACTGTTAGAGCGGCCAATTCACTCGCTATCTTAGGAAGATACAACAGGCAAATGTGGTCGGACATTTCGCCCTTTATAGAGTTGTTGCCGGAGGAATCCAAGGCTGAAACATTAAAACATTTACAAGAAGGAGAAAGAATCTCTGCTGAGATCATTGACAGCGCAGTGGATGTTTCTTCCACAGGATTCCGCCAACTGGCTGGGGCTGCAGTCCTGAGGCATCAGGGCTGGTTGAAGGCTACTTCTTTTAGACAAGAAGTTCAAACAAAAGTGATCGACATGCCTTATGATGGCGAATCCCTATTGTAGGAGAGTAGGGTCTGCAATCCTATGATCACCCAGATTTTTTGCTTTTGCTTCATTGGTTTACGACTTTCCCTGGCTATGGGCCTGCCAATCAGACCCCCAGCCTAGCTGTTCTCTCTCGAGATTAACACACATGTACATTAGGTGCATCCACTAATTGGAACTGGGCCGCCTTATCAGTCCCTGTATCAGCATACCACAGGTATCCAGGGCATCGGTGTACCCAGGGCCTACCAGGGGCTGCAGCATGTATTATGCCACCCCTGGATGGCCACCCAAATCTGACACAACTGGCTGCACGACAGCTGGGGCAAGGTGGTGTAATCACCCGTTGCTGTAGGTGTAGTATTCCTATACCTAACCCTAAAATGGACACATGGATTCCTATCAGTCACTCCTATGGCAGGCCTTATCAATCCTGAAGGCAGAGTGCTGGGAATCATGTGAGATGGTGCTCTGGCGCGAGCTGAGCCCGTCGACGGCTTGCGGAACCAAGTCCTAATAGCTGTTCCATGGTGACGCGTGCCATCTACCTTAAAGTGCATTATAATCCTCGCGGTTATTTGCTAACTTTGGCATCGCATCACCCAAACATGTCGAGTAAGGTGTCATACGAATTGGAATACGAACCCCTCGCCAATTCTGGCGACGGGGTTAGCATTCCACCCTTCTAGAGGGACACGACATGGAAGTAACCTTGAACCCCGGTTAAAGTTGACTCAAGCCTCAGCATCACAAAATGGATGCTGCCACCAGACACAAGTCTGACCTCCTGCTGCTGGGAGACCTTCCAGCGAGGGGAGCTTGGACAAAGGGTTTCCTGTCGAGGGCGGTGTTAGCACCATCCCAGACAGGGTTTGTGTATCCCAGGTAGGCAGGGCTGAAAGGAAGGTGATTGCAAGTGGCACCCCGGTGCTCACTGTGCATAGCCCGGCTCAAACCAGTTTCGGGGGCACCCCAGCCCCTGAGCTGGGGCGAAGCCGGACAAAGGATAGGGGTGTAACCACCCCCCTCCTGGTCCCACTCATAGGCAGGACCTAGTCACGGGCCAGCCCCTTTTCCTAGAATAAAGGTAGGAGCGAGTCCCCTTCCCAAATTGGATAATTCTGAATCTTGAACTACTTTCCACGAAAGGAACTCTTGACTTTTTCTGAAGACTCTCCCTTGTGGCTAAGGAGTAGCCACCCTGCACCAGCAGGCACCACCTAAGCGCTTGCGGTTTGCTGTACGTCTCTCCTACGGATCAAGACTGCCCAGCTCGACGAGACCCGGATTCCCCGCCATCTCTGACCTCTACCTACATCGTCAGCCCAGCTGAGATTCGTGGGTGTGACGAGACCTGCGGGACCGGCCATCTTCAGAACCTGCACGACGCTTATCTAGCACGACCACCGAGGGACCCTCGAGTGAGTGCACCTAGGGTTTGAGAAGCCCTAACCCTGAGCAGCTCCAGCACCGAAGTCTGCCCCCCCAGCATCCACGAGATCTGCGTGGGGGCCCTTCTGCTCCTTGCTGCTCACCGCGTTGTCCGGCCACTCGCCGTCGGCTAGTGGCCCTCTTCACGACGCACCACAACAGTTTTTCATCGCTGGTCTGGTTGCTCCAGACTGGCCCTTGCTCCCCTTCAACAGAGGAGTACCCCGGACCCTCCTGGTCCACTCCAGACGCCATCTTGACTCCACCGCGTGGGCTTGCCTCTGCTAAAACCTGCTGCCCCACTCCTGGGCCCAGCATCATCGACAGCAGACACCTTCGTGGGACAGCTCGCCCTCCATCCTGGTCGCCGCCGCGCCTCCTGGTCCGCGGAACAGCCGAGTCCGACGTCACCCACTCACCTGGTCGAGGTGACTTCATCCGGTACCATCCTGGTGCCCACCCAATCACTGGCTAGCGGTTGAGAACTGAGTCCCCTCTGCTTTCAGGTTTCCTTCATCACCGATCCAGGCTTGGATCTCTCTGAACATCGACACTGGTCGCCTGCCAGCAACTTCTTCTTTCAGGCTCCCGAGACTACAACGAGGACTCCCGACATCTTGCTGAACCCCACGCAGCCGCAGCCTCTGGGCTAGGTAACTCGAGCATTTCGGTGCTCCCTCGTAGGTTCACTCTACAAGTGTCCAGCTCCTTTTCCGTTTAGTCCAACTGATCGGATTCCTCCGGAATCAGTAACTTTAGACTCTCTAACATCTCCCATTCCACTTGCAGTGTAAATGGTTTCGTGCCCTTCGGGCATTTGGGTAAATTGTGCAACTAGAAGTATTTTCTCAAGAGTTTTGTATTGTGCTTAGCTCCCTGACTCATAAAGAGCCAGGGTAGTCTTGTTATAAATAAATATCCTTTATTTTCATAACAACTTGTGTGGTGTCCTTTCACTTGGTGTTCAAGGGGTATATGTGATGGTAAACAGCTGGCTTAACACGCCCTCTAGAGTTTAGCCTGAAGACTGCTCTTGTCCACGCTACTAGGATAGCTGGTCTACAAGGTTGACTTACAACCAATCATCAATAAGGGTCGTTTGGAATGATACACAGTGATCACTAGAATAGTGAGCACTACATATCAGGCCAACTTCTCACATTGGTGAGCAGCGGTTGGGATTTGAGCTTGCTGTTGTTTTACCACACACGTATCCTAAGAATATCAAGTTGAAAGATCACATAAGTACCCAGGTACATATAACTTAACTTAGAATACTCGGAGTTCTACTGAACCAGCTGTTATAGTGAAACAGGGACTAGCACACCCTGACTATAACTCTTAGCAAGGGATCAGTAGGGAAACACATAGTGTAGGTAGGTGCATCACTTACACCTCACTAGAAAGCATGTCGGTCCGCGGAGAGTCTGCAAAGACTCCCTTAGTGGTCATTGACCCTCCACAGGTCATGTCACGATATGCAGCTCTTAGCTTCACGGAGATGAGACAACTGTGTGCCTCCAGGAAGTTAAAACAGGGTTCTAACCCTACCGTCCCATTCCTGATAGGTCTCTTAGAGACTTATGATGCTAGAAGGGCTCTTAACGTAGGCCCCTCTAACCCAGATGGGAACATGCCCCCCTTAGAGGGAACCCTTGGTGACCCAGACCTCGGCCTCCATACAGAGGAGGAAGAGGAGGAGGAATTATCAGGAGACGAGGCAGACAAAGGTCCAGTAGTAGTCGGCAGGCTCACGAGGACCAACTTAAGCAGGCATGAGAATGGAACTGGGGGAGCCCCGGGCCCACGCTCAAGCAGGCTTAACCTTGGGAACGGATGAGCTAGGTCTCTCTCGAGAGGCTCTAACAGATCTGTTCGAACACATGTCTCTCAGGCATCTTCTCAGAGAGGAATGACGTCCCCTCAGAGAAGGGAGCACGAAGCGAAGATGAGGGAAGTCAATCTGAGGATCGAGCGGGAGGAACTTGCCCTCGCCAAAGAAAGACTTGCCTTGGCCCGAGAGTAGAAATTCAGTGGGGTTAGACCCCACTGGTGGCAGCATTCTCATTAGAGAGAAAGACAGGGGTATAGACACTAGACACCTGAGTAAAATAGTGCCCCCCTTTAAACAAGGGGACGACATCCACAAGTGGATAACTGCTTTGGAGAGGGCCTGCACTGTCCAGTGCGTCCCCCCAAGTCAGTGGGCAGCTATACTGTGGCTCTCCTTTGAAGGTAAAGGACGAGACAAGCTCCTCACTACGAGAGCTGAGGATGCTAACAACTACCAAGTCCTGAAAAATACACTGATTGATGGGTTCGGCTTAACCACTGAGCAGTACAGGTTGCTGTTCAGAGACACCCAGAAAATTCAGTCTCAGGATTGGACTGACTTTGTCGATTGTGCCACTAAGGCTTTGGAAGGCTGGTTGCTGGGTAGCAAGGTTACTGATTACACAGGATTGTACAATCTTATCATGAGAGAAGAGATTTTAAACAACTGTCAGAACCAATTGTTGCATCAGCACCTTGTCGACTCGGAGCTGACCTCTCCCCAAGAATTGGGAAAGAAGGCAGACAGATGGGTCAGAACAAGGGTCAAGCAGAACCAGACTCAGAACCAGGGTGGTCAGAAGAAAGCAGACCAAAAGGGTAGTAACAAGAACGAACAAAATGACCAGAAGTCTTCGACAGGTCCCCAACAAACCAAAGAGGGTGGGGGTCAGGCTTCACAGAAGAAGAAGACTCAGGAAGGCCAGTCAAAAAGGTGGTGCCAATACTGTAAAAGTAAGACTCACTGGTTTAGAGAGTGCACCAAGAAAGGAGGGCAAACTCCTGCCACTGCAGCCCCTAAGGCACCTGCACCCCCTAGTACAGTCAGCAGTGGTAGTGCGCCTCCCAAGGCATTAGTTGGGTTAACCTTGGGAACTGAGGGGTGTGACGACTTAGTTGGCACGCTCACTCAGGCCGTCCTTGTCTGTACAGGGGATATGGATATGTCCCCTGATGCCAGTCCCAATACTTTGGGCAAATACAGGCAGACGCCTTTGATCAATGGAAAAGTGGCTCAGGCCTACAGGGACACTTGTGCCAGTGTCACAATGGTGACACCTAACTTTGTGGACCCTGGACAGATCATGCTAGGTACCGATTACCTAGTGACCAATGCCAGCAATGTCACTACCAATCACAGTATGGCTGTTGTTGATTTCTCCTGGGGAGGGGTAAGTGGCCCAAAGAAAGTTGTGGTTAGTTCAGACCTCCCCGTAGAATGTCTGTTGGGCAATGATTTGGAAACGTCACAATGGTCAGAAGTGGAGCAGAGGACTCACATGGAAACGTTAGGCTTGCCAGCACATGTCCTTGCTGTGACCAGGTCACAGGCCAAAAGATGCCCCACTGAACAGGTTCTGGATCCTGGAAGAACGGACCAGACACCATCCAAGAAAAGGAGCAGTAAGGGTAAGGCCTCGCCTTCCCCCTTGCCCCAGGTCGTGGATTAAGTCTCTGAGGAGGCTGACCTTAAAGAACTGAGGGAAACTGAGCCAAAAGAGCTTGAACCTGGTCAGGTTGAGTTTCTGGGCTCAGGGGGACCCTCTAGGGAAGACCTGGGGAAGGCACAGTTAGACTGCCCCTCACTTGAACCCCTCAGACAGCAGGCTGCTGCTGAGGCTGCAGGGAACGCCACAGGTACCCACAAAGTGTACTGGGATGATGGATTCCTGTACTCCGAGGCAAGAGACCCCAAGCCTGGCGCGACCAGGAGGCTGGTCGTTGTGAGAAGTTGGCCTGATGTATGATGTCACTAGTTCTAGTGTACACCTTATATCAGTCCAAATACCCTTATGGTGATTGGTTGTAAAGTCAACCTTATAGACCAGCTATCCTAGTGGTAGCATGGACAAGAGCAGTCTTAGGCTAAACTCTGAATGGCATGTGAAGCCAGCTGTGATACCATATATAATCCCTTGAATACCAAATGAAAGGACACCACAACAGATATATATATAAAATAAAGTGTATTTATTCTAGTCAAACCCTCAGCACTCTTTATGAGATTAGAGGTAAGTACAACACAGTCTTATTTAAGCATACATTAAGTCACACAGGTAAGTAATACAGTTAGGCCCTAGGGGCCACGCAAACCATATACTAAGTAAGTGGTATAAGGACCACTGTCACGGAAATAGAATAGGCCTAGGCCTAGGGAATCGCTGGGGCTACACTACACTAGCGTTAGTTAGGAAGTGGGAGGCCCACGGGATTCGTGTGCAGAGTGGAAACACTCACGCGTAATGCGTAAAAGTCATTAGCAATAGTACAGTTTAGAAAACGGTAGATTTAGGACACTTCCGGAGTAGCTAGGAAGTTGAGACTTGAAAACTAGACACTAGGATAGTCACTATCCTGATGAGCACCGGAGTACCCAAGTTACCTAGCCCACAGGCTGTGGGTGCATAGGGGTGAAGATGCGTCGGTTTTCGTCGTCGACTCCTATGGATGCCTGAAGAAAGATGCTGACAGGCAGTCAGTGAAGAGTGTCCGGTGGATCCCAAGGCTGGGATCAAGAAGAGAGGAGACCTGCAAGCAGAAGGGACAGAGTCAAGGTCACTAGCCAGTGACCACGTGGAACCAGGAAGGAACCAGGCGATGTCGTGAAGATTGCAGGTGAAGGTGAAGCTTGTCGCTGCAGCCAGGAGGACCAGGAAGCGTCGAGGACGACCAGGACCAGGAGGCGAGCTGTCCCACGAAGGCTCTTGCTGTCGGCGGCGTCGAAGTTGGACTAGGACTCACCAAGCCTTGGCAAGCTGAACCCACGAAGAACGGAGGACTTGCTTCTGGTGCAGACCAGGAAGGTCTGGGGTGCTTCTTCTTTGCAGAGAAGCGGGAGCCAGTCTGGAGGAGCCAAACCAGCGCAGAAGATTTCAGGGTGCGTCGTCACAAAAACCACCAGCCAGCGGGCAAGCAACCGGACAGACGCGGCAAGCAGGAAAATGCAGAAGGGCCCCACGCAGGACTCGTGAAGTGTGGGGGGCTGATCTTCGGTGCAGATGGTGCTTGGGGTTGGGGCTTCTCAATCCCCGGTGCACAACTTCGAGGGCGCCTCAGAAGCTGCGCTTTAAGTTACTAGCCACTTTTCCCAGGTAGCAGGTCCCACGTCGCTCGTCGCCTCCACGGATCTCAGCTTTGCTGTGGATGTGGATCAGGGTCGGAGAAGTCTGGAAGTCAAGGCTCTGGTCGGGCTCTGCAGTCGGTTCCTCGTAGAACGTGGGCAAAGCAAAGGGTAGTCTCTTGATGGTGCCTGTTTGCACAGGGTAGCCACTCCTTGGCTACAAGGGAGATTCTTCAGTCTTCTTCTTTCGTCGAATGTCGAAGGTCCAGAGTTTCTGTTCAAGTTTGCAGGTTCAGGATAATCTAAAGTCTTGAGGCCCAACTCCCACTCTTATACTAATCTGGGGGGCTGGGATACCTGCTAGGTCACGCCTTATGGGTGGGACCTGGGAGGGGGTGGTTACACCCACTTCCCTTTGTCCAGTTTCGCGCCAGAGCTGGGGCTGGAGTGCCCCAGCGCCGGTTTGAACTGGACTATGCAAGGAACACCTTGTGTGCCCCAGGCATGTCTCATTCCTTTCAGCCCACCCTGCCCCAATACACTAAAGGCTGTCTGGGGAGGTGCTAGCACCTCCCCAAGCAGGAAGCCTATTGTCCAGGCCTCCCTGGCTGGGATCACTCCCAGCAGCAGGAGGTCAGACTTGTGTCTGTGGCAGCAGCATCCATTTTGTGATGCTGAGGCTTTGGTTAGAGTTAAACAGCAAAGTAGGATTTTAACATGTCTCTCCCTCTAGAAGGGAGGAATAATATCCTCATCACCAGAAATGGTATGGGGGTATTATTCCAAAGTGTTAGACACCTTACACGACATGTTTTGATAAAGCCAAACCATAGTTACCATAACCGTTTAAGATTATAAGGCACTTTAAGAGTATATGGTAGGCTATATCATAGAACAGCTATAAGGACTTGGTTCCGAAAGCTGCAGACAGGCTCAGCTCATGCTAGAGCACCATCTCACATGTTACCAAGCACTCTGCCTCCAGGATTGTTAAGGCCTGCCATAGGAGTGACTGATAGGTACACATGTGTCTATATATAAGGGTAGATATAGGCATACTATATCTAAGCAAGGGGTGATTACACGACCTTGCCCCAGCTGAGTGATCAGCCAGTTGTGTCTGATTGGAAGGCCAGACCAGGGGTGGCATAATACATGCTGCAGCCCCTGGGAGGCCTAGGGTACACCTATGCCCTGGGTACCTAGGGTACACTGTACAGGGTCCAATAAGGTGATCCTTACCAATTGGTTATGTACCTAGGGTACATGGAGTCCATTTTAAAGAGAGAGCAGACAGCCTGAGACACTGAATGGCAGGATCTCAGGCCAACTAAGTCGAAAAACCAGCTAGACACTAGGCAAAAAGTTGGGGGTAACCATAGTCAGATATCCACCTTCCTACACAACCCCTCCCCAAACGAAAGGAGATAAGGCTGGCCTTGACAAGGTAAGCCTCTATTGCCTAAGTGGCCATATAAGGAAGAACCAGCACTGGCATGGTTACCCCCTGTCTCATGGTCCACTAAGCAATCCCTCATCCTAAAGGTATCATAGGGTCTCCACCATAGGTAATCTCTACCTTGGGTGTGTCTTTGCAAAGTAAAAGGCTGGTGTTGAGATGGAGTACTGAAGTGAGTGTCCTCAAAGTGAGGCCTCAGCTTCCTCCAATCATCCTCCACCATGGATGCCTTTCTTTCTTTCACTGAGTTGCACTGTGCTCTCAGGGTCAGCCTCTGGCTACCTAAAGCTGGAGGCTGGGTCCGTTTTGTGGGCTTACTGGAGGGACAGGTCAGGTTTGGGGCCCTAAGGTCCCAGGTTTGCCTGTGCCCAACAGAATCCCTCTGGGGGAGGTCCCTAACTACCTGTAAAGGGGATCCCTCAGGAATGTTTTTACCCATCACCTGGCTAGGGCTACTAGCCAGGCAATCCTCATTCTTTTGATTGGGGGGTTCTTGTGGACAGGGGCCCTCTTGGGGTCCACTGGCCTCCCTGACCTCTGCAGCCCTGAGCTGACTGAGGCAGGGTAGAGAGAGGCAGGCTACCTGCACCAGACTGGGTCCCACCTTGGAAGGGGCCACTGACATCAGAGGCTCTGCCAGGCCAGGCCTGGCTACCTCTGGGGCAGTTCCTTCACAAGGGGTGAGGTCAGATCCCTGAGGAGGCTGACCTTTTCCTAATGTCTGGGGAGAGGGAGACTTTTCTTCCTCCCCACTACTCTCTGTTTGTGTGGAGTGATCCATAGTTTCAGGCTTCACTACACCTATGTCAGTCTGAGTATGGGCTGAGACCATTACAGCCTTGCCAACCTTTTCAGGGAGGCACTCAGTTTGGGTTTGAGCTGTGACTGTCACAGCTCTGCCAGTCTCTACAGGGAAGTCTGTCTTTGCCTGGGCTGTGGCTACCACTGCCCTTCCAACCTTTTCAGGGAGGAAATCTACTTGGACAGGGGTTGTGGCTGGCACAACCCCAGTACCCTTTTGTGAAAGGCCTACCATTTTAGAATGGGTGTCTTGTTCAACTTCAGCCCAAGCTGAGAGTTCTAAGTCATTCCCCAGTAAGCAGTCCACAGGCAAGGTTGGAGACACTGCCACCCTTTTAGGGCCAGTGACCCCTCCCCAGCTGAGACATACCTCTGCCATGGGATGACTGTTCTGTTTGCCATCAATGTTAGTTACCTGGTATGAGAAACCAGGCAAAAGCTGCTCAGAGGGAACTAGCCTATGGGCCACCATAGTGATGCTAGCTCCAGTGTCTCTGTAGGCCTCAGATTTTCTACCATTGATGTAGGGTTCCTGTCTGTACCTACCCAAAGTGTTGGGACAGGCAGTGAAGTTGGCAAACCCCATGCCACCATCACAGACAAGAGTAGCTGCTGTAGGGGAATTGGCTAAGCCAGGATCCCCCTGTGTTCCCCAAGAAAACCCAACCAAATTTTGGGGGGCACTCCCACCACCTGGGGGATTACTGCTGACAGTAATAGGTGGTGTGACAGGAGTAGTTGGAGGAACAGTTTTGTTTTTAGCCCTTGGGCAACTGCTGTCAGTTTTCCAATGCCCAGGAGTTTTACACTCATGGCAGTAAGGCTTTTTAACTGTGGTAGAGGAGGGAGCTTGGGACCCACCACCCTGTGTGGAGTTTTGGGGCCCTGAGGAAGATTTCTCTTTTGTTTTATCCCCACCCTTCTCTTGAGGCTTGGTGGTATCTTTCTTTTGGTCACCACCCTGATTTTTAGGCCTAATCCTGGTCCTGACCCATTTATCTGCCCTCTTTCCCAATTCTTGGGGAGAGGTCAAATCTGAGTCTACCAGGTGTTGATGGAGAAGCTGGTTCTGACAATTACTAAGGATCTGCTCCCTCATAATCAAGTTGTACAATCCTGTATAGTCCTGCACCTTGCTGCCAGTTAACCAACCTTCCAAAGCCTTAGTGGCACAATCCACAAAATCAGACCAGTCCTGTGTCTGTGTCTTCTGGGTGTCTCTGAACAACAACCTATATTGCTCAGTGGTTAAGCCAAACCCATCTATCAGAGCACTCTTCAGGACTTTGTAATTGTTAGCATCCTCATCACTGACTGTGAGGAGCTTGTCTCTACCTTTGTCAGAAAAGGAGAGCCACAAGATAGCTGCCCACTGACTCTGGGGTACCTGCTGTACTTTGCAGGCCCTCTCCAAAGCAGTCATCCATTTGTGGATGTCATCCCCATTCTGATATGGGGGGACTATCTTGCTTAGGTTTCTATGGTCATAAGACCTATCCCTATCTCTAGGAATGTTGCTGCCACCAGTGGGTTCTGACCCACACAATTTTTGCTCTCTAGCCGGAGCAAGCTTCTCCTTGGCAAGGGCAAGTTCTTCCCTCTGAATCCTCAGATTAGCTTCCCTCATTCTGGCTTCATGCTCCTTTCTCTCAGGGGAAGTTATTACCCTGTGAGAGGAAGCATTAGAGATGCTAGAGACATGGGAGTGGATGGATTCCCTTGAAGGGGATCTGTCCCTCCTGCTTCTCTGTGTAAGCCTACTTGGGGGTCTGTATGGGGGGACCCCATGCAAACTCCCATGTAAGCTTAGGTTAGCCTTAGGTTAGCCTGGCTAAGTCTTCCTACTTGGCCCTGGCTGTCTACCTCTTCATCTGAAGTCCCATCTGACTCCTCTGTGGTGGGTAGACCCTTATCTACAGCTATGGCACCATACTTGGCAGCTCTTTCAGCATCATAGGCCTCCAGAAGCTCCACAAGCTGTCTAAGGGTAGGGTTGGAACCCTGTTTTAATCTCCTGGAGGTACACAGTTGTCTCATCTCCTGGAAAGTGAATGCATCATATCTAGAGGGAACCTGTCTAGGATTCTCC
Organism: Triturus cristatus; assembly: GCF_964204655.1. Classification (NCBI taxonomy): domain Eukaryota; kingdom Metazoa; phylum Chordata; class Amphibia; order Caudata; family Salamandridae; genus Triturus; species Triturus cristatus. The sequence continues at coordinate 120,432,521 of NC_140580.1, forward strand.
TCTCCTGAGGGAGCATCAGTGTGATCTCCATTCAGGGACATGATTCTAGTGAGGGTGTGGTGTGTGCACCTACCTACACTAGTTGTATCTACTAAACCTCTCTAGTAGTTGTAGTCAGGGTGTGTTACTCCCTTCAACCTACAACTACTAAGTCCAGTAGGACTTAAGTGTTATAATCTATGTTATATGTACCTAGACAATATCTGTGTGATCTTTCAATTTAGTATCTCAAGACTACAATGGTATTACAACAGCAAGCTCAGATCCCAACCGCTGCTCACCAATGTGAGAAGTTGGCCTGATGTATGATGTCACTAGTTCTAGTGTACACCTTATATCAGTCCAAATACCCTTATGGTGATTGGTTGTAAAGTCAACCTTATAGACCAGCTATCCTAGTGGTAGCATGGACAAGAGCAGTCTTAGGCTAAACTCTGAATGGCATGTGAAGCCAGCTGTGATACCATATATAATCCCTTGAATACCAAATGAAAGGACACCACAACAGATATATATATAAAATAAAGTGTATTTATTCTAGTCAAACCCTCAGCACTCTTTATGAGATTAGAGGTAAGTACAACACAGTCTTATTTAAGCATACATTAAGTCACACAGGTAAGTAATACAGTTAGGCCCTAGGGGCCACGCAAACCATATACTAAGTAAGTGGTATAAGGACCACTGTCACGGAAATAGAATAGGCCTAGGCCTAGGGAATCGCTGGGGCTACACTACACTAGCGTTAGTTAGGAAGTGGGAGGCCCACGGGATTCGTGTGCAGATTGGAAACACTCACGCGTAATGCGTAAAAGTCATTAGCAATAGTACAGTTTAGAAAACGGTAGATTTAGGACACTTCCGGAGTAGCTAGGAAGTTGAGACTTGAAAACTAGACACTAGGATAGTCACTATCCTGATGAGCACCGGAGTACCCAAGTTACCTAGCCCACAGGCTGTGGGTGCATAGGGGTGAAGATGCGTCGGTTTTCGTCGTCGACTCCTATGGATGCCTGAAGAAAGATGCTGACAGGCAGTCAGTGAAGAGTGTCCGGTGGATCCCAAGGCTGGGATCAAGAAGAGAGGAGACCTGCAAGCAGAAGGGACAGAGTCAAGGTCACTAGCCAGTGACCACGTGGAACCAGGAAGGAACCAGGCGATGTCGTGAAGATTGCAGGTGAAGGTGAAGCTTGTCGCTGCAGCCAGGAGGACCAGGAAGCGTCGAGGACGACCAGGACCAGGAGGCGAGCTGTCCCACGAAGGCTCTTGCTGTCGGCGGCGTCGAAGTTGGACTAGGACTCACCAAGCCTTGGCAAGCTGAACCCACGAAGAACGGAGGACTTGCTTCTGGTGCAGACCAGGAAGGTCTGGGGTGCTTCTTCTTTGCAGAGAAGCGGGAGCCAGTCTGGAGGAGCCAAACCAGCGCAGAAGATTTCAGGGTGCGTCGTCACAAAGGCCACCAGCCAGCGGGCAAGCAACCGGACAGACGCGGCAAGCAGGAAAATGCAGAAGGGCCCCACGCAGGACTCGTGGAGTGTGGGGGGCTGATCTTCGGTGCAGATGGTGCTTGGGGTTGGGGCTTCTCAATCCCCGGTGCACAACTTCGAGGGTGCCTCAGAAGCTGCGCTTTAAGTTACTAGCCACTTTTCCCAGGTAGCCGGTCCCACGTTGCTCGTCGCCTCCACGGATCTCAGCTTTGCTGTGGATGTGGATCAGGGTCGGAGAAGTCTGGAAGTCAAGGCTCTGGTCGGGCTCTGCAGTCGGTTCCTCGTAGAACGTGGGCAAAGCAAAGGGTAGTCTCTTGATGGTGCCTGTTTGCACAGGGTAGCCACTCCTTGGCTACAAGGGAGATTCTTCAGTCTTCTTCTTTCGTCGAATGTCGAAGGTCCAGAGTTTCTGTTCAAGTTTGCAGGTTCAGGATAATCTAAAGTCTTGAGGCCCAACTCCCACTCTTATACTAATCTGGGGGGCTGGGATACCTGCTAGGTCACGCCTTAAGGGTGGGACCTGGGAGGGGGTGGTTACACCCACTTCCCTTTGTCCAGTTTCGCGCCAGAGCTGGGGCTGGAGTGCCCCAGCGCCGGTTTGAACTGGACTATGCAAGGAACACCTTGTGTGCCCCAGGCACGTCTCATTCCTTTCAGCCCACCCTGCCCCAATACACTAAAGGCTGTCTGGGGAGGTGCTAGCACCTCCCCAAGCAGGAAACCTATTGTCCAGGCCTCCCTGGCTGGGATCACTCCCAGCAGCAGGAGGTCAGACTTGTGTCTGTGGCAGCAGCATCCATTTTGTGATGCTGAGGCTTTGGTTAGAGTTAAACAGCAAAGTAGGATTTTAACATGTCTCTCCCTCTAGAAGGGAGGAATAATATCCTCATCACCAGAAATGGTATGGGGGTATTATTCCAAAGTGTTAGACACCTTACACGACATGTTTTGATAAAGCCAAACCATAGTTACCATAACCGTTTAAGATTATAAGGCACTTTAAGAGTATATGGTAGGCTATATCATAGAACAGCTATAAGGACTTGGTTCCGAAAGCTGCAGACAGGCTCAGCTCATGCTAGAGCACCATCTCACATGTTACCAAGCACTCTGCCTCCAGGATTGTTAAGGCCTGCCATAGGAGTGACTGATAGGTACACATGTGTCTATATATAAGGGTAGATATAGGCATACTATATCTAAGCAAGGGGTGATTACACGACCTTGCCCCAGCTGAGTGATCAGCCAGTTGTGTCTGATTGGAAGGCCAGACCAGGGGTGGCATAATACATGCTGCAGCCCCTGGGAGGCCTAGGGTACACCTATGCCCTGGGTACCTAGGGTACACTGTACAGGGTCCAATAAGGTGATCCTTACCAATTGGTTATGTACCTAGGGTACATGGAGTCCATTTTAAAGAGAGAGCAGACAGCCTGAGACCCTGAATGGCAGGATCTCAGGCCAACTAAGTGGAAAAACCAGCTAGACACTAGGCAAAAAGTTGGGGGTAACCATAGTCAGATATCCACCTTCCTACAGTCGTCCCCTTGTCTCTGAGAGGTTTCCTTCTTACCTTGGCCCACGAGATTCCCCTTGCAGGTCACTTAGGCCAGAATAAGACTTGGGACAGAATTGTTCCACACTTTCACTGGCCCCACATGTCCGAAGATACGAAGGAGTTTTGTCGCTCCTGTGTCACTTGCCAAGCCAGTGGTAAGTCAGGTGGCACGACAAAGGCCCCCCTCATACCACTGCCGGTGGTGGGGGTACCTTTTGAACGAGTGGGGATCGACATTGTCAGACCAATGGAACCCCAGACAGCATCAGGGCACAAGTTTATACTGGTGGTGGTGGACCACGCCACCAGGTATCCTGAAGCTATTCCCCTTAGGACCACTACAGCACCTGTTGTGGCACGAGCCCTAGTTGGAGTGTTCTCCAGAGTGGGCTTCCCTAAGGAGGTTGTCTCTGACAGAGGTGCAAACTTCATGTCGGGATATCTGACTGCCATGTGGAAGGAGTGTGGTGTCAACTACAAGTTCACCACACCCTATCACCCACAATGCAATGGGCTTGTTGAGAGATTTAACAGGACCCTGAAAGGGATGATTCATGGACTACCTGAAAAGCTTCGGCGGAGATGGGATGTCCTGATACCCTTCCTCTTGTTCGCCTACAGAGAGGTCCCGCAGAAGGGGGTTGGCTACAGCCCTTTTGAACTTCTGTTTGGGCATCCTGTAAGGGGACCCCTTTGTTTGGTAAAGGAAGGATGGGAGAGACCTCTCAGAAAGCCGGCATCAAACATTGTGGACTATGTGCTCGGTCTCCGCTCGCGGATGGCTGAGTACATGGAAAAGGCATCTAAAAACCTTGAGGCGAGCCAAGAATTACAAAAAGCTTGGCACGACCAAAAGGCTGTCCTGACTGTGTATCAGCCTGGACAGAACGTGTGGGTGCTGGAGCCAGTGGCCCCAGCAGCACTCAAAGACAAATGGTCTGGGCCCCACACGATCATTGAGCAAAAGGGAGAGGTCACCTACTTGGTAGACCTGGGAACTCCCCGGAGCCCCCACAGGGTGCTCCATGTAAACCGGCTCAAGGCATATGTCGACAGGGAGGGCATGGGCTTGCTCATGGCCACAGATGAGGGACAGGAGGAGGAGAGTGACCCTCTCCCGGACCTGCTCTCTCAGAACCCTGACGATGGGTCAGTAGATGGTGTTGTCTTTTGTGGCAGCCTCTCTGGACATCAACAAAAGGATTGTAAACAGGTTCTTCAATCCTTCCGACATATGTTCTCTCTGACACCCAGTCAGACCAATTGGTGTACCCATGAGGTCGACACTGGGGACAGTCTGCCCGTAAAGAGTAAAATCTATCGACAGCCTGATCATGTCAGAGACTGCATCAAGACAGAGGTGCAGAAAATGTTGGAGCTGGGAGTCATTGAGCCCTCGGACAGCCCCTGGGCTAGTCCAGTAGTTCCCGTGCCAAAACCTCACACCCAGGGCGGTAAGAAAGAAATTAGGTTTTGCGTAGACTACAGAGGCCTCAATGCAGTCACTAAGACTGACGCCCACCCAATACCAAGAGCAGATGAACTTATAGACCGGTTGGCTTCGGCCAACTACTTAAGTACATTTGACCTGACAGCTGGGTATTGGCAAATCAGGTTAGCTGAGGAGGCCAAACCCAAAACCGCATTTTCTACCCCGGGTGGGCATTATCAGTTCGTGGTAATGCCCTTTGGTTTGAAAAATGCACCTGCCACCTTCCAAAGGTTGGTGAATCAAGTTCTCACTGGGTTGGACGACTTCTGTGCGGCGTATCTGGACGATATCGCTGTCTTTAGCTCCACCTGGGAGGATCACCTGGTCCACCTGAGGAAAGTGTTAGAGGCTCTGCAAAAGGCAGGCCTCACTATCAAGGCCACTAAGTGCCAGATAGGGCAGACACAGGTTGTATACCTGGGCCACCTTGTAGGTGGAGGCCAGGTTCAGCCATTGGAGAGCAAGATACAGGCCATCCAGGACTGGGCTCCTCCAACCACCCAGACTCAGGTTCGAGCTTTCTTGGGCCTGACTGGTTATTACCGGAAATTTGTCAGAAATTATGGATCCATGGTACCCCGCTAAACGATCTGACAAGTAAAAAGATGCCAAAAAAAGTTCAGTGGACAGCAAGCTGTCAAAAGGCATTCAATGACCTAAAGCAGGCCATGTGCACAGCACCTATCCTAAAGAGTCCAGACTACTCCAAAACATTCATTGTCCAAACAGACGCTTCGGAGTTGGGTGTGGGAGATGTTCTATCTCAGCTGAATTTTGATGGTCATGACCAGTCCATAGCTTTTATTAGCAGGAGGCTGACCCCCAGAGAGAAGAATTGGTCAGCTATTGAGAGGGAGGCCTTTGCTGTGGTTTGGGCCCTGAAGAAGTTAAGGCCATACTTGTTTGGCACTCACTTCAAGATTCAGACCGACCATAAGCCCCTCTTGTGGCTAAATCAAATGAAGGGTGAAAACCCCAAACTACTTAGGTGGTCCATTTCCCTACAGGGGATGGACTTCACAGTGGAGCATAGACCTGGCACTGATCATGGCAATGCAGATGGGCTCTCCAGATATTTCCACTTAGAGCAAGAAGACTCACCTGGTCAAGGTTAGCTTATTGTCCCAAAGTTTGGGGGGGGGAGGGTCATGTAGGAGAGTAGTGTCTGCAATCCTATGATCACCCAGATTTTTTGCTTTTGCTTCATTGGTTTACGACTTTCCCTGGCTGTGGGCCTGCCAATCAGACCCCCAGCCTAGCTGTTCTCTCTCGAGATTAACACACATGTACATTAGGTGCATCCACTAATTGGAACTGGGCCGCCTTATCAGTCCCTGTATCAGCATACCACAGGTATCCAGGGCATCGGTGTACCCAGGGCCTACCAGGGGCTGCAGCATGTATTATGCCACCCCTGGATGGCCACCCAAATCTGACACAACTGGCTGCACGACAGCTGGGGCAAGGTGGTGTAATCACCCGTTGCTGTAGGTGTAGTATTCCTATACCTAACCCTAAAATGGACACATGGAATCCTATCAGTCACTCCTATGGCAGGCCTTATCAATCCTGAAGGCAGAGTGCTGGGAATCATGTGAGATGGTGCTCTGGCGCGAGCTGAGCCCGTCGACGGCTTGCGGAACCAAGTCCTAATAGCTGTTCCATGGTGACGCGTGCCATCTACCTTAAAGTGCATTATAATCCTCGCGGTTATTTGCTAACTTTGGCATCGCATCACCCAAACATGTCGAGTAAGGTGTCATACGAATTGGAATACGAACCCCTCGCCAATTCTGGCGACGGGGTTAGCATTCCACCCTTCTAGAGGGACACGACATGGAAGTAACCTTGAACCCCGGTTAAAGTTGACTCAAGCCTCAGCATCACAAAATGGATGCTGCCACCAGACACAAGTCTGACCTCCTGCTGCTGGGAGACCTTCCAGCGAGGGGAGCTTGGACAAAGGGTTTCCTGTCGAGGGCGGTGTTAGCACCATCCCAGACAGGGTTTGTGTATCCCAGGTAGGCAGGGCTGAAAGGAAGGTGATTGCAAGTGGCACCCCGGTGCTCACTGTGCATTGCCCGGCTCAAACCAGTTTCGGGGGCACCCCAGCCCCTGAGCTGGGGCGAAGCTGGACAAAGGATAGGGGTGTAACCACCCCCCTCCTGGTCCCACCCATAGGCAGGACCTAGTCACGGGCCAGCCCCTTTTCCTAGAATAAAGGTAGGAGCGAGTCCCCTTCCCAAATTGGATAATTCTGAATCTTGAACTACTTTCCACGAAAGGAACTCTTGACTTTTTCTGAAGACTCTCCCTTGTGGCTAAGGAGTAGCCATCCTGCACCAGCAGGCACCACCTAAGCGCTTGCGGTTTGCTGTGCGTCTCTCCTACGGATCAAGACTGCCCAGCTCGACGAGACCCGGATTCCCCGCCATCTCTGACCTCTACCTACATCGTCAGCCCAGCTGAGATTCGTGGGTGTGACGAGACCTGCGGGACCGGCCATCTTCAGAACCTGCACGACGCTTATCTAGCACGACCACCGAGGGACCCTCGAGTGAGTGCACCTAGGGTTTGAGAAGCCCTAACCCTGAGCAGCTCCAGCACCGAAGTCTGCCCCCCCAGCATCCACGAGATCTGCGTGGGGGCCCTTCTGCTCCTTGCTGCTCACCGCGTTGTTCGGCCACTCGCCGTCGGCTAGTGGCCCTCTTCACGACGCACCACGACAGTTTTTCATCGCTGGTCTGGTTGCTCCAGACTGGCCCTTGCTCCCCTTCAACAGAGGAGTACCCCGGACCCTCCTGGTCCACTCCAGACGCCATCTTGACTCCACTGCGTGGGCTTGCCTCTGCTAAAACCTGCTGCCCCACTCCTGGGCCCAGCATCATCGACAGCAGACACCTTCGTGGGACAGCTCGCCCTCCATCCTGGTCGCCGCCGCGCCTCCTGGTCCGAGGAACAGCCGAGTCCGACGTCACCCACTCACCTGGTCGAGGTGACTTCATCCGGTACCATCCTGGTGCCCACCCAATCACTGGCTAGCGGTTGAGAACTGAGTCCCCTCTGCTTTCAGGTTTCCTTCATCACCGATCCAGGCTTGGATCTCTCTGAACATCGACACTGGTCGCCTGCCAGCAACTTCTTCTTTCAGGCTCCCGAGACTACAACGAGGACTCCCGACATCTTGCTGAACCCCACGCAGCTGCACCCTCTGGGCTAGGTAACTCGAGCATTTCGGTGCTCCCTCGTAGGTTCACTCTACAAGTGTCCAGCTCCTTTTCCGTTTAGTCCAACTGATCGGATTCCTCCGGAATCAGTAACTTTAGACTCTCTAACATCTCCCATTCAACTTGCAGTGTAAATGGTTTCGTGCCCTTCGGGCATTTGGGTAAATTGTGCAACTAGAAGTATTTTCTCAAGAGTTTTGTATTGTGCTTAGCTCCCTGACTCATAAAGAGCCAGGGTAGTCTTGTTATAAATAAATATCCTTTATTTTCATAACAACTTGTGTGGTGTCCTTTCACTTGGTGTTCAAGGGGTATATGTGATGGTAAACAGCTGGCTTAACACGCCCTCTAGAGTTTAGCCTGAAGACTGCTCTTGTCCACGCTACTAGGATAGCTGGTCTACAAGGTTGACTTACAACCAATCATCAATAAGGGTCGTTTGGAATGATACACAGTGATCACTTGAATAGTGAGCACTACATATCAGGCCAACTTCTCACACCTATTTGGCCAACATATAGATGAAGCTCTTCAGACCATAAAGAAAGATACGGATACTGCAAAGGCTCTCGGCACTCTGCAATTTAGGAAACAGCTCTTTCGTGGAGCTAGAGGTTGTGGCTTGTCATCTTTTCGAGGAGGATACAATCAATATAAACAATATCAACCGTACCAAGGTCCACCAAGGTACACATCTTCACAGCAGCAACAGTCATTTAAGCAACCTCCGGCCTCTTCCTACAAGCATTACAGAGGAAAGACTGCCTACAGAGGCAGAGAGAACTTCAAAAAACTGTGACAACCGCCCACTGCCAACCACTTTTCCCATCAATCCTGTCAAAGTTGGAGGAAGAATCTCCCATTTCTTCTCTGAATGGTCTGCAATAACAATGGACAGATGGGTTTTGGACATAGTTTCCAGGGGTCACACTTTGGAATTCTTGAAGATTCCTCTAAATTATCCTCCCAGCGTTCCTCCTCTTTCTCATTTAAAGGAACTGTTGTCTTAAATAAAAATGTTAAAGAAGGGAGCGATCGAAGTGGTACCAAATTTACAGAAAGGAACCGGGTTCTATTCAAGGTTTTCCCTCATAAAAAAGAAATCGGGAGAGTGGCGTCCCAGTCTAGACCTTCGTTCCCTCAACAAATTTCTAAAAATGCAATCCTTCCGGATGTTGTCTCTTCAGGAAGTGCTTAAATAGATAAATCAGGAGGATTTCATGGCAACCCTAAAACTGCAGGATGCCTATTTTTATATCCCTATCCTTCCCAGACTCCAGAAAATTCCTGCACTTCAGAGTGGCTGGCAGAGATTTCCAATTCAAGGACCTACCTTTCGGACTTCGTTCAGTGCCCCAAGTGTTCACCAAGGTTTTAGCACCAGTGGCAGCTCATCTTTGTCAAGCTGGAGTCCAAATCTTCCCTTATCTGGACGACTGCCTCATAAAGGCAAAATCCTTTTCAGTAGCAAGCAGTCAAACTCGAAGATGTCTTTCTCTCTTCCAGTCCTTAGGTCTCTCGATAAATCTACCAAAGTCTCATTTAAACCCTTCAAATGTAAAGATATTTTTAGGGGCAACCTTGGACACTCATCAGGCAAAGGCCCTTGTCTCACAAGAAAGACAACAAAGGATTTACAAGTTAGCAGCTCGACTACTCACAAAAAATTCAATTCTGTCGCAAGTTCAAATCGCTTTTGGGAATGTTGTCCTCTTGCATTCCCATAATTCCCAACTGTCGTCTGCGAATGAGACCTTTGCAAGAGGAGCTGGACAAACAATGGCTGCAGATCTAGGGGTCCTTCAACGATGTTATAAGAATAACATCTCAAATTAAAAAAAAGCTCTACCATGGTGGACTCCCATCCTAAACATAGCAGCAGGCCTATCGTTTATAGTGGACTCACCAAGTTTCATAATAAAAACCGATGCATCCCTTGAAGGCTGGGTGTGAGAAAGTGGCTCTGTATATACTGTTCCTTAATAGGTACAGGGTGTACAGAGTCCACAGACCCCAAGGGTTTAACAGAGGTTAAAGTTAGATATAACCTTACTCTCCAAAGTGGTAGCTTGTTCGAGCAGTAAGGCAGTATCAGAGGACAGTGTAAAGCATTTGTTGTGCACACTCAGTCAGCAAATGGTGTCACACACTCAATAACTGAACTCTAGGCCAATGGTTTATATATAAAAAATATATGCTTGTTTTATTTTAGAACCAACACTTGGAATTAAAATATACTTTCTCGACAGGAGATGTTTCATAAAAATACTTTTGTATATGCAATAGACTTTTTAGTAAACATTTACAAGTAGTTGCAGTAGGCAACTCTATTTCTAAACACAACAATACATTGAGCTCAATGATAAATTCAAGTTATTTGCAACAGATTACTTTTTAGATTACTTTTGTAATTCCAGGACTGGATCCTAGATTCAGTCCTGGGTCAGTTCTCAGAATCAGTTGATGAAAGTCGACTTTAGTACTGTAATGATTTTTAACTAATATTTAGCTATTTTAAAAGTTGACACTTAGAAAATATTTCAGAGCAAACAATCAATGATTCCCTATGAAAGAAAATTCAGGTTATAGGTACAGTATGTTCTCGTTACTTTTGTAATCCAGTACTGGGTGCCTAGACTCAGTACTGGGACCTTTATCCAAAACAGGTACGTAATTACGTTTTCAGATATTATACGATTTTGGAAGAATATTTAGAGATTGCAGAAATCAACACTTAGAAGAAATTTCACAGAAAAACAGTCAATGGTTTCCTATTGAAGAAAAATGAGTTAAAGGTAAGTATAGTTGTGAGTACTTTTCAGAGTCAGTGCTGGGCACCAAGATCCAGCACTGGGAGCTCACCTAAGAGCAGGTGAGTAAATTCGTTTTTGTCACTCGGCTGATTTTTGGTGAATATTTGAAGATTTGAAAAGTCCACACTTAGAAGAAATTTCAGGAAAAAGCCAGTCAATGTTACCCTATGAGGAAAATAGAGTTTGCGGTTTTAAAGGTAAGTACTCGACTGGCAGAGTTGAGGTTCTGGGGTCTCCCAGGGTCAGGTAGGTACAGTTGGTTCTGTAGTAGGGGATCTCTGTGTATAGTCATAATCTAGTGAATAGTCCCGCCCATGTGCGCGGACCCCGGAGCAATACAAATAATCTCTTAAATTGTCAAGTCATGCAGACCTGCATCCACACTTAAGAGAGAATTTCAAAGACAGATAATGCAGCCTATATCCACAGGCTACACTGTCCAGTACTTCAACTAGAAAGAATTCCACCAGCAACCACTAACAGCACTGCCTGTCCAGCTTTTTCCATAGAGAAAGAAACCTGCCTCTTCCAGCAAAAGCCTCTGGAATGATAGAGAGGAAGGAATGGGCAGACAAGCCCCATAGGCTGCCATTATGTGGCTCAGAACAGGATACTGTGCCTTTAAGAAAACTTTCCAGAACTTTTCCAGTATCCCAGAATGCACAGCAGGTCCCTTTTACTTTCAGTTCTTTTTTCCGGCTCCTGCTAGCAGGACCCTGGAGCATTGAGCTCTCCCTTTTCAAGGGTTTATTGGTGTTTTTTGTCAATTTTTCAAGTGTTTAGTGTTCTGGTGCTGTCAACATGCCTGGCTTGTTCGACAAGTGCCCAGAGTGCGACAGAAAGAAGGCTAAGTCAGATCCACACAAGGTGTGTATAGGCTGCCTTCCCCAGTGTAGGAGAGTAGGGTCTGCTTTCTATGTTCACCCCCACTTTTTGCTTTTGCTTTACTGGTTTACGACTTAGATGTGGCTGTGGGCCTGCTAATCAGACCCACAGCCCTGCTGTTCTCTCTCTAAATTAATACTATGTACTTTAGGTGCATAACCCATTTGGATAGGATCACCTTATTGGCCCCTGTACAGTGTACCCTAGGTACCCAGGGCATAGGTGTACCCTAGGCCTACCAGGGGCTGCAGCATGTATTGGGCCACCCCTGGCCTGGCCTTCCATTTTGACACAACTGGCTGATCACTCAGCTGGGGCAAGGTCGTGTAATCACCCCTTGCTTAGGTGTAGTATTCCTATACCTAACTTACATATAGACACATGTGTACCTATCAGTCACTCCTATGGCAGGCCTTAACAATCCTGGAGGCAGAGTGCTTGGTAACATGTGAGATGGTGCTCTAGCATGAGCTGAGCCTGTCTGCAGCTTTCGGAACCATGTCCTTATAGCTGTTCTATGATATAGCCTACCATATACTCTTAAAGTACCTTATAATCTTAGACGGTTATGGTAACTATGGTTTGGCTTTATCAAAACATGTCGTGTAAGGTGTCTAACACTCGGGAATAATACCCCCATGCCATTTCTGGGCATGAGAATATTATTCCCCCCTTCTAGAGGGAAAGACATGTTAAAATCATACTTCAACTGTTAGCCTCTGACCAAAGCCTCAGCATCACAAAATGGATGCTGCTGCCACGACACAAGTCTGACCTCCTGCAGCTGGGAGTGATCCCAGCCAGGGAGGCCTGGACAATAGGTTTCCTGCTTGGGGAGGTGCTAGCACCTCCCCAGACAGCCTTTAGTGTATTGGGGCAGGGTGGGCTGAAAGGAATGAGACATGCCTGGGGCACACAAGGTGTTCCTTGCATAGTCCAGTTCAAACCGGCGCTGGGGCACTCCAGCCCCAGCTCTGGCGCGAAACTGGACAAAGGGAAGTGGGTGTAACCACCCCCTCCCAGGTCCCACCCATAAGGCGTGACCTAGCAGGTATCCCAGCCCCCCAGATTAGTATAAGAGTGGGAGTTGGGCCTCAAGACTTTAGATTATCCTGAACCTGCAAAACTGAACAGAAACTCTGGACCTTCGACATTCGACGAAAGAAGAAGACTGAAGAATCTCCCTTGTAGCCAAGGAGTGGCTACCCTGTGCAAACAGGCACCATCAAGTGACTACCCTTTGCTTTGTGAAACGTTCGACGAGGAACCGACTGCAGAGCCCGACCAGAGCCTTGATTTCCAGACTTCTCCGACCCTCATCCACATCTGCAGCAGAGCTGAGATCCGTGGAGGCGACGAGCGACGTGGGACCGGCTACCTGGGAAAAGTGGCTAGTAACTTACAGCGCAGCTTCTGAGGTACCCTCGAAGTTGTGCACCGGGGATTGAGAAGCCCCAACCCCAAGCACCATCTGCACTGAAGACCAGCCCCCCACACTCCACGAGTCCTGCGTGGGGCCCTTCAGCATTTTCCTGCTTGCCGCGTCTGTCCGGTTGCTTGCCCGCTGGCTAGTGGCCTTTGTGACGATGCTCCCTGAAATCTTCTGCGCTGGTTTGGCTCCTCCAGACTGGCTCCCGCTTCTCTGCAAAGAAGAAGCACCCCAGACCTTCCTGGTCTGCACCAGAAGCAAGTCCCTTGTTCTTCGTGGGTTCCGCTTGCCAAGGCTTGGTGAGTCCTAGTCCAACTTCGACGCCGCCGACAGCAAGAGCCTTCGTGGGACAGCTCGCCTCCTGGTCCTGGTCGTCCTCGACGCTTCCTGGTCCTCCTGGCTGCAGCGACAAGCTTCACCTTCACCTGCAACTCTTCACGACATCGCCTGGTTCCTTCCTGGTTCCACGTGGTCACTGGCTAGTGACCTTGACTCTGTCCCTTCTGCTTGCAGGTTTCTTCTCTTCTTGATCCCAGCCTTGGGATCCACCGGACACTCTTCACTGACTGCCTGTCAGCATCTTTCTTCAGGCATCCATAGGAGTCGACGACGAAAACGACGCATCTTCACCCCTATGCACCCGCAGCCTGTGGGCTAGGTAACTTGGGTACTCCGGTGCTCATCAGGATAGTGACTATCCTAGTGTCTAGTTTTCAAGTCTCAACTTCCTAGCTACTCCGGAAGTGTCCTAAATCTATCTATTTCTAAACTGTAACATTGCTATTGACTTTTACGCATTACGCGTGAGTGTTTCCACTCTGCACACGAATCCCGTGGGCCTCCCACTTCCTAACTAACGCTAGTGTAGTGTAGCCCCAGCGATTCCCTAGGCCTAGGCCTATTCTATTTCCGTGACAGTGGTTCTTATACCACTTATTTAGTATATGGTTTGCGTGGCCCCTAGGGCCTAACTGTATTACTTACCTGTGTGACTTACTGTATGCATTAATAAGACTGTGTTGTACTTGCCTCTAAACTCATAAAGAGTGCTGAGGGTTTGCTTAGAATAAATACACTTTATTTTATATATATATCTGTTGTGGTGTCCTTTCATTTGGTATTCAAGGGATTATATATGGTATCACAGCTGGCTTCACATGCCATTCAGAGTTTAGCCTAAGACTGCTCTTGTCCATGCTACCACTAGGATAGCTGGTCTATAAGGTTGACTTTACAACCAATCACCATAAGGGTATTTGGACTGATATAAGGTGTACACTATAACTAGTGACATCATACATCAGGCCAACTTCTCACACCCAGTCCCATGTGCCTGAAGAGTGTGATATCTGCCACTCGTTCTCAGCCAGGACCCTGAGGGAAAGAATGAAGATCAGGCTCCAAGTCCTGGAGGACAGAAGGCTGAAGGCACAAGGTGGGTCAGGAGGGGCTGATTCTGCCCATGCTGAGGCCTCTGGGGGGGCTCCCCAGGGGCAGGAAGACCGGCAAACGCCCCCACTCTCCACCGGCGTCGATGACGTCGACTAAGGCGTCGAGAGGGATGACCACGGTGTGTTTACCGTCCCCCCAGGGCTCTGGGAAGAAGCAACGTCGACGTTCGACGTCGAGGGAACTGATCGGACCGCCGTCGACAACTTCGGCATCGTCGGCGTTAACGTCGTCAACCTCTCCGTCGAGGCATCCACGTCGAGATCAGGCCCGGCGTTGGCGCTCACTGTCGAGGGGAGGTCGCCGTTCGCTGTCGGCGAAGAGGAGGCGTTCGCCGTCGAGGCGTCAGTCGACGTCGAGGAGACGATCGACGTCACGGAGGCGATCGACGTCACGGAGGCGATCGACGTCATGGAGGCGATCGACGTCATGGAGGCAGTCGACGTCGAGGGAGCGATCGACGTCGAGGAGGCGACCGACGTCACGGAGGCGACCGACGTCACGGACGCGACCGACGTCGAGGAGGCGACCGACGTCGAGGAGACGATCGCCGTCACGGAGACGGTCGACGTGGAAGAAGGGTTCATCGACGTCGAGGAGGCGCAGGGGGCGCCCGGACACCAGGAGTCCCTCGACTGAGTCGCCGGGCTCGGGGTACTCAGTGGTATATACGCCGCCTCCTCCTCCGCCACCGCCGCTGACGCCACCACCACCACCACCGCCAACTCCTCCTCCTCCTCCTCCTGCGATTCCGCCTCGCAGGCCTTCGGGCCCACCACCGGTTCCGACGCGATTGGTCTCATTGCCCAGGTATCCGCCGCCGCCGCAGGGAACGCCTCAGCCGCGGCGCCAGGGTAAGCCACGGTCGCCGGGCCCGGCGAGGCCGGCGAACAGACCGAAGCCAGGAAGATCGCGCTCCGGACGGAGAGGGAGATCGCGGAGCCGTGGGCCTTCGTCCTCAACATCGAGACGGCGCCACAGGAGGCGCAGATCCAGATCGCGCACTCGATCATCGGCCAGGGACTTCTCAGCGACGCTGTCGGACTCACCCGGGACGAGGGTGTCGCCGGTTGACGATCTGGTCTCCTTCCAGGAGGTACTGCTCAGAGGTGCAGCCAAGTTGGGAATCACGGTGACGATACCGACACCTACGACGTCCGCACAAGAAGCACTTGTCTCGCCCCCTGCTGCCTCTCGTGCCGGGACTGGTGGAGCCAGCTATGGAGTTGTTCCTCACTCCGGCAGTGACGAAATCCGCCCCCTCCCGGCTTATGAAGAAGTATCGGGCTCCGGACTCGGACCCGACCTTTTTGAGGACAGACCCTAAGCCGGACTCAGTCATTGTGACGGCGGCGAGGAAGCAGCATGCTACCACCCCCTCATCGACAGTTCCGCCCGACAAGGAAAGCCGCTGGCTGGATTCGGCAGGCAGGAAGGTCTGTGGTACGGCTGCCACCACCATGAAGGCGGCAAGTGGCGGGGCCCTGTTGGGGCGTTACGACCGGGCCCTGTGGGAGTCTCTCCAGCAGTATGCGGAGCTGCTGCCTTGTGACAAGAGGGAAGACTTCTTGGAGACTCTGCGCGAGGGGATGCTAGTCTCCAACCAGGTGATCAGTGCGGCAGCGGATGTGTCCCTGCTGGCGGCGCATGGGTACTGTCATGGAGTCCACCAACGGCGGCACGCGTGGCTTCGCCTTACCTCGCTCAAGCCGGAGGCTCAGCAGAGAGTGGCCAATCTGCCTTTCTCGGGGGAAACCCTGTTCGGCCAGCATGCGGACGACGAGATGGCCCGCATGAAGACGGAGGCGGAGACCCTGACGGCTGTCGGTCTGGAGAAGCCAGAAAAGAAGAAACGCCCCTTCCAGAGACGGTTCGGGTCTGCGGGCAGAGGGCGTGGGCAGGCCTCGGGACAGCAGTAGCACCAGCAGCAGCAGTTCCGTAAACCCTTCCAGAAACGCCAGATGGGTAGAGGGGGCCAGCAGTCCGCTCCTGCTACCAAGGGCCCGGCCGGGTCGCGGCCCTGAGCATTTACTTCCCCTGCAACCGTTACCCACTCCAGTGGGGGGAAGCATTCAATTTTTTCCGGCAGAGTGGAGAAAAATTACTCAGGACAAGTGGGTGCTGAATATTGTTTGCAATGGATACAGTCTTCGATTCATCAGGCCGCCTCCAGCGATTCCGCCGGTAAGCTCGCGGTATCAACTGCGAGAGCTCCAGGCGGAGGCAGACATCCTGTTAAGGAAAAAGGCGGTGGAAGGCGTACCTCTGTCTCAAAGGGGAAGAGGTCTGTACTCTCGTTTCTTCCTGGTTCGCAAGAAGGACAAGAACGAGTTCAGGCCCATTCTGGATTTGCGGCAAGTAAACAAATGGATTCGCAGAGAGAAGTTTTGCATGCTGTCGTTGCATCAGATTTACCCTCAGCTGCAACAGGGAGACTGGCTCTGTGCCATAGACCTACAAGATGCGTACTTCCATGTGCCCATTGCACGGAAACACAGGAAGTTCCTGCGGTTCCAAGTCGGCGCCAATCATTATCAATACACAGTACTGCCATTCGGGCTAAAGTCTGCCCCAAGGACCTTCTCGAAGTGCATGGCAGTGGTAGCGGCGCAATTACGAAGGAACAAGGTGTTTGTCTACCCGTACCTGGACGACTGGTTGATCAAGGCCTCATCTTTTTCGGAAGCGCAGGCGCACTTCCGGAGGACGTGCGTTCTCTTGAACAAGCTGGGGTTACACGTCAACATGTCCAAATCTGTCCCGACTCCGGTCCAGTGCATACAGTACTTGGGGGCCTCCATCGATACACGGTCAGCAAGCGTGTCTCCTTCGGAGGAGAGACGGTTATCGCTCCTTCGGAAGGCTCAGGACCTCATGGCCACTCCATCGGCGACAGTGAGGAAGGCGTCTTCGCTGCTGGGGTCGATGGCCTCCTGTATCTTCCTCACGCCGCACGCACGGCTGCACATGCGACAACTGCAGGAGTGCTTGGAGGATCAATGGGATCAGAGAACAGGTTCTTGGGACGACAAGATCCGGCTGTCTCTACATGCTCTTCAGTCTCTGAAATGGTGGTGTTCGGCGGAGAATCTCCTCAGGGGGGTTCCCTTCCACAAGGACATTCCCGAGACGACTATCGTGACGGATGCGTCTCTCCAAGGTTGGGGAGCGCACTGCGGAGACTTACAGATAACAAGGAAAGTGGTCCCCGTTGGAGTCGACGTACCACATCAATTTCCTGGAACTCAGAGCCGTGTACCTGGCCTTATATCCGTCCTTCCAGACCACCTTGTTGCTGATACAGACTGACAATACAACCACGATGTATTACCTCAACAAGCAAGGGGGGTCGCGCTCGCGCACTCTGTCACAGGAGGCACAGGCGATCTGGCGCTGGCTTCTGGCCCGCGGATTGAATGATCACGGCCACGCATCTGCCAGGTGTGCAGAATGTTCAGGCGGACGCGCTGAGCAGGCTGCTTCAGGAGAACCACGAATGGGTCATAAACGACGAGGTACTAGAAGTCTTCGCAAGGTGGGGGACTCCAGACGTAGATCTGTTCGCCGCCGCCGAAAACGGCAAATGCCGAGACTTCGCATCCAGGTACTACCAGAAGGGGACGCTGGGGAATGCGCTATGGATCGACTGGTCGAACAGCTTTCTGTACGCTTTTCCACCCATTCCCCTGATTCCGGCAGTGCTCATCAAACTGTCCAAGTTCAGGGCGCGGATGATCCTGATTGCCCCGGAATGGCCCAGGCAGTGGTGGTTCACGGATCTGCTTGACCGGTCTCTCCTTCCTCACATGCGGCTGCCGTGCAGGCCGGACCTTCTCACGAAGTTCGGGGGCAGATGGTGCATCCCAACCTCTCGTCTTTGAGTTTGGCGGCATGGCTCCTGAGATAGTGCAATATGGCCATTTGAATCTACCAGAAGATTGTATGGGCATACTGAAGGAGGCTAAACGTCCTTCCACTAGGACTTCCTATGCTTACAAGTGGAAGAGATTCTGCATCTGGTGCAAATCCAAGAACTTTGACCCGACAACATGTAAGGAAGATGTCATCCTTCCATATCTTTTACATTTGGCACAGTCTGGCCTTAATTTCCACTCCATTAAGGTTCATCTCGCTGCTTTGACTGCTTACAGGAAATGCCCTTCACAGACTTCCTTCTTTCAGATCCCTGTGGTCAAGGATTTTTTAGAAGGCTTGAAAAAGGTGTTCCCTCCGGTCAGACTTCCCTCGCCTTCCTGGGAATTGAATGTGGTGCTGTCCAGATTGATGAAGGAGCCTTTTGAACCTATTCACAAGGCTTCGTTGCAGCACCTGTCCTGGAAGGCTGCGTTCCTAGTGGCCATTACATCGGCCCGCAGGGTGAGTGAACTTCAGGCGTTGTGTTGCCGAGAACCTTATACTGTATTTCATGCTGCTAAGGTTGTTATGCGTACTCACCCTAAATTTCTTCCTAAGGTTATATCTGATTTTCATGTCAACCAGACCATAACTTTACCTACGTTTTTTCAGAATCCTTCTTCTCCAGCGGAAAGGTCTCTACATTCCCTGGACGTGAGGAGGGTGCTGAAGTTTTATCTTGATAAGACCAAAGATAGTCGTAGGTCAGACCAATTGTTTATCAATTATGGATCAGTCAGGACCGGTCTTGCTACCTCCAAACAGTCCATCTCTCGGTGGATTGTGTCCTGTATACAGTTGTGTTACCAAAAGGCTAATAAGACCTTAGGGGGCAAACCTAAGGCTCATTCCACCAGGGGCAAAGCTGCCACGACTGCTTTGCTGCGTAATGTTCCGATTGCAGAAATCTGCAAGGCGGCCACTTGGAAGTCGGTCCATACCTTTGCTGCGCATTACTGGTTGGACGCGGATGCCAGGGCAGATGCTCAGGTTGGGCAGGCTTCGCTGCGAAATTTGTTCGCACAGTAGTGGTATTATTTTGTAATCTTCTCCACCGCCGTTTTTGTGTGGGGATGGGCTTGCCATTCTATTCACTAGATTATGACTATACACAGAGATCCTCTACTACAGAAGGAGTAGTTTCTTTTCTGTAACTCCAGTTCTGTAGTAGGGGTATCTCTGTTATAGTCATAAGCGCCCGCCCTCCTCCCCGGTGGAGAGATGAATGTTAATATAAGGAATGCTACAGGTCTGGCGTGCTACGACTTCAAAAAGAACTGAAAGTAAAAGGGACCTGCTGTGCATTCTGGGATACTGGAAAAGTTCTGGAAAGTTTTCTTAAAGGCACAGTATCCTGTTCTGAGCCACATAATGGCAGCCTATGGGGCTTGTCTGTCCATTCCTTCCTCTCTATCATTCCAGAGGCTTTTGCTGGAAGAGGCAGGTTTCTTTCTCTATGGAAAAAGCTGGACAGGCAGTGCTGTTAGTGGTTGCTGGTGGAATTCTTTCTAGTTGAAGTACTGGACAGTGTAGCCTGTGGATATAGGCTGCATTATCTGTCTTTGAAATTCTCTCTTAAGTGTGGATGCAGGTCTGCATGACTTGACAACTTAAGAAATTATTTTTATTGCTCCGGGGTCCGCGCACATGGGCGGGACTATTCACTAGATTATGACTATAACAGAGATACCCCTACTACAGAACTGGAGTTACAGAAAAGAAAGTACTCCTTCACCCTCAGCGACTCTAGGGCGGCCGGGTGCAGAGAGAGTTAGGCCCAATGTTATCCTATGAGGGATAGGGGGGCCTTGTTTGGTGGCTGCTGTCTGGCAAGCCACGCGGCGGTGGGAGCTGGGCTCCTGGTCACTTACTCAGGGCAAGTGGGGAAGTAGGAAGGTGTAGAGTTTTCACTGCCAGGGCCACTCGGGCGGCTGGGTGCAGAGGGCTTTTGAGCCTTCGGGCGCTCAATAGATTTCAATGGGAAATCTCCGGTTTCGAAAAAGACTGCAGGCTCGGGGACGAGAACTCTTCAGGTGCCACCACCACTTCGAGAGGTAAGTTGGGTAGTTGGAGGATAGGTAGGTACCCCGGGATTGGACACAGAGGGCCGTGGGGCGCCGGGTGCAGGGGTGCCTTTTGGTGTCGGAAAATCTTACCCTCTGTTGATCGCGGTTGGGGTGGCACACTGTTCTGAGGCTGCAGGCTTCTTCAGGATCGTCGAGGGGGGGTCCTTTGGTGCCGGACTCGGGGTCACAGTCGCCGTGGGGCCGTCCTCGTAGGTTTAGTTCACTCCGGCACCAGCCAGGCATGGCTGGTGCAGAGTGGGCTGGGATCGCGGTTCCGGGCTGCTGCCAAGGGTGAAAGGTAGTTTCTGAGTAGAGCCTCTACTCATGGGAGTCCCAGGGGATCAGAGTTCAAAGGTAGCCAGGTCCTCCGGGGTTGGTGAGGTTGCTAGCCACAAGAGATGCCGGGCTGGAGCAGGAGCAGGTTCGAGGGTCGACAGGCCGGTAGGGCTGGGGCCAAAACAGTTGGTGTCTTCCTCTTTTCAGCAGCTGCAGGGCAGGTCTCCTTTCTTCTTGCTCTTCGTAGTTTGGAATCTGGGGAAGGAAGGTTCAGGGTGCCCCTAAATACTAGATTTAGGGGCGTTACAGGTAGGTGAAGGGCAGGGACCAATGGGTCCCCGTCCTGGGGTGGGTACAACCCCTATCCTGCCTCTCTCCTGTGGGAGGGGGGCAGTAGCCTAGTCCTGTTAGGGTAGGGCTCCCCATCTTCAAGATGGCGAGAGCCCGGAGATGTGCTTCACCTCGCCTCCCCCACCTGAGGGGTGGGGTTGGCAGGCTGGCACATCCCCTGTCCTTATTTGGGGTTTCCGGCCAAAGCTTCCCGCCAGAGTGGGGGGTTGCAGGGGCCTGGGGAAGCTCACAGAGGCAGCATGCCTTTGAAGCTTCCCCCTGCCCATCCTGGGGGAGGAGATTTAGCACCTCGTCCAGGATGTGCATTGTTGCAGGACCAGGAGAGCAGGGGCTCTCCTTCCCAGGGGTCCAGCAACATGCCTGCTGGGTGGCAGCCTAGGCAGCCTCAGAGCAGACGTGGATTTGTAGGTTAGGTTCGAGAGGGCACCTCTAAGATGCCCTCTGGGGTGCTGGGTACATTAAATCCCACACTGGCATCAGTGCGGGTTTAATGTGCTGAGAAGTTTGATACCAAACTTCTCAGTCTTTAGTGTTGCCATTATGGTGCTGTGGAGCTCGTGTTTGACGAGCTCTCAGCACCATGTACTCTTAAATGGCAGCACTGCACTTACAGGGCTCAGGAATGGACCTGGGCACTGTAGGGGCACAGGGCTCCTGCTCCTGTGCCCACACCATTGGCATAAGGCACCCAGCTAGAGGGGTGACTGATGTATGCCATGGCAGTGTATGTGATGGGCATGGCACACAAACACAAAGCCTGCAAAGGCAGTGTATGTGTGTAAGGGTACAGGGCCTCTAAGAGTGGCACAAGGAGTGCTGCAGCTCTTAGAGGCCTTCCTTGGTCACAAAGCCCTGGGTACTTAGGGTACCATTTACCAGGGGCTGACATGTGGCCAGGGTTTGCCAATTTGGGTTTGGTTTGTTTTAGGGAAGGAACATAGGCCCTGGGCACCTGATTGGCAGGAGTCCAGGGCACACTCAGTCAAAGTACATTCAGCAATTCAGCAAAAAGTGGGGGCATACCATGCAAGAAAGATGGCACTTTCTCACAATTACACTTTAGGTTCTTGTGACATAGAATAGCGACATCATTTTTTTTATTGGTAGATGGAGAGAATAAAACCGTACCCACCCAGCCTCTCTTCAACTTAAGCGACTCAGCCTCCCTAAGGTGAGTTTCTTGTAAAAGGACTAAATCTGGGTTATAAGAAGCTAGGTGGGAAAGGACTCTGTTGTTTAATAGGGCTAATAAAACCTTACGTTCCAGGAAATAACTTTGAATTTAAAAACAACAAGAATGTAAAAGAAACAAAAATTACAATGACAAAAGGAAAGAGAAGAATGCCAATAAGTAAAAGAGGGAAAAAGATGAGCAAAAAGACAAAGTTTAGAAAAAGAAATAGAGAAGAAAAGAGTAAAAAGAGCATACTTAGAGAAGGAAAGAACAAGTAGGGATAACAAAAAAAGAAAGATAATGCAACCACAATAACTGAAAAAGAGAAGGGAAAAAGGGGAAGGAAAAGGAAAAAAGAGAAAGTGCAAGGAAAGACAGTACATCTCCAAAAAGGATGACTGAGGGCAACATACCTGAGGGGGAGAAAAACGACGTAAACAACGGGGCAATGGCGACACTCAACAAGATGAGCCTCCCATGAATGGGAGTCCACACCGCACCAGGACGAAAGAACGCAGAAGGGGAGCAATAAGAATTGGAGAACAATAAACCAACCAATCTATATGGGTAAACAAAGGTAACAATTAACATAAGGAAAATATAAAGGAGAGAAATAACCAGCTAGCATGCAACAAGAAAGAAGATAGATCTTAAGAACAATAATATCTAAATAGCAAACAAAAAAGGAAATAGACATGAAGAAAGAGCTTCACTAAAAACTGCCTAAAAAACATCAGTGATACAAAACCGCAGTACAACAAGAAACCATACGTGAGAGTATAGGAACACAAAACCTGTAAGGAAAAAAGAAGATTAAATTGTCAACCGTTAGAGGAGACAGAAGTATCCATGCCCGTGGAAGTTTGAATATGGATAAAGTTTTTAAGTTCCGCAGGATTTTGGAAAGTCCATGTTTGGTTCTGATAAGTGACTTTGAAAATACATGGGTGAAACAAGCACCAAGAGTTCGCAGAGGAGCACAAAGGTTCAGGAATTCTTTTCTTCTAGTCGCAGTAGCATTCAAGACATCCTGTGAGAGATAGACTTTCTGACCCAACCAGGAAAGTTGACGTTTAGATCTAGCTGCAGAAAGAACTGACAGAAGGTCAGTACATTTCAGGAACAGAATGATGACACCTCGTGGTTTGGTTGAAGTAGATGTGCGAGGACCAAGCCTGTGGGCTCTTTGAATACTGAGAGAAGTGGTAGATGGCAGATGTAAGAGTTTCGGAAGAAAGGAGGTGAAAAAGAGACAGGGTCGTCTCCTTCCAGGGATTCCGGCAGACCATAAACGCGTAGGTTATTCCTTCTGTTTCTATTTTTTAAATCCTCAGTATGTTGCTGTAGGGCTAGAACCGATTGTTCCAAGGAGGAGATTAGTTTTGAATGGATTGGAATCTCTGATGCCTGCTGCTCCACCGACAATACTCTGCTATCCATAGTAGACCACTTCTCCTCAAGAAATTGCATCTTGCTGTTGGTTTCCTCTACAAACGGCCGCAAAGCGCGTATCTCCTCCAGAAGAAGTTCCATAGAGATGGGAGACGGAACCTTATCAGGGGAAGGAGGGTCTTGTTTCAGGCGCTTAGAGGACGTGGCAGGTGAGGATGATTTATTTACAGAGGGCTGCGTCGAAGAGGAACCAGTAGGCGCAACTCCAGCCATTTGGCCTATGTGAGAAGATGTCTCCAAAGGAACGGACTTAGAAGGAACGAAAACAAATTTTGGATTACGCAGCTTTCCCATATATATCTAACATTCAGGGCGCACAGGGCCTAAACATTCCAGTGAAATTAGTTGATGGAGATGTGCACTGATGGAAGAATGGCAGACGAGGGAATAAACCACTCACAGGGAATACCGGAGCTCCTATGAAGGGTATGTGAGCCAGGAAAGCAAATGTCCAGCAGGCAGTGCTCATATAGTTCTTTTCAATAAAATGTAAAAAAAAAAAAAAAAATAAGGTCAATTGAGGTACAAAGAATAAAAGGCAGCAGACCTTTCTAAATGCTTAGACTCACATACAAAATGGCAGGCAGCGTGAGGAGACAGTTGCAGTAGTGAGGCAGCATAGCAACAAATGAAAAGTAGTCAATCCTCATGTAGAAATGTATAATAAACTGTTCATAGAGGTAATAAAAAAAAGAAAAAATAGCAAATTGTTGGAAATGTCAGTCATTGAACAGTAAAGAATCGGCAGCGTCGGTGGTCTCTGACAGAGCGATATGAAACAACAGAAACGCGCAATTCAAATCTACTTAGCCTCTTGCGCTTTGGCGCAGATAATCGTTCCAGCAAGACTTGCCTAATGTCCCTAGGGATTCTCCATCCTGTTGCCCCCCGCAGACGCGCAAGTACCTCCCTCCAGTAAGAGAGCAATTACGGGCAGGACCAGAACATGTCAAGGAAATCCGCTGCACTTGCATTACATCTTGGGCTTTCATCTTTGCGGGATGGGTATATTATATGTAAAGTGTGTGGGGTGAGGTACATCTGATGAACTAAGTTATATTGGAGGAGCTTGAACAGTGCGTTGGTGCTAACCTTCTGTACCCCTTCGTGAACTCTCCTCCATTCACCCTCGGTCAGGGGTGCATCTACTAGCGCATCACATTTTGGCTTGATCATCAGCATTTCGCCTGGTAGATCATCTCTTAGTGCTCTATAGAGATGGGATACAACCCCCTGCCCTGCGCCATGCAACATTACTTTCAGTGTATTGGTGGTAGGGGGTTCCTCATGGGAACATAGATCAGATCTCTCGAACTACACTTGAGATCTTTTCATATTGTAGAAATTGGCCCGATTGAAGGCGACCCTTACTTCCTCGTAATACATTTTCCGTCTATGTAGAGATTCCCCAATGTCTGACGTCTTCCCCCCTTCCATCGGCGCACCAAGATAGTCCGCAATACTGGCGAAAGGAAGCAAGGGCGCAGCGCCAACAGGGGCATGTCTGGGGCATATGGGGCATGTTGCACCACCCGGCATACCACGTTTCCCCACTTTGTGACTAGGTGCCACAAAATGTATGGGGTCTCCCGGGGGGCATCGCACCCAAGCATCAAGAGCTCAGTCAGTGGACGGTCTCCATACCTTCCCGTCAAGAGATGTCTCTCCTAAATACCTTCACTGTCCAGCCAGTGGACCGCATGTTGCAGCTGGGAGGCCAAGTAATAAAATTCCAAATAGGGGACTTCTAGCCCTCCGCCAGCCCATGTTCTTTGTAGTGTTGTCAGACGCGCCCTTCTGCGCTTTTTTCTCCATAGGCGGTCTGCCGTTAGACCATCTAATGTCTGGAAGTAATGTCGCGGAATCATATAAAGGGAGTGTTGCATTGCGTAGAGACAACGAGGTAGGATAATCATTTTTGCAATTGCAAAGCGCCCCATTAGTGACAATGGCAGATCTCTCCAGAAACGTATGGACTCCTGCAGTCCCTCAACCACCCTTACAATATTAAGATCCAAGTAGGTAGAGGCTGTATTTGCCAGACGAATCCCCAGATATTGCGTCCCTTCGCCCACCCATGGCAACTCCACCCGTGGCAGTTCAGACGTTCGTACTTCGGCCAGCTTGCCAGTGGGAATCAACTTGGACTTCCTGGGGTTGATATGAAGACCCGAGATTTCACCAAAGTTCCTCAACTCCATAAGAAGAAGAGGCACCGAGCACGCCGGACGCGAGAGGTAGATCAGTGTGTCATACGCGTATAGGGAAACCGGTAAGTCGCCCCCAGCTTAATCCCCAGGGTCTGAACTCAACCCGCAGGGTAGAGGCTCCATAGCCACCGCGAATAGCAGAGGAGAGGGTGGGCACCCCTGGCGGGTGCCCCAACAGATTAAGCGGTTTAGACACCAATCTTCCAATCCTGATTCTGGCTGCAGGGGCTGTGTAGAGCAGTTGCACCCATTTGAGGAACCTCTCTTGCATATAAGGCCAGTCTGCTGAATCGAAGGCCTGTTTGATATCCAGCATTGCTATAGCATAGTCATCCTTTATTAAACCTGGAGCATGCTAGACATATGCCAAGTGTCGCAGGTTATGGGTTGTACTCCGTCTTGGTATGAACTCTGCTTGGTTTGGGTGGCTAAGATGGGGCATCCTCGGGAGGAGACGTTCCGCCAGAATCCCGCGGAGTATTTTCACATCAATATTTAATAGCGAGATGGGCCTATAGGAATTGGGTAAGAGTGTGTCCCTATCGTTTTTGAGTATCATGGCAACCAGCACCTCTCACATGGAGGGTGGTAGAGATTGTCTCCAGTGCATCATTACAGACTTTTAACAATCTATCTGCCAGTAAGGGGGTGAACTATCGATAAAACTCCGCTGGGAGCCCATCAGAGCCAGGACTCTTGGCCATTTTAAGCCAGCATATAACAATAATAATTTCCCTCCTTTGTGATCGGGGCGTTCGGCGCCTCAGTCTCATCGGGCTCCAGTTGGGGAATTTTGATAGTGTTCAGAAAGGCAAGGATTGACTCCTTATGGGGGAGGGGAGGCCGATGTGCATACACAGCCCCTAAATGATTTGCCTGCGCCTCCGAAATTGCCCTTTGTGTATAGACCATTTTCCCGGTGCGATTGTGGAGCTGTAGTATAGGGGTGATAGGGGTTTCCTGTTTAACTAGTCATGCCAGCAAGACTCCAGTTCTATCTCCCTCCCTGTGTAATCTTTGTCAATAGGCTGTGTCTATGTGCTTTTGTAATCTGCGGAGGTCCGTCAGCAGGGCCTTCTTGGCCGCACACCATTCCGTCAATCTATGAGGAGCTTGGGGATCTCTGTTTCTAGACTACCCAGATTTGCCTCCTATGTGGCTACAACCCTTCCAATTGTCGGCGAACCCCGTACGATGTTTTAATACATACTACCCTAATGACCACCTTCATGGCCTCCCATTCAAGCACATGGCTTAAGTGCGACCCCCAGTTTTCCTCAAAGTAATGACGTAGCTCCTTCAAAAGCGTGGCCACAAATGGAGGGTCCGTCAAGGCCTCAGTACTTAGCCGCCAAAGGGGTATCTCGGATCGATCCCTGCGCACTCCAAGTTCTAGAACTTCCTTTTTATTTTTTTCATGGCCGGTGGCCATCGACATACCTTTGGTCACCATCTTCAGATTTTTTTTTTCCGCTGTTGGGTCTGGATCGATACGGAAGGAGCTCCAAGGATTTGGTGAAAAAAATAGACAAAAATTGAGAAAAACAACAAGAAAACAACTTTATCAACGTACCGGACTTCGAGTCAGGGAACCAGGACACAGCGAAGAGGAAAAAGACCAAAACTTCGACGTCCTACGGAGAATGCGCATACAGGGGCTCCCTGTGCGCTGTGATGGACAAGACACCATTCAAGTTCTGCAACAATTGTCACCACAAGTACGCACAGAAGGATCAGCATCCGGTCAGTAACCTTTGGCTGCCACTAGACCACCGAAGCGAAGATTGCAACGCATGCTCGGCGTTCACCCCGAAAACTTTAATGGTGAGAGAGAGGCAAAGAGGAGCAAATTATAACATGCAGGGTCAAGGACCACCTCCGTCGCTTCGAGACTTGGGCCTCTCCAGCAAAGAGGAGGACAACATTGCCGAAGGTCCTGAAGGCAAAGAAGAGACGCATGTCCCAGTCGTCGAGGTCGAAAAGAAAACTCCGAAGGAGGTAAGAGAAGCATGGACCCCCCCAAACCGCCAGCCGACCCACATAAGAGTGACTGTAAGTCCTTGAAAGGAGCCTTGGCGTCGAAACATTCGACAACCCAAGTGCGTCCAAAGACAGTCCGTCGGTTCCTTTGACAAGGAGTAACAGAAGGTGAAAACCCTAGAAAACACAGTCGTCGAAGAGCACTCATGAAAAGGACTCTTCGAAGTCTAAAAAAGAAAGGGTTAAACAAGCTTCGACGTCTACAAGCTCCAAGAGAAAGGCAGAAAATCTCGATGCCGAAACACAAGTGCCGGATTTGAAAAAGAAGCGGCTCGAACCGAAATGGTGAGTATCTTGCAACGCAAGAAAGATTACGACGAGAAAATGAAACAGTTCAAAATTCCGCAGAAAATTTCAACCAAAACTGAAAAGGATGAGGCACCCATTTATGTAGCGCGGGGCTGCCCGCGAAAACACTTTAAAATTTGGAAGCGGTGGGCGGATTACAGGGGATTGGAATTGGAACCCATTTCGGAGGGATGATTGCCTGGGTGTCCGGCGCTCTTTTACATGCGTTTTGGGGACGTGCAACACGTATCTATTGGGTGCTACCGGGCTATATGGCCATGATTTGTAGTAAGGACAGACTCATAGTCGCACACAGACTTGCTGTATGGATTGGTTTGGCCGTGCGATGGGTGGGGGGGGAGGGAGTGTTCACTGTTTTTTAATCGAGGGGGCGGTTCTTGTTTTGCACGTCTCTTCTGTAATTGTTATTAGGTACTTTATGAGAAACTTGTCAGAGCTGATATGTTGTTTCTTGATACGATGGAAGTCTCTGGGCTACAGAGCTTCGCGACATGTGTATTTGACAAATAAAATTTGTTTACAAAAAAAACTGAAAAGGATGTCGAAGAACTAGAGCTGCCGACAATGCCAGAACCGGTCGAGGAAGAGGAGGAAGAAGATTACTACTTCGAAGCCGAAGGAGAGGAGGAGGACCAAACCTACTACGGTTCGGCAACCTCGGAGCCGCAAGACATGCAGTGGCAAGATCTCGACGCCAAATCACCAGAAGAAAGGGTAGACTCATACCCCTCGAGGCCCTCCCCACCAGATGACATTGGAATGTATAATCAGGTGATAAAGAAGGTTGCAGACACTTATAGAGTGAAGTTAGAGGAGGAATAACCGCAATCCTGTTTTCTCCTAGAGACATTATTGCAGACACAAACAAGGAGTCAATTCCGTCCCATGCTACCAAGCTTGCTGGACCAGGGTAAGGAAGCCTTTGAAGAACCTGCTACATGCAAGGCTGTAACACCAAGGGGTGAGAAAAAATACAAACATTCCTCCAAGGATCCTAGGTATATCAGGGGTTCGGTGCCAGCTCATTCCATGATAACTTTCACGGCTAGGAAGAGAGCTAATGGACCCACTAATATGGGGCCACCACCAGCCAAAGAAAGTAAGAGAATGGATCTCATTGGAAGAAAGGTGGAACGATGTGCGGCAATTCAGTGGCTCATCGCAAATTCAAATGCATTAATCAATAGGCATGCATAACAACACTGGGAGGAAGTAGGTGAATGACTAAAACATCTGCCAGAACAATACCAAAGAAGGGCAAGCCACTTAGTGGAAGAAGGGAAGAACATGGCGAACACATGTTTAAAATCAGCCCTAGATGCAGCAGAAACATTTAGCAAACAGATGAGGATCGGAGTCACTGGAAGAAGGCACGCCTCGCCAAGAATTTCAGGTTTCAAACCAGACGTACAAAATAACATATTAAACACCCCGTTCAATGGTGAACAACTATTCGGAACAGCTGTGGACGAGAAATTAAGTCAATTAAAAAAGGAGAATGAGACTGCAAGGTCCATGTGGGCACTACAATTTAGAGGCATGCGTAGGGGGAACACGATCACGGAGACCAGCAGGCAGAGGTAACCACCAGCTGGTAACCTCACACCAAGCTTTTCAGCAAGGTTACCAAGGAGGAAGCCAGGGCCAGCAACAGGGCCAACAACAACAGAGTTGGCAATACCAACACGGAAGACAATTCTTTCGAGGGTGCCCTCGAGGAAGAGACCAAGCGCAAAGAGGGGGACAGCAGCCCACCTGCAAGTGACTTCACTGCAAGGCTTATGCACACTCAAACAAAATCGCAGAGAGTGCAACAACAGACAAGCATAACAAAAGAACATGTCCCAAAGAAAAAATAATTCCTCCAACATATAACACCAGTGGAAGGCAGGATAAGAAACTTCTTCCAGGAGTGGAAGAAGATTACATCCGACAAATGGATATTAAACATAATAAAATACGAATACTGCATAGAACTTGCAAAACAACTTCCGAGCAAAAGACCAAACAACAAGGTTCATTCAACAAAAGAATGATCTCATTTGCTCGAAGAAGCACAAGAGCTTCTGAACAAAAATGCCATAGAGAAAGGTACCTTACAAGGAAAGGAACAAGGGCGAGTATTCCACGTATTTCCTCATACCAAAGGTAGATGGAACACTACGACCGATACTAGACTTAAGGTTCCTAAAGAAATTCATAAAAGCACAAAAATTCAAAATGACAACCTTAAAGAAGTAATACCTCAGATACAGGAAGGGGACTACATGGCAACTATAGACTTAAAGGACGCTTACTTGCACATCCCCATGAACAGCAGACACAAAGGCCTTCTGAGATTTGTGATCAACAAAACACACTACCAATTCACAGTGCTAGCTTTCGGACTAAAATCAGCACCAAGAGTCTTCACAAAATGCCTAGCAGCAGTAGCGGCCCACCTAAGAAGGCAAGGGATTCATGTTTATCCATACCTAGATGACTGGCTAGTAAGAGCAATCTCATACAGTCTTTGCAAAAAACACATATAGAAAGTCATAGACACATTGGTCCAACTCGGTTTCTCAATACACTGGGAAAAATCATCAATAGAACCAGAACAAGTGAAGATATTCTTTGGGGCAGAAATCAATACAATACTGGGAAAGGCATTTCCAAGAACAAAGAACATTAGCGATATTGAAGGAGACACATCTATACCACAAGGGGCAAGCTCTGACAGTGAGGACAGTGGGCAAACTACTAGGGATGATGGCGACAGGCATTCATCTAGTCCCAAACATTCGGCTACCCATGAGACCATTCCAGGAATGGATTCAACAGCAATGGTCACAGGCAACAGGGAGTTTGGAGGATCAGGTGGTTGTCACGTAAACACTTCATCAAGAGATGGCGTGGTGGAACAGAAAGAACATAGCACAGGGGAGACTTATCACACAATCAACTCCAACAGTGACCATTACAACAGATGTCACAGTTATGCATATTATCATTAATATTACATGTCTGTGCAATCACAATGTCATATCAGTACATTATACTTTACAATATCCGAAATATTACAGATTCACTTGATACACAGAAAAGGAGGGTCTACTTAAGAGAGCCATTACCCAGTATATTGGGGTATAGAAGAGGATCTTGTGCTTTGAAATTTCATACCCATTTCCGGACCATAATCAAACCTCAGTGTGCATGGATTCTAGAAATTGTACTAGTGGTTCCCAGAAATTCCTTGGACAAGAAGTTTGTGGTAGCTCCTCTGCATATGTTTCCAAACTGTGTTTTACAGTATGTCAGATCTGCAATCCAGTGTTTGCATTTTGGCGTAGCCTTACTACCCCATTTCATTGCTAAACGCCTCTTTGCTAGTTGAAGTGCTTTTGGGAGTAATTTACGTATACAAGCTAATTTGATCCTGTACATGCCTAGTAGACATGTTTGGGGTGTATTAGGTATCAGTTCTGCCAACATGGTAGTGAGTGTAGTGGTTACCACTGCCAAGTAGGAATAAGTCGCAGGCACGACCAGGCCACATGCAAGAAATCCGCTGTTGAAGCTCCGCATCTGCGGCATTTGTCATCTTCCCTTAGACCATATTTATGGAGTTGTGCAGGTGTGTAATACACTTGATGGAGAAACTTAAAGTGTATTATTTTCAGATTGCAGTTGGAAGTCAGCATTTGCAGTTGTGTGCAGCTGTAGTCCCATTGCTCAGTAGTGATACTTACACCTAATGTGTCTTCCCACCTTGTTTTGGGTCTATCCTGAGCAATGAATTGTTCCAGTTGGGCCGTATTATACAGTTTCGTAACTAGGCCCTTCTGCGTCGGGGACATCAGCAGGATCTGTAGCGTATTGTGTGTCAGCGGTTCATCTGGGAATGTAGGATATAAAGCTGTTAAGTGCTGCGTGCAGTCTCATGTATGCAAAGGTTTTCAGTGGGGTATGATGTGTGCACAATGATATCATTTTGTGATACAAATATCCCTTGTGGAAAAGCATGCCCCATTTTACGAAATCCCATCTCATTTAGTAAGCGTAGCATTTTAGTTAGCATATGCCATGCTTTGGAGCTGCAACTCGCCGGGTATATCCCTGTGGGCGGAATGTGTCATCGTGGCGATGAGAAGTGAAATAATGCTTTCATGTTCCACCGCTATATGTGGTATATGTCCATGTGAGTAGCCAATAGTGGGCATAGTGCGCCTGTGCGCAGTAGTAGTTGAGTTGAAGGTCCGGAGCCCCAAAACCTCCCCGCATGTATGGCTTAGTGAGTTCTTTCCAGCCTACACGTGCATGCTTTCCCGCCCATGTTAGTCTGAGCAAGGCTGTACGGAGTTTGGCAAAGAGCACCTGCGGAATCCATATAAGTATATTCATAAATAAATAAAGAAACCTCGGTAACGCCACCATTTTTAGGTCTCGTGACATAAGCAGCGCATGCGCTGCTCTCGTCTTACGAGGCTTCTTGGAATCAATACGATTCCAAGAAGCCTCATCCCAGCTCTGCCTTCAATTCTCATTTGTGCGTGTCTTTTGGCATCACAAATTATGCGAAAGGCAGTGCAATGATTGCACCTAAGGCATGCCAGTCGCTGCTTGTTGCCCCCCTGTCTCCTTTTAGTCATGCCCAGCGGGATTGGATCTTTTACCCACGGCGTGACACAGTAGGTTTATTATTTGCTTGCCGCACTTTATTACTTTAATTCGGAGCGCGGTGCCCGCTTCAGGGACACTGCGCTCCGTTTATTTACTTTAAACAAAAGAAATACCAAGACTTCACAGCGGCCCGCCAGAATAATGTTTACAGCTCCGTGCTCGGGCTCAAGTTGTTAAGGGACATGGGCAGCAGAGAACTGGGCGGCAGGGACCATGGCCTCCTTACGACAGACACGCATGCGGTATCCCACATGGAATTCTTTCTTTATCTTTACTGTGCTATGGTTGCATCTTTCTCACTTATGAGACCTTGAGTGAATTACTTTTGATGAGGAAAAGTATAGGATTTCGCAAGCGGCTGAGGAGTTTACCGGTTATTTCGGGATCTATCTCCCACGATCTGCTCGGATTAGTAATGTCGGGGTAGCAGAGATTTACGCCAGTCCTTTTCACTACTGCTTCGCACACCCCTTTCCGTATTACTTTTTCTGCTCTCCACCTGCCCCATACCTTCTGTCTCTCCTCTGCTCATTTCTTCTCCCTCTCTGAATGTCTTTGCCTCTCCCTGCTTATCCACTTCCCTCCTGCTCTCTCGCCCGCTATCTCTTTTTCTAATCCCGTCTCTCCCTCCTCATGCTGTTCTCCGCCCTCCCTTCTTCTGCTGGTGCAGGGGGGTAGGAGTGGAGTTGTGGGGGGGGGGTCGTGGATTCTTTGTTAAAAGGGGTGAAACATACTCGGAGTGGACTTGTCAGTCTTCAGGGAATCTTTCTTTTCAACCGTGGAACAGGCTTCAGAATAGATAAGATTTTCAACATTACACAGTGAAAAGGAAAGCAGATTTCCAGAGAAAAAAATCTATTTCCAGATGGGTACAATCGTATGCGACTCAGCTGGACAGCGTCACAAACCGATCCGCCTCGGGCTGCTCCAGGGCTTCCAGGATTTTAAAATATAAATTTCTTAATACTGTCAATCAGCCTGCTCTTAGAGATCAGAATTTTGTTAGCTCAGGAAAGTGAAAAATATAAAAATGGAAACGAATCTGTGCACGTACGCCTGTTGTGGCCGGCACTGTAGTAAAGGACCGACCGCATACTAATGAACCATCATGGCCTGCCTCCGAGAGGAGCAGCCTGGCCCGAACCTCTGTCTTCATAGGGGGAACAAGAACCCTGGGCGTGTTTTGACTTTCTTGGACCTCACCAGTGAAGAGAGCTTGAGTTCTCATAGCACAGCGAGCTACGGTGCCCACTTCCTGGCACATGGCCTAGGCTGGCTCTCTGAGAGGGAGAGAATGCTTGAATTATATTGAATCACTGGTAGCTTTCATCTGTGTACCCATCCATATCAATATTCAACCATTTGAAAACGTATCCATCATCTATCCATCCATCCATCAATCCACTCATCCAGCCCTCCATCCACCCTTTCACTCACTTATCCATCCCTCCATTCATCCTTTCACCTTATCCATCTGTACACTCATTCATCTACTCTTCTACTCATCATCCATTCACTCATCCATCCATCCATCTACCCTTTCACCCATCCAGCCATCCTTCCACTTACTCCTTCATCTACCCGGTCACTCATCCTTCAACCCATTCACCCTTTCAGTCATCCATCCATCTTCCCTTTCTCTCTCCATCCCCCTTTTATTTAGCCATCCATCCTTCCATCCACCCATCCATCTACTCATCCATTGAGCATATCACTCATCGTTCCTTTGACTCATCCATCTATCCTTTCTCACTCATCCATCCACCCTTTCACTCCTTCACTCATCTATCCACCCTTCTGTCCATCCACCCGTGAGGAGGAAGACCAGGGCACCTAGCACCAGAACCTGTCTCACACACGAAAGATCTGCGGCAGATGACCGTTCAAAGAATGATTCTATTCTGCTGTATTTTAGGTGCTTCGGTGACTATCGTACTGGGTACATTGTATGTGTGTTCTCTGCTTGTGTTCATCCATTTCCACCTCACGACGTTTGCTTTGTTTTCGGTTAGTCTTACAATTGCATTCTCTTCGGCCTTGCGGTTTAAATTGCTGACCATAAGAGTTTTAATCTTAACTTCTCCTCTGATAAAATGTTGAGATCCTGGGCAAATCCCTTCACCTCCAAATGCCAGTGGGCATTATTTCATGCAGCCACTGAAATATAAGGCACTTAGAAGCTGCAAGATCATTTCAGAGGAGATGTAAATTGGGCAAATCTGCAAATGCATCTTTCTGCTCCCCCGACCCCGGTGCAAGTTAGTGAGAAGCATAAAAGATACAAGGGCGGCACAATATGACCAAGGGCAAGCAGTGCGGCTGATTCCCAATGATCCGGGAGTTCTTGGCAAGTCCCAAAGCCACCACAAACATTGTAAATCGGAGGGAGCTCGGGGGCTACTGTTCCTTGTAAAGGGTCACACGTAAAATGGCCCAGTCTCCCCTCATGTGTTCTTACTGATGGCGACCTGCGTTGCTGGATGTCTCAAGGTGAGAGTATGTACACTTGAACAACTCACCCGTTTCCGGGTTAACTGCCTCTACGCACAAGCTATGTGGTACAATGAAGACCTTTAGATTTCTTAGCTCCTACCAGTGCTCTTGTTCAGGTGATGAATCTAAAGAAGACACCCCAATACTTAGGGCTTAAATCACATATGCCTCTTTCAGAATATAAAAAAAAGCATTGAAAATGCAATAGGTCTCGCCTTGGATTAAGTTAAAGCCATTTGCTTTGCTAATGCTATTGTATAGCAAAACAAAGGGCTTTAACTTAATGAAAGGCGAGACCTATTGCATTTTTAATGCTTGTTTGTATAGCTATTCTATCAGCTAGTGATAGTGGGAGGTGAATCCATCTGTTAATCTGGTCCTCTAGTTTAGTTATCGCTTTCCCATAATTCTCTCTCAGAACCAAGTCTGGGTCTCGGTGTATCCAGACCCCCAAGTATTTCACTGGGTCCGTGTACCATTGTAACGGATAATCGATCGTTGGTTGGGTTGTCCCCGGGCTAAGCGGGATCACCATTGATTTGTCCCAATTTATAATAAGGCCGGAGAAATATTCAAATCCGATATATTCTCGGAAGAGTTTGTTGAGATTTACATCTGGGTTTCTGGTGTAGAGGACCATATCATCTGCATAAAAAGAGATTGTTATGGTCTGTAGATGAAACTGTAAAGCTGTATCGACATGCTTTTGACGAATCTTACACGCAAGGGGTTCTAGCGCGAGGGTAAATAAGAGCGGGAACAACCGGCACCCCTGTCACATGCCCCGGCATATGTTAAAAGGAGCAGAGGTGTTACCGTTTATACGTATTCTGGCGCGAGGTTGTGTATATAGTAGAGCTACCCATTTCAAAAATGGTTCTGAGAATCCCATTCGTCTCAGGACTTGAAACATGTAAGGCCATTCCACACAATCAAATGCCTTAGCGGCATCTAATAGAGTCGCAGAGGCCGGTAGGTCTGGGTGTAAGTGATGGAACATTGCAAATATAGTCCGTATATTTTGTGTAGTGGAGCGTGGCGGAATGAATCCAGCCTGATCCGGGAGTATCAGGTTGTTCATCAACGGTTGGAGTCGGAGGGCAATGATTTTTGCCAGTATTTTGGCATCTGTGTTGATTAACAATAGAGGGCGGTAGGAGTCGTATCGGGTCGGATCTTTGTCAGGTTTGAGAAGCGTGATCAAGGGTGACTCATGTAGCGAGGGGGTAGTATGCCCTCTTCATAAGCTTCCTCGTACATAGCTGCTAGGTGAGGATATAACACATCTTTATATTCTTAATAGAACTCTCCCGGTAAGCCATCTCTACCTGGTGCTTTATTTGGTAGCAAATTTATAGCTTCCCTCATCTCATCTTCCGTTATGTGGTGACTAAAATATTCCTGATGCGCGTCAGATAGCCACGCCAGGGCAATATCATCCAAGTATTTATTTATCTCAGTTGGGGATACCGCCGGCCCGGCAGTGTATAAATGAGTATAGTGGTCCTCGAAACAATGTATGATAGAGGGGGTGTCATATTGAAATGTATTATGGCTATCTACAATTTGAGTTATGTACGATGCAGTGTGTGTGGGCCGTAATCTACTGGAAAGTGTTCTACCTGGCCTACCACCTTCTCCATATGCTCTGGCTGTGTTTTACGGGAAAGGTATTTAATTTCGTCATCTGCAAACTCGTGATATTTATCCATTTGACTACGAATTTCAGCTAATAGTTTAGGATTCGGTGTGGACATGTATGCGTTCTCCAGTTTCGTAATGTCTGCTTCAATTTTGGACAACTGTGTTTGAATGTCCTTGAGTATACCGGCATGTTTACCTATACAGAAGCCCCTAATGGTTACCTTAAAAGCCTCCTAAAATACTTAAGCACTACTCACTGAATCAACGTTGTGTGTAAAGTATTTCGTAATAGCCTGACGTAGCTCTACTCTATATACTTGATCTTGTAGTGCGCTAGGATTTAGGCGCCATGTAAATTGACGTGGAGTGTGGGTGCGGATGGCCAATTCTAAGCTAACCAGAGCGTGATCAGAAAGAGTTTGGGCAAGTGCGTGATGGCGGTCGTACAGGCGTTTATATCAGCCGTGGCTAACCAGAAATCAATTTGTGACCAGGTGTTGTGTGGTAGATGGGGTGGCGCAACCTCCATAAATCGTACATAGTGTGGTCGTCCATACCTTCCTTAAGTACCTTGGTGGAGTGTTTTCCATATCGATCATTACAAGTGGACTTGTCCATAACGGGGTCTATGCAAGTATTAAAATCTCCACCCCATAATATCGCAGAGGGTGGGAATGAGTGTAATTTGGCCCATATGTCAGTGAAAAAAGAGGGATCTTCTACGTTTGGTCCATATACATTTACTATGGTCTTGACAGTTCCTCCAAAATTGTGCAAGATAATCACATATCTCCCTTGATCATCGTGTATTGAGTGGAGCAGATTAAAGGGGACATTTTTCTTAATGAGTAACGGACTCCTCTAGCATAAGTGGAGTAGGATGACGCAAACCTGTAAGCGGCACATCTAGCCCCCACCCGACCTTCTGTTACGTTAGTAAGATGTGTCTCTTGCAGACTAGCAATATCTACCTTGTGACGATCTAAATAAGCAAAGATCTTATGTATTTTCTGTGGATTGTGTAGGCCCCTAACATTCCATATCATAAATGT
Organism: Triturus cristatus; assembly: GCF_964204655.1. Classification (NCBI taxonomy): domain Eukaryota; kingdom Metazoa; phylum Chordata; class Amphibia; order Caudata; family Salamandridae; genus Triturus; species Triturus cristatus. The sequence continues at coordinate 120,470,505 of NC_140580.1, forward strand.
GATTTTCTTCGCGGTTAATGGCCTGCTATCCACTGCTGCCTGCGATAATTATAGAAATAGGATAACTGCGTCTAGACCTGCATAACATAAAGACAATTCTCTCCGCGCTGACCAATTTTTCAGTTTTTTCTCCCTCCCCTCACCCACTTCGCCATCCCAATTACGGCAAAGACAAGGCCCCTAATCTGATAAGCATATCCCTTCCCCTCAAACATTGCTTACTAAACAAGAAAACAAGGTTGTGGTGTACACAACGGTGGTGGGAGTGGCCAGCCTAATACCCCGAAGAATAATATCCACGGGGGGTCATGTTACGCTCAGCAAGTGGTATAGTGAACACACTCAATGACAACAACTTGGAAAAAACAGGCTAATACAGTCCATAGGAAATAATGGTATACATATCCCGGGTAGTTACATGTTAAGTAGTATCAGCGTTATACAATATTTAAGCCAGCTATTGCACCGATAATTAAATACAACTGTCACTTGTCTGAGTCCATGGTGCACCAGTACGGAGCGCCATCTGTGGCCTCCACTTCAGAAGAGTCCCAGGTAAACTTAATTCTTGCAGACAGCATTACTCAACATCTGAAATAGTCCCCAGTTCATCTTGTGCGCCTCTAGGGGACGGTTTCGTTTTCAAGTATTTAAGTACTTCAGTGGGTGTGTTGTAGACTCTATTACTTTCATCTGGGATCCTCAGACGTGCCGGGTATACCATTGCATAAGGAATGTTCATGTCTCGCAGTTTCTTCTTTACGTCCAGGAATTTTTTCCGGGCTTCTTGGACCTGGCCAGTGAAATCTGGGTAGATAGAGACAGCCATTTCGTCATGAGTGAGAGTACCCAGTTCCCGACCCTTACGGAGCGCCGCATCGCGGTCCATGTAGTTGAGTAGTTTGACTATAATGGGGCGCGGTCTTGCCCCCCCCGGCGGCGGAGGCGGTGCAAGCGATCTGTGTGCTCTCTCCACAATGAAGACTTCCGAGAAGGTTTCTCTGCCCATTAGTGTGGTCAGCAGAGTTTCAATATATCGTTCCATGTTTCCTGTGTTGGCCGTCTCCGCAATACCCATGACGCGCAGATTGTTGCGGCGTGACCTCGCCTCCAAATCTTCGGTCTTTGCCAGTACCGCTGCTAGGGTTTTATCCATTGTTGTTTCGTTTCCAGTTGGTGTTGAGCGTCCTCCGCGTCTGATATGCGGCGCTCCACCATATCAATTTTTTCGATATGCCTATCCAACCGTCCAGACATTCTATCAACACGTTATGTTAAGGAGTCTATTTACCATCAATATTTGACAGTGTCGATTGGATCGTCAGGAACATAGCTTGAAAATCCACTGCTGTGCCCGCGGTTCCTGGCAGTGTCTGTGTCTGGCCCCGAGGCATCATCTGCTGAACTCTGTCGTTTTTTTGGACTGGTCAGTGTGCAGTTTGGGTTGATTTTTGTCCGGTTTACCCATGTTCAGTGCTCGCTTTATAACTCTCAGTGCGCAAGGAAGTAAATGGTGGGCTGTGTCTTCCTAGCCTGTAGGACTATAGTTCAGTCGTGCGATTCAGCCACACTCAGGGTTTCACACTAATCGACTTAGGCATAGCAAAGCGCCAGGTCCCAAGACTCCCAGTACTTCTTTGGCCAGGAGACCAGTGCGTACAATTTAGGCTGTGAGAACGTAAGACTGCAGTTCCACGCCGTTATGAGTTGTGCCGTCACACACGTGGTGCATATGCACCAGGTGCAGTCTGCGCTCTGGCCTTGGTCGGTAGATACAGTAGGTCACTCACCGTGCGTGTCTAGCACAGTTTAATAAATAACTGTCCCGGTTGTTGAAATCCTGTCCACTAATTCGTAGGATTGGTAGCAGTATTCCTTAGATCAAACCAACACGTGGAGGCCTGCATGCACCAGTATCTCAGACAGTCGGGTGAATGGGGCAGCGGGGGGGCGGGGGTAGTAGTAAACTTGTGCCCAGTGTATATATATACGCCCAGCTGTATGTCTCTTAGGGCCTGGCAGATTGTAGTAATGAGCGCCGGTGCTGCAATATCAGCAAGGACTGCAGCTGCGTCACACAGTTTCCCTTGACTGCCCGCACCATGAAGAGCGGAGTTACTTTGCAGTGTGGGGGGTATCCAGCCGTTACAGCCTTGTGGCAACATGCGGGGGTCCACAGTGCGGCGCTGGTTCAGAGCGTGCCCGTCGTCGCCGTTGTTCCCAGCCTCTGCATCGCACCCAGCCTCTGCATCGCCCCTGCCCCTTCCCCACCTTCAGCGGTGGTCAGCGGTGTCTGCACGGGTGCCGGAGGTCCGAGGGCGAAGAACTGGAGGGTGAAGAACTAGAGGGCAGTCTCCCCGTTCTCACTGCAGTAGCTTGTCCTTGTCAGGGAGGGCCCGCCTCGCAGTAGTCGCGCGTCTCACTCACCAGACCTCACGTAATCGGCACGCCGCCCGTGCGCCTCACCTCAGTATAGGCCGCGCCCAGGCTCAGATTCTTCGGCAGTGTGGCGGGTGTTCGGCACTGTCTGCAGCGGCGATTTTTGGTATGGCCAGTCCCTCCACTCTCCGGAGGCAGGATATGGTAGTTTTATGGCGATAGTTGCATTGTGCGTGCAGGATACATGCAGGATAGAAACACGACCGGAGGAGCTCGCTCACAGAGCGGCCATTTCCAAACGTGGCTAGCTCTGCCCCCAACACTATCAACCTTAGCCCAAGAACTATGGAGATGGGCAATCCCAAGTACAATAGACTTACTAGCAATACATCTTCCAGGGAAGGACAATATAGAAGCAGACAGGCTGAGAAGGCAAGCATCAGCATCCCACAAATGGGAAATGAATCAATCAGAAATCCTAAAGATATTCAAGAAATGGGGAACTCCACAAATCGACCTTTCGGCAACACCCCAAAATGCAAAATGCCAAAACTTCGCATCCAGGCAACCGTGCAGACAATCCCTAGGGAATACGCTATGGATAGACTGGTCAGGGACATTTGCTTAAGCTTTTCCCCCCCGATACCACTGCTACACAGGGTACTCAACAAGTGCAGGATCAGCCACATGACATTAATACTCATAGCACCTCAGTGGCCCAGACAAACCTGGTTCTCACAGATAATGGAGATGACTCAAGGGGCAATGCACAAATTACCCAACAGAAAGGACCTCTTAACACTGCAAAACGGAAAGGTTCTACACCCAGAACCAGAGAGCCTAAGCCTGGCAGCATAGCTCCTGAGGGCATAGAATTTACTCACCTCAACCTACCAAAGAGCACAATGGCAGTACTCAGAGAAGCAAGAAGACCTACGACTGTGAGAAAGTGCCATCTTTCTTGCATGGTATGCCCCCACTTTTTGCTGAATTGCTGAATGTACTTTGACTGAGTGTGCCCTGGACTCCTGCCAATCGGGTGCCCAGGGCCTATGTTCCCTAAACAAACCAAACCCAAATTGGCAAACCCTGGCCACATGTCAGCTCCTGGTAAATGGTACCCTAGGTACTCAGGGCCTTGTGACCGGGGAAGGCCTCTAAGGGCTGCAGCACTCCTTGTGCCACCCTTAGAGGCCCTGTACCCTTACACACACACACTGCCTTTGCAGGCTGAGTGTTTGGGTGCAAGACAAAAACAAAGTCGGCATGACACACATCCCTGTGTGCCATGCCCATCACCTACACTGCCATGGCATACATCAGTCACCCCTCTAGCTGGGTGCCTTATGCCAATGGTGTGGGCACAGGAGCAAGAGCCCTGTGCCCCTACAGTGCCCATGTCCATTCCTGAGCACTGTAAGTGCAGTGCTGCCATTTAAGAGTACATGGTGCTGAGAGCTCGTCAAACACGAGCTCCACAGCACCATAATGGCAACACTAAAGACTGAGAAGTTTGGTATCAAACTTCTCAGCACATTAAACCCACACTGATGCCAGTGTGGGATTTAATGTACACAGCACCCCAGAGGGCATCTTAGAGGTGCCCCCTTAAACCTAACCTACAATCCACGTCTGCTCTGAGGCTGCCTAGGCTGCCACCCAGCAGACATGTTGCTGGACCCCTGGGTAGGAGAGCCCCTGCTCTCCTGGGCCTGCAACAATGCACATCCTGGGCGAGGTGCTAAATCTCCTCCCCAGGATGGGCAGGGGGAAGCTTCAAAGGCATGCCGCCTCTGTGAGCTTCCCCAGGCCCCTGCAACCTGGCGGGAAGCTTTGGCCGGAAACCCCAAATAAGGACAGGGGATGTGCCAGCCTGCCAACCCCACCCCTCAGGTGGGGGAGGCGAGGTGAAGCACTTCTCCGGGCTCTCGCCATCTTGAAGATGGGGAGCCCTACCCTATTAGGACTAGGCTACTGCCCCCCTCCCACAGGAGAGGGGCAGGATAGGGGGTGTACCCACCCCAGGACAGGGACCCATTGGTCCCTGCCCTTCACCTACCTGTAACGCCCCTAAATCTAGTATTTAGGGGCACCCTGTACCTTCCTTCCCCAGATTCCAGATTCAAAACTACAAAGAGCAAGAAGAAAGTAGACCTGCCCTGCAGCTGCTAAAAAGAGGAAGACACCAACTGCTTTGGCCCCAGCCCTACCGGCCTGTCGACCCTCGAACCTGCTCCTGCTCCAACCCGGCATCTCTTGTGGCCAGCAACCTCACCAACCCCGGAGGACCTGGCTACCTTTTGGCTCTAAGCCCCTGGGACTCCCATGAGTAGAGGCTCTACTCAAAACCTACCTCTAATCCCTGGCAGCAGCGCGGAACCGCGAACCCAGCACACTCTGCACCAGCCAAGTCTGGCCAGTGCCGGAGTGAACAAAGACCCCGAGGACGACCCCACGGCGACTGGGACCCCAAGTCCGGCACCCAAGGACCTCCCTCGACACTCCTGAAGAAGCCTGCAGCCTCAGAACCAGGTGCCCCCCCTACCGCGATCAACAGAGGGTAACATTTCCCGACACCAAAAGGCACCCCTGCACGCGGCGCCCCGCGGCCCCCTGTGCCCAATCCCGGGTACCTACCTATCCTCCAACTACCCAACTTACCTCTCGAAGTGGTGGTGGCACCTGAAGAGTCCTCGTCCCCGAGCTTGCAGTCTTTTTCTAAACCGGAGATTTCCCATTGAAATCAATTGAGCGCCCAAAGGCTCAAAAGCACTCTGCACCCAGCCGCCCGAGTGGCCCTGGCAGTGAAAACTCTACACCTACCTACTTCCCCACTTGCCCTACGTAAGTGACCAGGAGCCCAGCTCCCACAGCCGCGTGGCTTGCCAGTCAGCAGCCACCAACCAAGGCCCCCCTATCCCTCATAGGATAACATTGGGCCTAACTCTCTCTGCACCCGGCCGCCCTAGAGCCGCTGAGGGTGAACCAACTGTACCTACCTGACCCTGGGGGACCCCTGAGTCTATGCCCAGAACCTCAACTCTGCCAGTCGAGTACTTACCCTTAAACCGCTAACTCTATTTTCCTCATAGGGTAACATTGACTGGCTTTTTCCTGAAATTTCTTCTAAGTGTGGACTTTTCAAATCTTAAAATATTCACCAAAAATCAGCCGAGTAACGAAAACGAAATTACTCACCTGCTCTTAGGTGAGCTCCCAGTGCTGGATCTTGGTGCCCAGCACTGACTCTGAAAAATACTTACAACTGCACTTACCCTTAACCCAATTTTCTTCCATAGGAAACCATTGACTGTTTTTCTGTGAAATTTCTTCTGTGTCGATTTCTGCAATCTTTAAATATTCTTCAAAAATCGTATAATATTTGAAAACGTAATTACTTACCTGTTTTGGATAAAGGTCCCAGTACTGAGTCTAGGCACCCAGTACTGGATTACAAAAGTAACGAGAACATACTGTACCTGCAACTTGAATTTTCTTCCATAGGGAATCATTGACTGTTTTCTTTTAAATATTTTCTAAGTGTCAACTTTTAAAATAGCTAAATATTGTTTAAAAATCATTACAGTAATTAAGTCGACTTTCATCACTTGATTCTGAGTACTGTCCCAGGACTGAATCTAGGATCCAGTCCTGGAATTCCAAAAGTAATCTAAAAAGTAATCTGTTGCAAATAACTTTAATTTACCATTGAGCTCAATGCATTGTTGTGTTTAAAAATAGAGTTGCCTACTGCAACCACTTGTAACTGTTTACAAAAGTCAATTGCATTTTGCAAAAGTATTTATATGAAACATATCATTCTGAGAAAGTGTATTTTAAATCCAAGTGTTGGTTCTAAAATAAAACAAGCATATATTTTTTATATATAAACCATTGGACTAGAGTTCAGTTATTGAGTGTGTGAGACCATTTGCTGACTGAGTGTGTACAACAAATGCTTTACACTGTCCTCTGATACTGCCTTACTGCTCGGCCAAGCTACCACTTTAGAGAGTAAGGTTATATCTAACTTTAACCTCTGTCAAACCCTGGGGGACTGTGGACTCTGTACACCCTGTACCTATTAAGGAACAGTATATACAGAGCCACTTTCTCACAACGACAAGTAAGTGTTACACAGCAAAATGGAAAAGATTCTCTAATTGGTGCCTTATAGAAAAACTGTCAAGAATTACCACAAGAGCATCAACAGTACTAAAATACTTAACATATTTACTACAAAATAAATTGAGCTACACATCTATAAGGGTACACTTAGCAGCAATGGTAACGTTCACAAGGGGAGAAACAGGGGAAAGTTTCTTCATATCCCAAGTGGTAAAAAGATTCCTAGAAGGAGTAAAGAGAATAGCACCTCCAAGAAAGGTGCCACCACCGACATGGAATCTCAATGTAGTACTAGCTCAAATGATGAAGGCACCATTCGAACCACTCCACAAAGCAACACTACAAATGCTCACGCTAAAAACTGCGTTTTTAGTTGCTATTACATCACTACATAGAATAAGTGAATTGCAAGCTCTAAAACTGCAAGAGCCCTACTTCCAAATACATAATGACAGATTCATCATGAGAACTGATCCACAATTTATGCCAAAGGTGGTATCGAAGTTCCACGTAAACCAAACTATACAAATACCACGGTTTTTTCCAAAAACCAAAGACACAAGCAGAAAGGGCATTACACACCCTGGACGCCAGAAGGGCAGTTATGTACTACATAGAAAGAACCAAAGAATATAGGAAAACAAAACCCTTCTTTATATCATTTACCAACCGTTTTCTTGGACGACCAGTCACAAAGAATACCATTGCAAGATGGATTGCACAAGCCATACAGTTTTGCCACAAGCAGGGAGAAAGGAGCAACAGTAGCTTTTCTAGCAAGTACGCCTATTCAAGCGGACTGCCAAGCAGCAACATGGTCTTCAGTGCACACGTTCACAAAGCACTATTGCATGGATATTCAAATGAATGAAGAAGCACAAGTAGGACAAAAGGTCTTGCAGCATATTTTCACAAACCAACGCTCATCTTCCACCCAACCACCACAAGACTAGCAAACCGCTACAAAGTCTATGCACAGCATAGTGAATCCAGAAAAGATTCACACTGCAAAACGTATAGTTTCTTACCTGTCGGTGTAGTATTGCAGCTTGAAGAATTTTCTGGATTCACTAGTGAACCCACCCTCCTCCGCCAGAAAGATGAGACAAGAGGAAGAAATAAATGAAACAAGAAAAAAAAAAAGAATCCGAAGATGGCGACCAAAGGTGGGAGCTTCCGGAGAAAGCACTTCATCTTCACAGAAGGATTCCAAATGGTGGTATGTCGACGCTCACCGGCCATGGGAAAGAAAAAAAAAGAAATACTACAATTCCAGATCCAACCACTAGATGGCGAAATAATGCACAGCATAGTGAATCCAGTAAATTCTTCAAGCTGCAAAACTACACCGACAGGTAAACTATACGATATCCCTCTTACCCTCCACCCAAGGTCGTGGATATAAATCAGTAATCCAGTCTGCTAAAGGTTCTAGTGGCAGGAGTGTGGCAGGAAAACTGTCGAGTGGTTGGGTGGCGTTCTCGCCATATATCGATCAAGTGAATGCCCTCTAGAATGTCTCGTAGTGTGCCAGTCATACGAACTTAGTGTGGGGTCGTAGGGGCTCACGGTTGACTGAACCGTCAAGGATGCAATTAACATCTCCGGCTAACAATATTGATGCCCCCAGATATGGTGATGCCGCATCCGTTAGGGCGGGGAAAAAAAGAGGAGCAGCTGTCGTTGGGGGCATTTACGTTAATAATGCACAATTCCCTACCATCAGACTTCCCATACAGGATAACATATCTCCTTTCTGGGTCAGTAACATGATGCAGATGCTGAAAGGGAACCCCTGGAGCCACCCAAATGAGAGCCCCTCTAGCAAATCCAGAATATGAGGTAGCATATAATTGCCCTCTCCAGCATTTTCATAAAAACGATATAGTATCCCCCCAGATATTTGTCTCTTAACAGACATGCCACAGCTATTTTGTACCTTTTCAGGTAGGCAAATACTCTAGAACGTTTTTCTAAGGCAACTATGCCTCAGACATTCCATGTAATCAACTTAGTCATGGTGGCTGCCATGAAGCATACAGGTCATGCATGCTACCGCCTCACGGCCATTCCGCCTCAAGCCATTCATGCAACCTTAAACATGTAACCATCTGTGAAAAGCTGGGTTTCTGTTGCAGTTACCCCCCACTCTTGCCAGAACTACTGATGAACTTTGACTTGATGTGCCCTGGGTCCCTTCCAATCAGGTTCCCAGGGCTCTTTCCCAAACCTGTACCAAACCCAATTGGCACCCTATCCACAGGTCAGCCCCTGGTAAATCTTACCCCAAGTACCCAGGGCACTGTGACCAGGGAAGGCCTCTAATGGCTGCAGCACTTATTGTGCCACCCTTATGGGCCCTTTACCTTTACACTCACACTCTGCCTTTGCAGGCTGCGTGTTTTGGTGCAGAACAAAGTGAAGAGTCAACATGGCACACATCCCTGTGTGCCATGCCTACAACCCACTGCCCTGGCATAGATCAGCCACCCCTCTAGCTGGGTGCACTATACCAGTAGTGAGGGTACAGGTGCATGAGCCCTGTACCTCCACAGGGTCTAAGTCCATTCTTAGACATTGTAAGTGCAGTGCTGCCATTAAGAGTATATGGTGCTGGGAGGTTGTTGTGAGAAAGTGGCTCTGTATATACTGTTCCCAAATAGGTACAGTGTGTACAGAGTCCAAAGTCCCCAGAGGTTTGGCAGAGGTTAAAGTTAGATATAACCTTACTCTCTAAAGTGGTAGCTTGGTCGAGCAGTAAGGCAGTATCAGAGGACAGTGTAAAGCATTTGTTGTACACACTCAGTCAGCAAATGGTCTCACACACTCAAGAACTGAACTCTAGGCCAATGGTTTATATAAAAAATATATGGTTGTTTTATTTTAGAACCAACAATAGGTATCAAAATATACTTTCTCAGAATGAGATGCTTTAGTTAAATACTTTGCAATAGGCAATTGACTTTTGCAGATAATAGTTAGATTTGTTGCAATAGGCAACACAATTTCAAACGCAATAATACATTGAGCTCGATGTGAATTTTAAGTTATTTCCAAGTGATTACCTTCAGGATTACTTTTCTAACTCCAGGACTGTATCCTAGATTCAGTCCTGGGACAGTTCTTGGAAACAATAAGTACATTCGTTTTAGTTACTGTTATTTTTAAGCAATATTTTGCTATTTTAAAAGTTGACACTTAGAAACTTTTGCTAATCAAATTACCAATGTTATCCTTTGGAAGGAAATTCACTTAGCAGGTAAGTGGGGTTATGGTTACTTTTTCTAGGTCAGTGTTGGATCCTAGATCCAGCACTAGTGTAACACCTGTAAGCAGTTGAGAAACTACGTTTAAGTTACACAGGCGATTTTTAAGGAATATTTATAAGTTTGCAAAATCGACACTTAAAAGAAATTTCATAGAAAAACAGTCAATGGTTCCCTATGGAAGAAAATTCAAGTTACGGGTAAAGTATGTTCTCGTTACTTTTGTAATCCAGGGCTGGGCTCCAAGGCTCAGTACTGGGACCTCTATATAAAACAGGTAAGTAATTACGTTTTTACATTTGGTACGATTTTTAAAGAATATTTGTAGTTTGCAAAAATCGACACTTAGAAGAAATTTCACAGAAAAACAGTCCATGGTTTCCTATGGGAGAAAACTGAGTTAGTGGTAAGTACGGTCGTGAGTACTTTTCAGGGTCAGTGCTGGGCACCAGGATCCAGCACTGTGATCTCTCCTAATAGCAGGTGAGTATTTCCGTTTTCGGTTGATTTTTGGTGAATATTTTAAGTTTTAGAAACTCTACACTTAAAAGAAATTTCAGAAGAAACCAGTCAATGTTACCCTATGGAAGAAAAGTGAGTTATCGGCTTTTGGGTAAGTACTCGACTGGCAGAGTTAAGGTTCTGGGTACAGACTCAGGGGTCAGGTTGGTACAGTTGTTACACCCTCAGCGGCACTGGGGCGGCCGGGTGCAGAGTGAGTTAGGCCCAATGGTATCCTATGGGAGGCAGGGGGGCCTTGGTTGGTGGCTGCTGACTAGCAGGCCAGGCGGCTGTGGGAGCTGGGCTCCTGGTCACTTGCTCAGGGCAAAAGGGGAAGTAGGTAGGAGTAGAAGTTGCACTGCCAGGGCCACTCGGGCGGCTGGGTGCAGGGTGCAGGGTGCTTTTGAGCCTTCGGGCGCTCAATGGATTTCAAAGGGAAAGCTCAAGGACGAACAGAGACTGCAAGCTTGGGGACGAAGATTTTTCGGGTGCCAACACCACTTTGAGAGGTAAGTTGGGTAGTTGGAGGATAGGTAGGTACCCAGAGTCTGGCACAGGGGGCCGCAGGGTGCCGGGTGCAGGGGGTTCCTTTTGATGTCGGGAAATCTTACCCTCTGTTGATCGCGGTTGGGGGGGGTCCCTGGTTCTGAGGCTGCAGGCGTCATCGGAAGCGTCGAGGTGGGTCCTTGGGTGTCGGATTCAGGGTCACAGTCGCCGGGGGGACGTCCTCAGGGTCTTTGTCCAGTCCGGCACTGGCCAGGCTTGGCGGGTGCAGAGTGTGCAGGTTCCTGGCTGGTGCCAGGGGTCTGTTACTTGCTTTGAGCAGAACCACTGCTCGTGGGATTCCAAGTCTTTTACAGTCACAAGGCAGTCAGGTCCTCTGGTTTTTTTGAGGTTGCTGACCACTGGAGATGCTGCGGTTTAGCAGGAGCAGGTTTGAGGGTCGACAGGCCTGTAGGGCTGGGGCCAAATCAGTTGGTGCCTTCCTCTTGTTAGCAGCTGCACGGCTGGTCTTTTTGTTTCTTGTTCTTCTTGCTTGTTTCGGAATCGGGATCTGAGGAAGGAAGGTTCAGGGTGCCCCTAAATACTAAATTTAGGGGCGTTACAGGTAGGTAAAGGGCAGGGACCAATGGGTCCCTGTGAGACAGTGGCTCTGTATATACTGTTCCCAAATAGGTACAGTGTGTACAGAGTCCACAGTCCCCAGAGGTTTGGCAGAGGCTAAAGTTAGATATAACCTTACTCTCTAAAGTGGTAGCTTGGTCGAGCAGTAAGGCATTATCAGAGGACAGTGTAAAGCATTTGTTGCACACACTCAGGAAATGGTCTCACACGCTCAAGAACTGAACTCTAGGCCAATGGTTTGTATAAAAAATATATGGTTATTTTATTTTAGAACCAACAATAGGTATTAAAATATACTTTCTCAGAATGAGATGCTTCAGGTAAATGCTTTTGCAATATGCAATTGACTTTTGTAAATACTGGTTACAGGTTTTTGCAATAGGCAACACAATTTCAAACACAATAATGCATTGAGCTCAATGGAAGTTTTAAGTTATTTGCAATAGATTACTTTCAGTATTACTTTTGTAACTCCAGGACTGGATCCTAGATTCAGTCCTGAGACAGTTCTTAGAAACAAGTGATAAAAGTCGTCTTAGTTACTGTTGTGATTTTTAGGCAATATTTTGCTATTTTAAAAGTTGACACTTCGAAGAAATTTCATAGAAAAATAGTCCATGATTCCCTATGGGAGAAAATTCAAGTTGCAGGTTAAGTATGTTCTCGTTACTTTTGTAATCCAGTACTGGGACCTCTATCTAAAACAGGTAAGTAATTACGTTTACACAGTTGGTACGATTTGTAAAGAATATTTGTAGTTTGCAAAAATTGACACTTAGAAGAAATTTCACAGAAAAACAGTCCATGGTTTCCTATGGGAGAAAATTGAGTTAGTGGTAAGTACGGTCGTGAGTACTTTTCAGGGTCAGTGCTGGGCACCAGGATCCAGCACTGTGATCTCTCCTAATAGCAGGTGAGTATTTTCGTTTTCGTTACTCGGTTGATTTTAGGTGAATATTTTAAGTTTTAGAAACTCCACACTTAGAAGAAATTTCAGAAGAAACCAGTCAATGTTACCCTATGAAGGAAAATTGGGTTATCGTCTTTTGGGTAAGTACTCGACTGGCAGAGTTAAGGTTCTGGGCACAGACTCAGTAGTCTCCCAGGGTTCAGGTAGGTACAGTTGTTACACCCTCAGTGGCACAGGGGCTGCCGGGTGCAGAGTGAGTTAGGCCCAATGTTATCCTATGAGGGATGGGGGGGCCTTGTTTGGTGGCTGCTGTCTGGCAAGCCACGCGGCTGTGGGAGCTGGGCTCCTGGTCACTTGCTCAGGGCAAATGGGGAAGTAGATAGGTGTAGAGGTTACACTGCCAGGGCCACTCGGGCGGCTGGGTGCAGGGTGCTTTTGAGCCTTCGGGCGCTCAATGGATTTCAATGGGAAAGCTCCTGGTTGAACAAAGGCTGCAAGCTTGGGGACGAAGTTTCTTCAGGTGCCACCACCACTTCGAGAGGTAAGTTGGGAAGCTGTAGGTTAGGTAGGCACCCAGGGCTGGGCACAAGGGGCCGCAGGGCGCCGGGTGCAGGGGTGCTTTTTGGTGTCGGGAAATCTTACCCTCTGTTGATCGCGGTTGGCGGAGTCCCTGGTTCTGAGGCTGCAGGCGTCGTCAGGAACGTCGAGGTGAATCCTTGTGTGCCGGATTCGGGGTCACAGTCACCGGGGGGACATCCTCGGGGGCTTTGTTCACTCCGGCACAGGCCAGGCTTGGCGGGTGCAGAGTGTGCAGGGTTCGCGGTTCCTGGGCTTATGCCAGGGGTTAGGAGCTGGTTTTGAGCAGAGCCTCTGCTCATGGGAGTCCTAGGTGCTTGGAGCCAAAATGTAGCCAGGTCCTCCGGGATTTGTGAGGTTGCTGGCCACAAGAGGTGCCGGGAGGTAGCAGGAGCAGGTTCGAGGGTCGACAGGCCGGTAGTGCTGGGGCCAAAGCAGTTGGTGTCTTCCTCTTCTTAGCAGCTGCACGGCATGTCTTCTTTCTTCTTGCTCTTCTTAGTTTTTCGTAATTTGGAATCTGAGGAAGGAAGGTTCAGGGTGCCCCTAAATACTAGATTTAGGGGCGTTACTTGTAGGTAAAGGGCAGGGACCAATGGGTCCCTGCCCTGGGGTGGGTACACCCCCTATCCTGCCACTCTCCTGTGGGAGGGGGGCAGTAGCCTAGTCCTGATTGGGCAGGGCCTCCCATCTTCAAGATGGCGAGTGCCTGGAGATGTGCTTCACCTCGCCTCCCCCACCCGAGGGGTGAGGTTGGCAGGCTGGCACATCCCCTGTGCTTAATTGGGGTTTCCGGCCAGTCTTCCCGCCAGAGTGGGGGTGAAAACCGGTGGGGGCCAGTTTGCTGGGTACAGCAAGTGGCCTGGGGAAGCTCACAGAGGCGACATGCCTTTGAAGCTTCCCCCTGTCCATCCTGGGGGATTAGACCTAGCACCTCGCCCAGGATGTGCATTGTTGCAGGCCAAGGAGAGCGGGGGCTCTCCTACCCAGGGGTCCAGCAACCTATCTGCTATGTGGCAGCCTAGGCAGCCTCCCAGACCAGACGTGGATTGTAGGTTAGGTTTCAGGGGCATCTCTAAGATGCCCTCTGTGGTGTTTTGTGCATTAAATCCCACACTGGCATCAGTGCGGGTTTAATGTGCTGAGAGGTTTGATACCAAACTTCTCAGTCTTCAGTGTTGCCATTATGGTGCTGGGGAGTTCGTGTTTGACGAGCTCTCAGCACCATGTACTCTTAAATGGCAGCACTGCACTTACAGTGCCCAGTAATGGACCTGGGTACTGTAGAGGCACAGGGCTCATGCTCCTGTGTCCACACCACTGGCATAGGGCACCCAGCTAGAGGGGTGGCGGAGGTATGCCAGAGCAGTGTAGGTGGTGGGCATGGCACACAGGAATGTGTGCCATGTCGAATTTTTGTCTTGTCTTGTACCCAGACACTCAGCCTGCGTGTGTGTGTGTGTGTGTGTGTCTGTCTGTCTGTCTGTCTGTCTGTCTGTCTGTCTGTCTGTCTGTCTGTCTGTCTGTCTGTCTGTCTGTCTGTCTGTCTGTCTGTCTGTCTGTCTGTCTGTCTGTCTGTCTGTCTGTCTGTCTGTCTGTCTGTCTGTCTGTCTGTCTGTCTGTCTGTCTGTCTGTCTGTCTGTCTGTCTGTCTGTCTGTCTGTCTGTCTGTCTGTCTGTCTGTCTGTCTGTCTGTCTGTCTGTCTGTCTGTCTGTCTGTCTGTCTGTCTGTCTGTCTGTCTGTCTGTCTGTCTGTCTGTCTGTCTGTCTGTCTGTCTGTCTGTCTGTCTGTCTGTCTGTCTGTCTGTCCGTCCGTCCGTCCGTCCGTGCCGAGATCTGCCATGAGGTAGCTGCAGCCTGGGTCTCTAAGGGTGGCACAATGAGTGCTGCAGCCCTTAGAGGCCCTGGGCACCTGATTGACAGGAGTCCAGGGCACACTCAGTCAAAGTACATTCAGCAAAACGTGGGGGCATATCATGCAAGAAAGATGGCACTTTCTCACAGTCCCTTCCCTGGGTTGGGTACACCCCTTATCCTGCCACTCTCCTGTGGGAGGGGTGCAGTAGCCTAGTCCTGATTGGGCAGGGCTCCCCATCTTCAAGATGGTGAGAGCCCGGAGATATGCTTCACCTCGCCTCCCCCACCTGAGGCGTGGGGTTGGCAGAGGCTGGCACACCCCCTTTCCTCCCTTGGTGTTTCCCGCCAGTCTTCCCGCCACGGTGAGGGTCGGATCCGGTGGGGGCCAGTTGCGGAGTACAGCAAGTGGCCTGGAGAAGCTCACAAAGGCGGCATGCCTTTGAAGCTTCCCCTGCCCATCCTGGGGGAGGAGACCTCGCCCATGAGGTGCATTGTTGTAGGCCCAGGAGAGCGGATGGCTCTCTATCCTGGGGTCCAGCAACATGTCTGCTGAGTGGCAGCCTAGGCAGCCTCTCAGAAAGGACGTGGATTGTAGGTTAGGTTCAGGGGGCAACTCTGCCCCCTGAACCTAACTGTTGTGCATCTTACATTAAATCCCACACTGGCATCTGTGGGGGTTTAATGTGCTGAGAAGTTTGATACCAAACTTCTCAGTCTTCAGTGTAGACATCATGGTGCTGTGGAGGTCTTCCGAGGGGAGATTATCTGATGCACGCGGCAGTGACTGGAGCGATGCAGGAGCACTGGGGAGAGGGGCTCCTAGAGCCTACCACATCTGCGGCTTGTCAATACACCATGATGTCTGCTGGCACTTACAAGGCAGTGGCTTGTCTGTACTCCAGAATTATGCGCGAAACCTTACAGCCGATGGCGGCGCTGAAGGCGAAATGGGAGCTGGATCTACAGACCGAGATCCCTGACACCACGTGGGCGGGTATAGTGAGGAGGGCAAGGAAGGGCACAAGGAACGCACGCTTCCAGTTGGTACACTTTTATGTCCTCCACAGGGCCTACCTAACACCAGGTAAAATTGGGAAATATTTCGGTGTGAAGGATGCGGCGTGCCCTAGATGCGGCGCGATAGGAGCAGAGCTGGGTCATATGCTATGGGACTGCCCTCGCCTGCGCGAATACTGGAGGGAAGTGGGCGAGACACTGGCTGCGGTAGCGGACAGGGAATTACAATATAACAAGGCGGTCTGTGTCCTGCACTGGTTTCCCCACACGCCCAAGAACAAGACCACGAGTAAATTTATAGATATGGGCCTCCTCTTGGCAAAGAGGGAAGTGACGAGGCTCTGGAAGTCGAAGGGGAGCCCCGCACATAGGAGGTGGATTAATGAACTACGGAAATGGGCGGCGAGTGAAAGTACACTTAGATACCAACTGGAGTGTCGTAGGCCAGATGATAGGGCACTAGAGGCGGCCACAGAGTGGGAGATGTTGGTGCAGGCCCTGCGCAACAGCGAGATCGAGGAGGAGGAGGAGCCCTCTGATACTGAGGCTGATCCCCGGAACGTCCCAACCACACATACACAGTAGATATTCATTCACTTCTGATAAGTACCCAAGAATACATATTAAGGCCGGGTCCAGTCGTTGGCGAGGGCACTGGAGGGTGGAGAGGGAGGGGGATAGGGGGTTAGGGACTGGGGGGAGGGAGTGACTGGGTGGGAGGGAAGGGGGGAGAAAACTCAAAAGCGGAACGCAGACATGCTATAATGATATAAACAAATGTACAGGTTGCAATATGGTTAAGTGTAATGACCTACATGTTATCGCTGCCCGGCCTCTGGGATGTGGGCTCACAAGCTGTGTACGGAAGCCTCATGGCCAAGAAAGGAAAAGTACCGGCATTCGCGGTGCGGGGTCATTATGTATGTAAGCTGCTTATCTTTTTGTTCTGCAATAAAAACGGTTTAAAAAATAAAATAGAAATCATGGTGCTGTGGAGTTCGTGTTGACGACCTCCCAGCACCATATACTCTGAAATGGCTGCACTGCACTTACAGTGCCCAGGAATGGACCTGGGTACTGTAGGGGTACAGGACGTGTGCACCTGTTCCCACACCACTGGCATAGGGCACCCAGCTAGAGGGGTGACTGAGGTATGCCAGGGCAGTGTGTGTTGTGAGCATGGCACACAGGGATGTCGACTCTCTGTTTTGTTCTGCACCAAGACACTCAGCCTGCAAAGGCAGTGTGTGTGTGTGTGTGTGTCAGGGTACAGGGCCTCTAAGGGTGGCACAATAAGTGCTGCAGCCCTTAGGGGCCTTCTCTGGTCACAAGGCCCTGGGTAGCATTTACCAGGGGCTGACATGTGGCCAGAGACCCTATTGGGTTTAGGCTTCATGCAGTTTTAGGGAAGGAACACAGACCCTGGGTACCTGATTAGCAGGAGCCCAGGGCACACTCAGTCAAAGTACATTAGCAATTCAGCAAACAGTGGGGGCATACCATGCAAGAAAGATGGCACTTTCTCACACAATGAAGAAGTAGAGGGAGGATATGAGGATAACTACCAACCTCCCCCAGTTCATAGGGAGAGAAGGGCCCCAGTGGCCCTGACTCCAAAAATAAACCCCTCAGCACCTAGAGCCCACAGAGGTGGATCAGGTGCTGCTGAGGACTTTGAGGACAGCCTCAATGAGGACAACCTTTTAGCAAGGTTGACCAAAAGAGTGGATCTGGAGACCAGACTCCTGGCTCTAGAGAAAGAGAGAGCCGAGATGGGCTTAGCTCCCATCAATGATGGCAGCAATTTACTAAATAAGGATGAAGAGCAATCTTATCATCGTAAAATCCCCAAAGAGATTGTCCCTAAATATGAAGAGAGTGATGATATCACAAAATGGTTCACAGCTTTTGAGAGGACCTGTGAAATGAGAAAAGTGAAGAAGTCACACTGGGGGGGCGGGGGCACTCCTTTGAGAACTGTTTTCTAGTAACAGCAGTGACAGTCTCCTGACCCTTACAGGGGCAGTTGCTGGGTCTTATGACCTTATGAAGAGAACGCTGATTGAGGGCTTTGGACTCACAACTGAGGAATACAGAATTAGATTCAGAGGGACCCACAAACCCCAAAACCAATCCTGGATTGACTTTGTTGACTACTCAGTTAAAAGACTAGGAGGTTAGTTAACTGGACATAATGTGCATGATTTCAATGGACTTTACAATTTGTTTATGAAAGAACAAATTTTAAGTAATTGTACTAAGCAAAAGTTACATAAGCTTTTGGTAGACCTAGGTCTAATTTCTCCCCAAGAATTGCGAAAGAAGGCAGACCACTAGGTCAAGACAAGGGTGCCAAAAACAGCCACTGGGGGTGACCAAAAGAAAGGGGTTACAAAACCTCCCCAGGGGAAAGGTGGTGAGAATCCCCCAGATACAAATCCTGAGTCTTCAAAAGGGCCCCAAAAATCTGTACAGGGGAGTGGGACCTAAATCTCTTCCAAGTCCAACAATAGGTACAGGGGAAAGAACTTTGATCCCTTAAAGACCTGGTGTAACAACTGTAAGAAGTTAGGACACTTAACTGGAGATGCTACTTGTCCTAACAAGACACCCCCTACTCTACCTACAGCTACTGCTGGTGTCGCCATTCTCCAGATGGGATCAGCAGTGTGCCTCGATCAAATCTGTTTGCACACTGAAGCAGTTCTAGTCACAGAGGGGGAAGTTGAGTGTGACACTTTAGCTGTATGGCCACCCAACTTAAAGAATGATTTGCAATGCCCTTGGATCAATGGGAATAGAATAGAAGCACTGGGGGATACAGGTGCCAGTGTCACTATGGTGAGAGATATACTGCTTTCCCCAGAGCAATACCTGAATGGGAAACTTAGCTAGTCACCAATGCTGACAGTGTTATTGCTAACCATGCCATGGCTATGGTGACATTAGACTGGAGGCTGGTTACTGGCCCGAAACAGGTAGTGGTCTCTCCAAAGCTTCTAGCTGCATGTCTGCTTGGTAATGACCTGGAAACCTCAGCATGGGCTGAGGTAGAACTTAAAACCGATGCAGCAGTGCTGGACATCACTGAGATTGTGTGTCAAGACTAGAGAGCACAGAGCCGAAAGCAGGGTGAAAAAAGTGTTGGACCCTGAAAGTATGGCTCAACCTTCCAAGAGGAAAGGTAAGAAGACCTGTCCTCTATGATCAGTCACAATTGATCCTTTTCTGCAGGTCCAGAATGGCTCTACATAAATGGACGTCATAGCTCATAAATATTGTGCATACAGCACATCACTTGCCTGGAGAGGGAAATTCTTGCAGACACACTAATCAAACAGACATGCCTCGCGAGCGTTAGTTAAAGCAAACATTACTTACAGGTGTCTTCAGTCCATCAGGTGCCCATTATTCCACCATCCAGTGGCTGTGTTTGGAGTTGTTCGCTATTCTCATTTTCTTTTCTTTTGAGTGTCAACCAGTGGTGTGCAGAGCCAGCCCCCTAACATGTCGAAGGTAAGCCCAAAATTTCCCCCAATGCATAAATGCCAACTTCAGATTTGTTTTTCCACTTTTGCTTTCAGGAGCAAGGTTCAGAGCTCAACATTTTTTATTTCAAAATGTTGGTTTATGTTCCAGGATCGCACTCTGGCATGCCTATTCACAGGTCAATAAAATTTTTCTATTTTGAAACTTAAAATTGCAAGTGACATTTATACTATGGCTTATTTTGCTGTTGCATATAAACATTGCTGCAGACATAATCTACTGCACCCTACAGATCTGCAGCATATCACTCTTTTGTTGATTGAATGTGATTCTCCTGGGGTATGAAAATCGTCTATATTTTATAGACTTGAAGTAATCACATCTCCTATAATGCAAGTTTGTATGATATCCAGTGCCATTGGCCTTGTGGTGCTGGTGACTCCCAGGGTTCTCAAAAAAAGTTAATTGTTCAAGGTCCTAGTATCAAGGAAAACTGTAAAGCCTTTGACTGATTAATTTCTACACTGAAACTTAATTTTTGCAGAAAAGAAACCTTTTGTTTTAAAAGATAAAAAAATATAAGATTCATAATCAGTCCATTATTTCCTTTGTAGTATTTTTTTTCTTGATCCTATGAATGTACACCGTATCTGCACTTACTAAATTCATTTCTTGATTTTAGGAACATCTGACCAGAGTTGAAGATTTCCTACAACAGAGCCAAAGACTCCTCTCTGAGGAGAAGCCCAATGTCTCTGAGCTACAAGAACTACTGGATTTCAGCTTTGAGTTTGATATAGAACTTCCGCAGATCGGGGAGTTGCGCGAGAGGCTCGAGCAGGTTCGATGGTTACAAAATGTAAATCAGGCATGCAGCAATTCGAACACCCTGACCTTGGATGATATGAGACGACTCATAGACTTAGGAGTTGGTTTGGCTCCTCATGTTACAGTGGAGAAAGCAATGGCGAGGTTGCAAGAACTGCTGACAGTATCTGAACACTGGGATGATAAGGCCCGAAGCCTCATCAAGGCCAGGTAAACAATTCTGACTGCTGTCAGTGTCAATATATATAGTACCCAATGCTCTCAAATGTTGAATGTGACTGTGCTAATGGTGGGAGAAATATTGTATCACCCCATATGCTGACCTTGTCTGCATCGCCATGGTCTCTCGTGCTCAAAATGAATTTCTGATAAGCCTAAGCACTGGGTTTGGGCCTCTAATCTGCATTAGCCCCTGCAAGTTTTCTTAAATGCACCTCTCCACAGAAAACTGTTTGTACCCTCTTTTTGTACACTGGAACAACATGTTCATGTGGTAGGGGCTTGGTTTTGAGCTGGTTATGTGCGTAGTTTGATCATCTTTTTTTTTTTTTTTTTTTTTTTTTTAAACTTTTTTTAAACTTTTTTTATTGAGTTTTGAAAAACAGAACAATGCAAGAATATCGGCTGTGCAGATCAGTAGGAACAAATGCGGAGATACATCATTACACTCCCCCCTCATATACAAGCAGCAGTTCGATATTATGGCAGCAGACCATAGAAAGACCCCCCATTCAGAGCCCACCCGTCTCCTCCGCCCGTGCCCATCTAAGGGAAATGACTCAGTCAGGGCTCCCCAACCATCTGCAGTGGGCACCCCCATTTTCGGCACAGCTCCACCAATGCAGCCCGCACAGCGAGCACTCCTTCCCCCCAATCCCCACAGGGAGGACCACCATAGCTACCCCACTCCCGTGGGTACTATTCCAGAGCTGGCACGCGTTGGGGAAGCGCACGGGAGGTTAGCGATATAAGTCTTGTAGGGGCCCCAGATATCCTTGGGACGCGCAACTGCAGGGAGGAGACTGGCATATATCTCGCTGTTTGTGCTGCAATAAGCTAGTTTGATCATCTTTACCACTGAAAAGATGTTGTTATGTTTCAAGATGTAATTGGAATTTTGCAAAAGCCAGGAAATTTCTTTTAAATTGGAGACAAAATGACCTCTAAGTTTCTCTAACTAAAACATCGGCATTGTAGGATTCATTCTCACTGATAAACATTAAAGTAGAATAGTCCTGCTTATGTGTGGGGACACCTGAAAACAAACTTACACACACACACTCCCTGCATGTATCGCTGTGGATGCACATGCTTACCGTACCTTTGCCATCTATTGTGTGGCTCGTACGTTTGCAAGTTACTTTCTCTCAAGTCACAAGGTGTGGTGTGACTCCTCCTCTTCGAGTAACATGAGCATTGACTCGATGTTGGGTAGTTTTTCCGGCTTCGGGTGGCAGTAGGAGTGGCTCCCTACTGGCTAGTAGCCAACTCAGTTGCAATTCTCGCCCTCTATCATAGGACACAATGGGAGGAGAAAGGAGGCATCCTCAAAAACCTCCTGAAGCAAGTTTGAAAAAGATGGTGAAGAGCCAGTGTAGGAAAGTGGCCCTTTTGGCACGGTTACCCCCCCGCTTTTCCCTGACTGATGCATATTTGACTGAATGTGCACTGGGTTCCTGCTAAGCAGGTTCCCAGTGCTGTGTTCTTTCCCAAAACTGTACCATTGTTTCCATGATTGTTGCACCTCTGGCCCACATAAGTCCCTTGTAAAAGGTACCTGTGGTACCAAGGGCATTGTGACCAATGAGGGTCTCTAAGGGCTGCAGCATGTATTGTGCCATCCTAAGAGACCCCTCACAAAACACAAGCATACTGCCACTGCAGCCTGCGTGTTTTGGTGCAGATAAAGTTAAGAGTCGACCCGGCACACATCTGTGTGCCAGGCCTACCTTCACTGCAAGAGGCATACGTAAGTCACCCCTACAGCATGCCTTACAGCCCTAAGGGAGGGTGCACTATAATTCATGTGAGGGCAACGGCATGAGCAGATACTCCCCCCTGCAGTGTCTTAAGTCCATTCTTAGACCTAATTGCACAGTGAAGCCATCCTGAGTACATGGGCTAGGAGCTTGTCACTACGAATGCCACAGCTCCATGATGACTTCACCGAATTCCAAGATGTTTGGTACCAAACATTACAGATTAATGAGCCCACACTGATGCCAGTGTTGGATTCATTGATAAATGCACTCAGAGGGCACCTCAGAGGTGCTTTCTTAAAGACTGCCAAACCACTAGTGTGTGACTGACTGGTCTGCACCAGCCTTCCATCTTGTAGGAAGCTGACTCTCAATATACTATACCAGTAGGAGGTATAGTGTGCACAGAGTTCAGGGAGTCCCAAAAGGTGTGTGTGGTAATCATAATCAGAAGTCCGTTAGCTGAGGTGTATATTCTATAGATGGTTTATTTAAGCTTAGTTACAAGGTATGTTCCTGTTAAGTCGATAACAGCCCCACCAGGAGCAGCCTCCTTGCTGCTCAGCCTGCACACTCCAACTGGCACTCAGCACATCACCAGGCACCCATGCATTTTATGACCTCACCAAGCATTCAGCACTCATCCTGGCTGAGCAGTAGGGAAGGTGTAGCTAAGGAAAAGGAATGCAATCGTTAACTCACAACATATCCCCTTTCCTTAGGGAAACCATTGACAGAATTAATGTAAATAAATGGAAAACATGCATATGACCCAAAAGGAAGAAAATGGAAGATAGAACTACATTGTCAAATCAATAAATACATTAAATTCACAAATAATTGATTAAACATTCTTAATGTATACATGTATGGAACATTCTTAATGTATAACTGTAGGAAAGTGGCTCTGTATATACTGTTCCCAAATAGGTACAGTGTGTACAGAGTCCACAGCCCCCAGAGGTTTGGCAGAGGCTAAAGTTCGATATAACCTTACTCTCTAAAGTGGTAGCTTGGTCGAGCAGTAAGGCAGTATCAGAGGACAGTGTAAAGCATTTGTTGTACACACTCAGTCAGTAAATGGTCTCACACACTCAAGAACTGAACTCTAGGCCAATGGTTTGTATATAAAAATATACGGTTTTATTTTAGAACCAACAATAGGTATCAAAATATACTTTCTCAGAATGAGATGCTTTAGTTAAATACTTTGCAAGAGGCAATTGAATTTTGAATGCAATAGTTAGTTTGTTGCAAAAGGCAACACAATTTCAAACACAATAATACATTGAGCTCAATGTGAATTTTAAGTTATTTGCAATAGATTAATTTCAGGATTACTTTTCTAACTCCAGGACTGGATCCTAGATTCAGTCCTGGGACAGGTCTTGGAAACAAGTGAGTAAATTCGTTTTAGTTACTGTTGTGATTTTTAGGCAATATTTTGCTATTTTGAAAGTTGAAACTTAGAAGAAATTTCATAGAAAAACAGTCAATGATTCCCTATGGGAGAAAATTCAAGTTACAGGTAAAGTATGTTCTTGCTACTTTTGTAATCCAGGGCTGGGCTCCTAGGCTCAGTACTGGGACCTCTATCTAAAACAGGTAAGTAATTACGTTTTGACAGTGGGTACGATTTTTAAAGAGCATTTGTAGTTTGCAAAAATCGACACTTAGAAGAAATTTCACAGAAAAACAGTCAGTGATTTCCTATGGAAGAAAATTGGGTTAGTGGTAAGTACGGTTGTGAGTACTTTTCAGGGTCAGTGCTCGACACCAAGATCCAGCACTGGGATCTCTCCTAATAGCAGGTGAGTATTTCTGTTTTCGTTACTCGGGTGATTTTAGGGGAATATTTTAAGTTTTAGAAACTCCACACAGAAGACATTTCAGAAGAAACCAGTCAATGTTACCCTATGGAAGAAATTTGGGTTATCGGCTTTTGGGTAAGTACTTGACTGGCAGAGTTAAGGTTCTGGGCACAGACTCAGGGGTCTCCCAGGGTCAGGTTGGTACAATTGTTACACCCTCAGCGGCACTGGGGTGGCCGGTTGCAGAGTGAGATAGGCCCAATGTTATCCTATTGGAGGCAGGGGACCCTTGGTTGGTGGCTGTGGGAGCTGGGCTCCTGGTCAATTGCTCAGGGCAAATGGGGAAGTAGGTAGGTGTAGAAGTTACACGGCCAGGGCCACTCGGGCGGCTGGGTGCAGGGTGCTTTTGAGCCTTCGGGCGCTCAATGGATTTCAATGGGAAAGCTCCAGGACGAACAAAGGCTGCAAGCTCGGGGACGAAGATTCTTCAGGTGCCACCACCACTTCGAGAGGTAAGTTGAGTAGTTGGAGGATAGGTAAGTACCCAGGAGTCGGGCACAAGGGGCCGCAGGGTGCAGGGGTGCCTTTTGGTGTCGGGAAATCTTACCCTCTGTTGATCGCGGTTGGGGGGGTCCCTGGTTCTGAGACTGCAGTCGTCGTCAGGAGCATCGAGGTGAGTGCTTGGGTGCCAGATTCAGGGTCACAGTCGCTGGGGGGACGCGGTTCCGAGCTGATGCCAGGGGTTAGAAACTTGCTATGAGCAGAGCCACTGCTCATGGGAGTCCCAGTTGCTCACAGTTACAAGTTAGCCAGGTCCTCTGGGGTTTGTGAGGTTGCTGGCCACAAGAGGTGCCGGGATTTAGCAGGTTCGAGGGTCGACAGGCCGGTAGGGCTGGGGCCAAAGCAATTGGTGTCTTCCTCTTCTTAGCAGCTGCACGGCAGGTCTTCTTTCTTCTTGCTCTTCTTTGCTTTTTCGGAATCTGGAATCTGGAGAAGGAAGGTTCAGGTTGCCTCTAAATACTAGATTTAGGGGCATTACAGGTAGGTAAAGGTCAGGGACTAGTGGGTCCCTGCCCTGGGGTGGGTACACCCCCTATCCTGCCACTCTCCTTTGGGAGGGGGGCAGTAGCCTAGTCCTGATTGGGCAGGGCCTCCAATCTTCAAGATGGCGAGCGTCCGGAGATCTGCTTCACCTCGCCTCCCCCACCTGAAGGGTGGGGTTGGCAGGTTGGCACATCCCCTGTCCTTACTTGGGGTTTCCGGCCAGTCTTCCCGCCAGAGTGGGGGTCAGAACCGATGGGGGCCAGTTTGCTGGGTACAGCAAGTGGCCTGGAGAAGCTCACAGAGGCAGCATGCCTTTGAAGCTTCCCCCTGCCCGTCCTGGGGGAGGAGACCTAGCACGTTGCCCAGGATGTGCATTGTTGCTGGCCCAGGAGAGCGGGGGGCTCTCCACCAAGGGGTCCAGCGACATGTCTGCTGTGTGGCAGCCTAGGCAGCCTCCCAGACCGGATTGTAGGTTAGGTCTTAGAGGGCATCTCTATGTAGTGCTTTGTACATTAAATCCCACACTGGCATCAGTGCAGGTTTAATGTGCTGAGAAGTTTGATACCAAACTTCTCAGTCTTCAGTGTTACCATTATGGTGCTGTGGAGCTCTCAGCACCATATACTCTTAAATGGCAGCACTGCACTTACAGTGCCCAGGAATGGACCTGGGTACTGGAGGGGCACAGGACTCATGCTCCTGTGCCCACACCACTGGCATAGGGCACCCAGCTAGAGTGGTGGCTGATGTATGCCAGGGCAGTGTAGGTTGTGGGCATGGCACACACAGGGATGTGTGCCATGACGACTCTTTGTTTTGCCTTGTACCCAGACACTCAGCCTGCGAGGGCAGTGTGGTTGTGTTAGGGTACAGGGCCTCTAAGGGTGGCACAATAAGTGCTGCAGCCCTTAGGGGCCTTCCCTGGTCACAAGGCCCTGGGTACCTAGGGCACCATTTACCAGGGTGTGATAAGTGGCCAGGGTTTGCCAAATTGGGTTTTAGGTTTCAGCATAGTTTTTAGGGAAGGAACATAGGCCCTGGGCACCTGATTGGCAGGAGCCTAGGGCACACTCAGTCAAAGTACATACAGCAATTCAGCAAAAAGCGGGGGCATACCATGCAAGAAAGATGGCACTTTCTCACAACTACTGTTGCACTTTGACTTGATATGCACTGGGTCCCTGCCAATCAGGTTCCCAGGGCCTGTGTTCTTTCCCCAAACCTAACCCAACTGGCATCTCTGGCCACAGGTCAGCCCCTGGTAAATGGTAGCACAGGTACCCAGAGCACTGTGACCAGGGAAGGCCTCTAAGGGATGCAGCACTTTATGTGCCACCCTTAGAGGCCCGCTACCTTTCCACATACACACTGCTTTTGCAGGCTGCGTGTTTTAGTGCAGAACAAAGCGCAGAGTCGACATGGCACACAGCCATGTGTGCCATGCCTACAACCCACTGCCCTGACATAGATAAGTCCCCCCTCTAGCTTGGTGCCCTGTACCAGTGGTGAGGGTACAGGTGCATGAGCACTGTACCCCTACAGTGTCTAGGTCCATTCTTAGACATTGTAAGTGCAGTGCTGCCATTAAGAGTATCTGGTGCTGGAAGCTTGTCATTACGAACTCCGCAGCACCACAATGGCTACACTGAAAACTGAGAAGTTTGGTATCAAACTTCTCAGCACATTAAACCCACACTGATGCCAGTGTGGGATTTAATGAAAAATGCACACAGAGGACATCTTAGAGATGCCCCCTGAAAAACAACCTGTCTCTGGTGGGTTCCCTGACTAGTACACACCAGCCTGCCACCACGAGACATGTTTCTTGACCCCTAGGGTGGGAGCCTTCGCTCCCTGAGTCCAGAAACAAAGCCTGTCCTGGACGGAGGTGTTCACACCTTCCCCAGTCCAGGAAGAGCCATCTGTGGCAGGGGAGCTTCAAAGGCCTGGCAGCCTTTGTAATGCGACCCCCAGCCTCTCCTGCTAGCAGGAGCAGGCCCCCGTCCTGTCTCCCCTCCTTTTCGGCAGGAAGACAGGTGGTAAAAACTAGCCAGCCCAGAAGGGGTGCCCACCTCTGCCAACTCCACCCAACAGGTGGGGGAGGCGAGGTGAAGCACAACTCTCAGTCCCCGCCATCTTGCAGATGGGGGGACCCAGCCAACGAGGGAAATGCTTATGCCCCCCTCCCACTGGAGGGTGGCACAATTGGGGGTGTACCCACCCCAGGGAAGGGACCCATTGGTCCCTGCCCTTTACCTACCTGTAACGCCCCTAAATCTAGTGTTTAGGGGCACCCTTGAAACTTGCTTCCTCAGACAAGAACCTGCAAAAAGAAAAAGAGCAGGACCGAACAGCCGTTGCGAAGCTAACCAGAGGAGGCCGCCCACTGACTTGGCCCCAGCCCTACCGGCCTGTCCACACCTCGAACCTGCTCCAGCGAAATACCGGTGTGTCCTGCAGCCAGCAATCTCTAGAAACCCGGAGGACCTGATTGCCTACAATTCCAAAGATTCTGTCTCCCGTGAACACCGGATTTGTTCAAACACCAGTCTCCAGCTCCGCAAGCATCCGCGAGTGTGCACCACTCTGCACCCTACGCCCACAGCCCGAGTTAGAGTGGCCCAACACCAAGAGGAGGTCTCCCTGGCGATCCTGACGCCTGCAGCCTCAAACCGGAAGGTCCCCCCAACCGCGAACAGCAGCTGATAAGAAGATCCGACCCTAAAAGGCACCCCTGCACCCGATGCCCCACGGCCTTGGGTGGCCCAACCGACGGTACCTAACCAACCCCCAAGATCCCAACTTACCTCTCCAAGTGGTGGTCCCACCCAGAAGAACTCGTCCCCGAGCCTGCAGTGCTTTTGCAAACTGGAGACCCTCCATTGAAAGCTAGAGGGCACCCGACGCCAAAACAGCACTCTGCACCCGGCTGCCCCTGTGCCCCTGAGGGTGCATCTTTTGTGCTGGCCTAAACCCCCATTTACCCTGAGCTTAAGTCAAGGAGCTTTACTTCCACAACCTAGTGGCCTGCTCGTCAGCAGCCACCAATCGGAGGCCCTCTATCCCCCATTGGATAACAGTGGGCCTCAGCAGTCTGCACCCGGCTACTCTAGTGCCGCTGAGGGTGTAACAAGAGTGCATCCTTGACCCTGGGGGATCCCTGAGGTTAAACCCAGAGCACCAACCACCACAACAAAGTACTGACCTTTAAACCGATAATACTATTTTACTCCATAGGATAACATTGACTGTTTTTCTATGAAAGTTTCTAAGTGTGGAGTTGGAAAACCTAAAGAAACTCTTTAAATTGTACTAACTAACCAAAAGGATTTTACTTACCTGTTTACAGGAAATGTCCCAGTGTAGTATCCAGGTATACTACACTGTGTAAGAATATGCCTCTGATAAAGCCTTACTGCTCGACCACACTACCACAAATAGAGTGAGGTGCTATCTACTTCTGCCTACCTTTTGGGTTCCACTGGACGCTGTGCACACTATACCTAACTTTGGTTTAGTATATAGAGAGCCAGCTTCCTACAAAAGGGTGCTTAAGGTAAAATTGTCAAACCTTCTAACTCAAGCTAAATGGTTTGCGGATCTCATATCTGATCAAGACATCTAGCCGCAGATTCCTTATCTTCTAATTCTCCCCAGGCGCCAGACTGGTTCTGGTAATTTTTGCAGTAGTACCACTGTGCGTCAGTAGCGGGTGTCTAGCGACTCCGTTCCCTGGATGTGACGTCGACGGACTCGATATAAGCCCTTCCCTGACGTCAGTTTTTTCTTTTCCGCGCTTAAAACGTGGATCCGATCAGTGGTTCCTCAGGTCTTTTTTTGGCCTACCTAGACTGTTTCTTCAAACTAAACAGTGTGCCTTTAAACAACTTTTCATGTCCTCGGGGTTCAGGCCTTGTAGCACAGATATCTGCCACGGATCCTCACTTTGTATATGGTTCCTGGGGGAGTACTCTGACTCAGAGGAGTGCGACTCTTGTCGTCAACGTCAACCAAAGGCACTAAGGGAACATCGAGGGAAGCTCCTAGCGGTGTGAATGTCAGTCTTCCAAGATTTCCTCTCGACCTCTGTCCCCCTCGCGCTCCACAAACCGCCTGCGGGTCCGATCCAGAGGCCGTTCCTGTGGGCATCCTTATCCATCGGCGTCCCAAGGTAAATCTCGACGCAGGCGTTTGAAGTTGCAGAGGTTCCTGACTTCGCCACATAAAGCCTTTTGGGTCTTCACCTTCCCTTGGAGCGTCCTTGGACCCTAAGGTGATGCACAAGGCTGTGCCTTTGTACACACCGGCGCGTTCGTCGTCTGCTTCAGTTCAGATTCCAAATCGGCTTAGACGCCTGTGCACAACCCTTCGGGGTTACCACCTTCGGGGCCTGGCTCAGACTACGGTGTCAGGTTCTGATCTACTGATGACAGCGCCCTTACTGCTCCACCACTACCCCTCTCCGACTCAGACGCATTTGCTCTTCGGCGCCAGACTGTGTCTGATGCGGCGCCGGTGGAGCCACCTGTGTCACTCTTTTCCTCGGCTCTCTGTAGTCCTCCCTCCTGTTTTTCCTTCTGAGGAACACAGTTATGGAGAGGGTTTAGAGTTTCACCATCCCATCTCTGACACGGTTCAACCTCTTATGGAGTCTAGCTGGTGGTTTGGGTTGGGTTGGGTGAAGCTAACGGCTTGGAGTCTTCTCCTCTCTGGGGGATATGCTCAGATGAGTTCTGTCATTTTGGATTTGGCGCTTCCTTCTGTGGAATTGACGACAGATCCATTACTTGGCGTCCTGCATCAAGGCCAATCAGGAGTAGAGCTGATGCTTCCTCATAGTGAGGCTCTTTTTGATATTCTGTTGAGGGCTTGGGCTGAAACAGGGACCCTTGTGGATCGCTTTATTTCCCACAGACACTGTCCGGCCCCTGGTGACCCGACATGTCTCCTCGGACATCCAACTCCTCATAGTTTTGGGGTACAGCCTGCTTTGGCTGCCCAAAATGTTGATATTTGTTTACCCCCTGCTGTCCCGCTAGAAAGTGGCCAGAAGTCTAGACACTTGTGGCAGGCATATTTTCTCCTTCACCAGTTCTGCACTGCGGTCCCTCAATACTACTTGTGTCCACGGACTCTTCTCCCATATATTGTGGGACTCATTGGAACGCCTGCTGCCCTTCCTTCTAGAAGAGACCCAGAACAATCTTCTTCAGTTAGTACGGGATGGGTAACAAGCAGCTAAACTGATCATTTGCTGTGGTATGGATACCACTGATTCTGGAGGTTGAGCTATGACCTCTTCAGGAGATCTACGTCGGAATACCTTGTTGCACACACCTGGGTTTTCGGAGGCGGTTCAAGCCACCTTAATTTATTTACCTGTTGATGTGCATGTGTATTTGGTGCACATGCCGACTCTGCTATGCAGTTATTTTGAGATAGTCCGGATGGAGCAGATTCTTAACTCTGCTGTCTGTTATCCTAGTACTCTTGTGGTGCGTTTGTTTGGGGAAAGATCCCTTTTTCTTTCACATATGAGCCAATCACAGGACGGAGCTCATTGACTTTGCTTTTCAAACCTCTCCGCCCTC
This sequence comes from Triturus cristatus, assembly GCF_964204655.1. Lineage (NCBI taxonomy): Eukaryota > Metazoa > Chordata > Amphibia > Caudata > Salamandridae > Triturus > Triturus cristatus. The sequence continues at coordinate 120,501,002 of NC_140580.1, forward strand.
CTTTTCCAGGGTGACACCCGGTGAGGTGTTCCTCCTTGCTGCAGGCACTTTTATTCTTCTTATACTGTCGGTGACAGTTGAAGTGTCCAGTTATCTCAGGTGGATGTTATTGTATGACCTTCTGTGCGCCTGTTCTTAAAGGTTCTTTCTGAAGGTAGTTTTTCTACCTGAGTACTTGTTCTACAGAGGGTATTTTGCTTGCGTTGTGCAGATGCGCTCGTTCCCTGTTCTACGGGGGCCATCCTCGGTATGCTTTATAGGCATTTTGGGATCTACTTCTGATGCTTAGTATCCCTAATAGGGACTTCAGTTTATCTGTCTCTGAACAAGAAGTGCATGTGAGTTCCAGTATACACTAGGGGTATCTCCTATATCCATGGGGCATTTCTTCCATTTAGTGGCATCCTTCTTCCCATATAAGAGGTAATGGAACGAGTGACAAGATCCTTGGCCTGGATAGATTTTTAGTTCTGGCCTAAGACCTTTATTAGTGCATTGGCACTTCTTGTTCTGTGTTTACTAGGCATTGGCAAGGTTTTCTGCCAATGTTCTTTCAAGTTCTGTGTTAGGCTATAACTCTATTGCATTGGTTCATATTCCGCCACTGCCCCCAGGGTTACCTTGGTCCTGTGCCATCGACCTTGCTGCCTTTTTTCTGCTTCATCCCTGGAGTGGATGTTACTCGTAGCATTCTGGTGTGCCTTGTACCCTTTTTCGGTCGAGCCTAGCGTTGCAGCGCATGCGCTGCAAGCTCTGCGAGGCATGCTGTAGTAGGGTATGTTTTAGAAGTGGAGTGGAAGCCCCGCCCATATTTTTCATTTGCTGGTGGCATTGTCTTTGGCAAACGCTGGCTTCCCTTTTGTTATTATGCTTGTTAGTCCCTCCCGAGTACCACCCTGTCTCCTGTTGTTACCTCCCATGAGGACTGGCTCTTTTACTAGTGCCCTAACTCTGGAGCTTTCATTAGCAATCCAGAGAACTACTTACTTTATTATTGTACACAGCACTTACAGGACAGCAATGGCTGCTGCTTCGTAAGACACTTTGCACTCGTATTTCTCCGAGAAGGAACTTCAGCGCTACTGATGGCTGCTTGCATTTCTCCGAGATGCTGTTTATTTATTTTTAATAAAGAGAACTGAGCAGGAGATAATTACTGCCTACATCAAGGCTCGAACCCTGTTCTCCTGCTCCAAAGTCAGCACCCTTGGATGGTAAACCACCTCTTTTAGGCGGTTTATCATGGTGTTCGAGGCATATGAGCTGTAGATAGTATACTTTCTCATAGATCGCCATCTGGTGTTGGGCTCGGATGTTTGCAGTTTGTGTTTGTCTTGGAAGAAGTCTTTGTAGTCACGAGGTACGTGACTCCTCCTTAGGACAATAGTGCGCATGGGCATCGACTCCATCTCCAGATTGTTTTTTTCTGCCAAAGGATTGGGATGTAACTTGCTGCGCTCCGGGTCGGTTTCGAACCCCCATTTGACGCGCAATCCCTCTCCACTCGACAGTATTGTCTCGATCACGTTTCCCTTTCGACGCGCATCTTTAAATACAAACACCTCGATCTTGAACATGGGCCGTTGGGCCTATCCGCGCCAACCACGCCTGCTGTCAATGGAAAGGACTCCTTTAAAAAAATGCCCCGGGTGTGGTGCTAAGTTTCCACACACGGACTTGCATGAGGTTTGTAATCTCTGCCTCTCCCAGGAGCACGAAGACAGAAACTGCGAGGCCTGTGCTTCGTTCAGGTCGAAGAAAACCATCCGTGATCGTCGGGCTCGATGTCACGAAATGTCTTGTGGAAGAAGCTCGATTCCAGACATCTTCGGAGCAGATCCCAATGTCCAGCTGGAGCAACAAGGTAATGAAAAAGACGTCTCCAAGGCCGACGTCGAAGAGGAGACCATCACCCCGGCTTAGCGGTCCATAAGTACCGAAACCCCTCTCCCAAAACCCAAACCTAAGGCTCCAGTAACACCCTCGCCCTCTGGTAGACACCGGCAACATGGCTCAGAAGTCCCGCCCTCGGGCCCGGCTATGAAACCTAAAGATAAGCCTTCTGGCTCGGGCTCGAGCCAGCCCCCTTCCAGTGCCGAAAAGTCACCTTCGGCACCGAAGCACAAGACCAAAGATGTGCCACGCCCGTCTTCGTCGGCACCGAAGACAGCCTCGATGCCGAAGTCCTCGGCATCGAAACAGACCAAGGACAAACAGTCTGAACTGAAAAAAAAAAATCTTCGGAGCCGAAAACAACTTCGGACCCAAAAAAGTTGTCGGCACTGAAAACTCTCGGAGCCACAAACTCCTATAACAAAACATAAGGAGTCCAAGCCCCACAGAAGACCTCAGACACTCGGTCCAAAGAACATTCAGACCCAAACTCTTCAGCACCGAAAAAATACATTTTACCCAGAGTTTTCAGATCCAAAACAAAAACTCTTTTTATTGATCCACAGACTGGCAAAGTAGTTGCCAAGCCTCCAAAAAAGAGGCAACTGAACACTTCAGAAGAACCTGAAATACCCTTAAAACGAAAGGAGATCAGTACTAACACTTCTCCAGCTGATCCAAATCTCTTAATTTCTCCACCACACTCCCCACAACATACTGTTCGAGGCATATGAGCTGCAGATTATACACTGTGCATAGATCGCCATCTGGTGTTGGGCCCGGATGTTTGCAGTTTGTTTTTCCTCTTGGAAAGCCTTTGGAAGTCATGAGGTTGGTGACTCCTCCTTTGGTTCGTATTGCGCATGGGCTTCGGCTCCATCCTCAGATTGTTTTTTTCCGCCATCGGGCTCGGATGTAATACTTCGCGCTCCGGTTCCGAACTTTTCCAGTTCAACGATCGACGCAAAAATCCTCGCTCATCGAGATTCTTCAGATAATAAATCCTCTTAATCACCTTCTCTTCGGCACTTCTTCGATTCCGGTCGTCGACGGCGGCCTTCGGGCCTATTCCGGCTCCGGTCTCGGCTGATGGAAAGAACTCCCTTCAAGAAGTGCCCTCGATGTGGGTCCAAGTTTCCCCACACCGATCTTCATGAGGTGTGCAACCTCTGCCTCTCCCCTGAACACGAGGCCCGAGACTGTCCCGCCTACAAGTCTTTTCGCTCTAAAACGACTATTCGAGATCGACGGGCTAGACGCAACATGGCGCACCCCTCGACCTCCGCTCCAGTCGACATCTTCGGGGACGACGTCGAAGCTCCGGGACAGCAGAACATCGGAGAAGAGGATGACTACCTCGTCAGTGCTTCCGAGGCCGACGACTCAGATGTGGAGGACATCACCACGGCGCAGAGGGTCGTGAGTACAATACCCCCTCCCACACCCACACCGATACCCAAAAAGGCTTCGGTCACACCTTCGCCTTAATGCCTAGGCAAGACCAAGGATACTGCTTCTCACACCCCACCTTCGGGCCCGGTAAAGAAGCCTATTAAGCCTTCCGGCAGCTCGGGCTCGAGCCAGCCGACCAGCGGTACCGAAAACACCCTTCGGCACCAAAGAAAAGATCGGCCTCCACCTCCACACCGAACCCAGCACCAAAGCCTTCGGTGTCGAAACCTGCCCTTCCGGTGCCGACCAAACATCACAAGGCCCTCAGCACCGACACTCCCGTGCCGAAGCCCTCTTCGGCACCGACCAAAAAATCGGAGGTCCCAAAGAAGCACGGCTTAGACAAACCTAAAAAGCCGTCGGCCCCGAAAACTTCGGCGCCGACCGAACAACCAGTGTCGCAAGAACTTTTTACACTGGACTCTCTGCAAAAGACACTCACCAAGGATCCAAAAACTGGACAAAAAAGAGACACTTGGACAAACCAGCTCCACCTCCACCTCCAAAGAGGAAAGACACTGCTACCTCCTCTTTCAGAGTGCCTTCCCCACCTCCTCCACCTCCTCCACCCTCCCCACCTCCACCCTCTCCACCCATGCCTCATCGTTCCCCAACCTTGTCTCCTGTCCCAGATGATTTAGGAGACCCTTATTATGATCCAGCAGATGTGCCACAAGACCCCACCCTTACTGGATCTCCAGACCCATGGGACGACTATAACAATCCGGACATCCCAGATGTCCCACAGGATGACCTTTACCCATCTAGGCCATCCCCACCTGAAGATTCGTTAGGCTTTCACCACCTACTACAAAGGGTGGCACACTACCACGGGGTGGAGTTACATACTGACCCAGTGGAGGAAGATTTTCTCCTAGACACCTTCGATAATGCACATAGGTCTACTGCCATTCTACCTATGTTAAAGGGAGTAATCAAACATGCACCAGAGGTTTTTAAAGACCCAGTCAGGGCCAGGGTCCTAAACCCCCGTATAGAGAAAAAATACAAAGCCGCCTCCACAGACCCTTCATACATCAAAGGCCCTGCACCATTGGATTCCCTAGTGGTATCTACAGCTAGGAAGCGCTCAAATTCTCAGGCGTCAGGCGAAGCACCACCACCTGACAAAGAGTCCAAGCTCCTAGACGCGTCAGGGAAGCGCACTGCGTCACAAGCCGCCAATATATGGCGTATCGCCAACACGCAAGCGCTATTGGCCAGATACGACAGGGCGCATTATGATGAGTTAGAGACCATCATGCACCATCTCCCTGAAAAATACAGGAATAGGGCTAATGAATTGATCCAAGAGGGAAAAACAATAACTAATACCTCTATACGCTGTGCCCTAGATGCAGCAGATACAGCCTCCAGGGCCATAAACACCAATGTCCTTCTCCGTCGCCATGCCTGGCTCAGAGTTTTAGGTTTTAAACCTGAGGTACAAGCCTCTATATTGAACCCCCCATTCGACCAACATCATCTATTTGGCCCAAAAGTTGATGAAGAACTCGAAAAGATGAAAAAAGATACTGACACGGCGAAATCCATGGGAGCCCTACAGTCATACACTCCTAGGAGCTCTTTTCGCCGCTCTTCCTTTCGGGGCACGGGCAGGGGCTACTCCTCGGATAGTGCATCCACGTCGTACAAATCCCCTCCTCAATCTACCTTCACAAAAGGTTATCAAAGAGGCGGATACAGAGGCAATAATAATAAGGGCAGAGGCAAGACAAATACCGCCCGCTCTGCCACACCGCCTACCCAATGACTTTCCCACGCTCCCTCCAGACCATTCCACTCCGGTCGGGGGCAGAATACAACATTTCCTTCACGTCTGGGAGACAATCACCTCAGACAGATGGGTGACCCAAATTATTCATTCAGGGTATTGCCTAGAATTAACATCTACCCCCCCAAACATTCCACCCAGGCAACGCCCTATGTCTCAAGAACATGTTACGTTATTAAAACAGGAGGTAATCTCCCTCCTGCAAAAACAAGCCATAGAGCAGGTCCCCATCAATCAACAAAATGTAGGGGTCAACTCCCTGTACTTTCTGATTCCAAAGAGAGACGAAACTCTACGACCTATTCTAGATCTCAGACCTCTAAATACATACATACATTCAGACCATTTTCACATGGTAACCCTTCAACAGGTTCTTCCACTCCTCTCCCAGAACGACTTTCTCACCACTCTGGACTTGAAAGACGCGTACTTTCACATCCCAGTACACCATGCTCACAGAAAGTACCTCAGATGTGTAGTGGACGGGCAACACTACCAGTTCAAGGTGCTCCCGTTCGGGGTAACAACAGCACCAAGGGTATTCACCAAGTGCCTAGCAGTATTGGCGGCACACCTCAGAAGACAGCACATTCACGTCTTCCCATATTTGGACGACTGGCTAATAAAAGCCACGTCCTACGAACAATGTGTGCAACACACCGCCGCTACAATCCAACTACTTCACCAGCTAGGCTTCACAGTGAACCACCAAAAGTCCCACCTGGTACCATCCCACACAAAACAATACCTCGGTGCTACCATAGACACCTCAAAAGCCATAGCCTATCCCAATCCTGCCAGGATTGCAAACATACAGGCTCTGCATCAGAAATTCATTTTTCAACACTCTCTCCCAGCAAGAGTGTTTATGCAACTGATAGGGATGATGGCCTCTTGCATTCTCATAGTGCCCCATGCAAAACTCCAGATGTGTCCACTCCAAGAGTGTTTAGCACGCCAGTGGAACCAGGCCCCGGGGCAACTGATAGATCTGGTGTTGGTAGACGGTCGCACCCATCGCTCTCTGCAGTGGTGGAACACCACAAACCTTTCCAGAGGTCGACTGTTCCTGGACCCGGTTCCACAAATAATCCTAACAACAGACGCACCGCTCTCCGGCTGGGGAGCTCATCTGTTACATCTCACAGTACAGGGCACATGGACGCCGCAACAGAAGTTACTCCACATCAACCATTTGGAGTTACTGGCAATCTTCCTAGCCCTAAAATCCTTCCAGACGCAGATTTCAGGCAAGGCAGTCCTCATTCAAATGTACTACATTCAAAAACAGGGGGGCACACACTCTCCACAGCTCTCTCAATTAGCACAGAGCATATGGAGATGGGCAATTCCACAGAAAATCTTTCTCCTGGCCCAACATGTCCCAGGAGTCCAAAACACCGTGGCAGATCTGCTCAGCAGACAAACGCAACAGATTCACGAATGGGAACTTCACCCACAGGTTCTTCATCCATTCTTTCAGAAGTGGGGGCATCCACACATAGACCTATTCGCCCCCCACGAAAACAAAAAATGCCCAAGCTTCGCCGCCAGATATCCACACCCATTGTCCAAAGGCAATGCGATATGGATGAACTGGTCAAACAAATTTGCATACGCTTTTCCACCTCTCCCACTAATTCCATTAGTGGTGCGAAAGCTACAACAGCATTCCCTAACACTGATACTAGTAGCTCCAACATGGGCCAGACAACCGTGGTACACCACACTGCTGGATCTCTCGGTAGTACCACACCAAAAGCTACACCTCTCACCATGCCTCCTAACCCAGAACCATGGAGAGATCAGGCACCCAGAGCCAGCTCAGCTCAACCTTGCGATCTGGCTCCTGAGGTCCTAGAATTCGGATACCTTAACCTTCCCCCTGATTGCATGAATATTATCAGGGAAGCTAGACGCCCTACTACTAGGGCATGCTATGCTGCAAAGTGGAAAAGATTTGTTGTTTACTGCCACAACAACACAATCAACCCTCTAAATGTGTCCATACAGCAGATCATATGTTACTTGCTCCATCTACAAAGGTGTAACCTAGAATATACATCCATTCGGTTACACCTCGCAGCAATTGCTGCTTACTTACAGAACAGGCAGCACCTATCACTTTTCAGGGTGCCTGCCATCAAGGCCTTTATGGAAGGGCTCAAAAGAGTAATTCCACCCAGAGTACCACCCTCACCTGTCTGGAACTTAAATATAGTTCTCACAAGGCTAATGGGACCCCCTTTCGAACCATTACATAAATGTGAGCTGCAATTTCTCACATTGAAAACAGCATTCCTAGTGGCCATCACTTCCCTTAGAAGGGTTAGTGAAATACAAGCACTCACCATACAGGAACCTTTTCTTCAAATGCATCAGTACAAGGTGGTACTCCGCACCAACCCAAAATTTCTACCCAAAGTCATTTCTCCCTTCCATCTAAACCAGTCGGTAGAATTACCAGTCTTTTTCTCACAACCTCAAACCGTTGCGGAAAGGGCTTTACACACACTGGATGTTAAAAGGGCCTTACTTTACTACATCCAAAGAACACAACCTTTCAGAAAAACCAAACAGCTTTTTGTCTCTTTCTCTCCACCACATAAAGGCAACCCTATTTCTAAATCAGGGAGAGCTAGGTGGATTGTTAAATGCATACAGATTTGCTACCACAAAGCAAAACGAATGCTATCTGTTACCCCTAAAGCCCACTCTACAAGGAAGATAGGGGCTTCTATGGCTTTTCTAGGAAACATACCACTAGATGACATCTGCAAAGCAGCGACATGGTCAACACCGCACACTTTCACAAAACATTACTGTGTAGATGTGCAAACCAAGCAACAAGCTAGTGTGGGCCAGGCTGTACTAAAAACACTGTTCCAAACCACTGCAACGGATGCCGGTGGTCGCCGCTAGGGTTGGGTACTGCTATATAGTCTATGCACAGTGTATAATCTGCAGCTCATATGCCTCGAACGGAATATGCTACTTACCAGTATGCATCTGTTCTTGGCATGTAGAGCTGCAGATCTATACACGCCCACCTGCCTCCCCGGCTACCTGTATCCGTTCCAGTCTATCTTATTTAGCTACAACACACATGGGTTTCTTTACTGTTATTACTACGCTCCATCTTTCCCTGCTGCCGAAAAACAATCTGAGGATAGAGCCGAAGCCCATGCGCAATACGAACCAAAGGAGGAGTCCCCAACCTCGTGACTTCCAAAGACTTTCCAAGAGGAAAAACAAACTGCAAACATCCGGGCCCAACACCAGATGGCGATCTATGCACAGTGTATAGATCTGCAGCTCTACATGCCAAGAACAGATGCATTCTGGTAAGTAGCATATTCCTTTTCATTGATGATGATGATCATACTGATGGTGGTGGGAATATAGATCCAGATGGGGATGATGATGACGCACATACCATCCCACACAACGTGTGCACTTGGGATGACTACAACACAGATCGCGACCCACATAATGACCCGGACCTTTATCCATCTAGGTCATCACCGCCAGATTACAATATTGGGTTTGCGCAACTAATCAATAGGGTGCCCTTAATATCACGGGGTACAATTACATTCTGATCCCTTAGACGAAGATTTCTTGCTTGAAACCTTTGCACCCTCGCAGAAATCCACGCACATCCTGCCAATGTTAAAAGGCATGCTTAAACATGCCCCAGATGTTTTTAGGGACCCTGTCAGAACCAGGATTCTCAATACAAGGGTAGACAAAAAGTATAAGGCAGCTCCCAATGACCCAGTTCACATTAAAGGTCAGGTCCCTTCGGATTCTCTTGTGGTGTCTAATGCATGAGGCAAACTCACAGAGTACAGGCGACACTCCTCCTCCTGATAAGGAGTCCAAGTTAATAGATGCATCGGGTAAACTTATTGCGTCACAGGCCGCAAATCATTGGCGCATTGCCAATGCCCAAGCTTTATTGGCCAGGTACGACAGGGCTCATTATGACGAACTTGAACAGCTCATGCAACACCTTCCTGACCAGTACAAACAGAAAGCCAATGACCTTATACAAGAGGGAAAATTGATCACAAACACCTCAATTAAATGTGCGCTTGACGCGGTTGATACCGCATCTTGTGCCATTAACACCAGCATTGCGTTGCGCAGGCACGCTTGGCTCTGAATCTCCGGATTCAAGCAGGAGGTTCAATCTGCAATTCTTAATCAGCCCTTTGATCAAGAGCATCTTTTCGGACCCTCAGTCAACACATCTTTAGAAAAGATGAAAAAGGATACGGACACTGCTACGTCCATGGGGGGCCTTACAATTGCCTTCCCCTAGAGATTCTTTTTGCTGCTCCTTCTAAAGGGCTGGCTCCAAAACCATTGTCTCAGAACATCCCTGTTCTTCCTACAAAAGCCCCACTCAAACGTCCCCCAAAGGATACTTTCGCGGAGGCTACAGAGGCAACAATGGTAAGGGGCGAGGTTGCGGCAATAATAACCGCAACTCCCCTACCACCAAACAGTGACTGCTCTGCACTTCCCCGGATCATTCCACTCCTGTCAGGGGACTTCTCTCAACGTTCCTACCTGTCTGGAATTCAATCACAACAGACAAGTGGGTAAGACAAATTATCCAGTATGGTTATTGCCTTGAAGTCACCTCTACTCCCCCAAAATTTGCCTCCCAGACAATGTCCAATGTCCTCAGAACATCTAACACTTCTCAAACATTAGGTTCTCTCTCTATTACAAAAACATGCAATAGAACCAGTCCCCTTGCCTCATCAAGGCACAGGGGTTTACTTCCTCTATTTCCTAATACCAAAAAAGGACTGCTTTCTCAGGCCCATATTGGACCTCAGACCGCTAAACATCTACATTCAATCGGATCACTTCCACACGGTCACTCTTCTACAGGTGCTCCCACTACTTCAACAAGGCGTCTTTCTCTCCACTCTAAATTTAAAGGATGCCTACTTTAACATTCCCATTCACCCCGCTCACAGTAAATATCTTAGGTTCGTGGTAGACGGTCAACACTACCAATTCAAAGTCCTCCCATTTGGGGTGACTACAGCACCCAGAGTCTTCACCCAGTGCCTCGCAGTAGCTGCCGCCCACTTACGAAGACAGCACATTCATGTCTTCCCTTATCTGGACGACTGGCTCATAAAAGCCAACTCACACAGCAGCTGTGTGCAACACACACACAATACAATCCAACTGCTTCACGACTTCGGATTCACGGTAAACCTCACCAAATCCCACCTCCAACTGCCTAGCATACAACAATATCTAGGGGCTACCATAGACACTTCAAAAGCTCTAGCATACCACAACCTAATCAGGGTAAACACCATACAAGCTCTAATAACATACTTTCAGCCTCAACACGCCTCCTGCATTCTCATCGTCCCTTATGCAAGACTTCAAATGTGTCCCTTACAGGAGTGTTTGGCACGTCAGTGGAACCAGGCTCAAGGTCAACTAACAGATCTGGTGTTGGTAGACGACCGCACCCATCGCTCTCTGCGGTGGTGGAACACACACAACCTTTCCAAAGGGTAGCCGTTCCTCGACCCGATTCCACAGATAGTGCTAACAGCAGACGCATCACTCACCTGCTGGGGAGCTCATCTTCAAACCCATACCATTCAGGGCACGTGGACCCCTCAACAAAAACAATTCCACATAAATTACCTGGAATTGTTGGCAATCATCCTAGCGTTAAAATCTTTTCAGCTCCACCTCCTAGGCAAGGCTGCTCCGGTCCGTACAGGCAACAAGACAGCAATGTATTACATACAAAAACAGGGGGGGGACAAACACTCTGCAGCTTTCACACCTAGCTCAAAGCATATGGAAATGGGCCATTCCTCAAAATATACATCTCCTTGCAGAATACCTTCCAGGAGTACACAATCGGATTGCAGATATGCTCAGTCGTCAGAGACAGCAGATCCACGAATCGGAACTTCATCCTCAAGTTCTTCTTCCATTCTTTCAAATGTGGGGCCACCCAGAAATAGACCTGTTCGCCACACACCAAAACGAAAAATGCCAAATCTTCGCATCCAGGTATCCACACCCGTTGTCTAAAGGCAATGCGCAATTTATGAACTGGTTAGGCAATTTTGCTTATGCTTTTCCGCCTCTCCCGCTCATTCCACTAGTGGTTCGGAAGCTCAAACAGCATTCCCTCACAATGATCCTTGTTGCTCCAACATGGGCCCGACAGCCATGGTTCACAACCCTCTTGGAATTATCAGTAGTTTCTCATCAAAAGTTAACGCCACTCACCCAAACGTCTCACTCAGAACCATAGAGAGATAAGACATCCAGATCCCAGTCAACTCAACCTTGCGATCTGGCATCTGAAAGTTTTGCTAACTCAATCTCCCGCCAGACTGCATGAACATCATTAAAGAGGCTAGACGTCCTACCACTAGAGCTTGTTATGCAGCAAAGTGGAAAAGATTTGTAATTTACTGTACAAATAACTACATCAACCCACTAGATGCTTCTATTCAAAACATCATCTGCTACCTTTTGCATCTACAACAATGTAACCTAGCGTAAACATCCATTAGACTGCACCTCGCTGCAATAGCAGCCTATCTTCAAAACTTCAGTGAACTCCAGGCATTAACCATACAAGAACCATTTCTGCTAATTCATCATAACATAGTGGTTCTTAGGACTAACCCAAAATTTCTACCTAGATTCGTGTCTGCTTTCCACCTTAACCAGTCTGTAGAACTCCCAGTGTTTTTGCCTCTACCAGACTCAGTAGCAGAAGGAGCTCTTCACATGCTAGATGCGTGAAAAGAGTGATAAATTACTACATTGAAAGAACAAAATCCTTGAGAAAGATTAAATAACTTTGTGTGGCTTTCTCCCCACCTCATAAAGGCAATCCTATCTCAAAAACAGGGATTGCAAGGTGGATTGTTAAATGCATCCAAATATGCTATGCTAAAGCTAAACGCAGATTAACCATTCCCCCAGAGCTCACTCCACATGTAGACTAGGGGTGTCTATGGCATTCTTAGAGAACATTCCCCCAGATGACCTCTGCAAAGCAGCAACTTGGTCTACACCCCACACCTTCACAAAACACTATTGTGTAGATGTTCAGGCAAAATAACAAGCTAGTGTGGACCAGGCAGTATTAAGAACACTTTTTCAAACCACTGCAACAGATACAGGTAGCCACCGCTAAGAGGTAACTGCTGTATAGTCGATGCATAAGTATTCGATCTATAGCTCATATGCCTCGAACGGAAAATGTTACGTACCAGTATGCATCTGTTCTTGGCATGTAGAGCTGTAGATTCGTATATGCCTACCCGCCTCCCCGGATACCTCTATCTGTTCCAGTATTATCTTACTTAGATACATTACAGATGGACATCCTTTTCTTTTTCTTACTAACTCCATCATAACCCTCCATGGCAAAACAATCTGGAGATGGAGTCGATGCCCATGCGCACTATCGTCCTAAGGAGGAGTCACCTACCTTGTGACTACAAAGACTTCTTCCAAGACAAAAACAAACTGCAAACATCCGAGCCCAACACCAGATGGCGATCTTTGCATAAGTATACGAATCTACAGCTCTACATGCCAAGAACAGATGCATACTGGTAAGTACCATTTTCCTTCCCTCACCAAGTCACAGGGGCAGATACTCGCTTTGGGCACTGGGGCTCCACCCCGCCAATGTTTGTGCTCTATGTGCAATACAAAATAATAATTAAATAATCACATTGCACATTGTGTAATATGATTATTTAATTATCACTGAGGATGGCACCTAAAGCATGAAAAAAGTTGAAGATCCAACTTCGTATTACAAGCGCCTGTCCTTTGTTAGCTTCATACTCTGCTTCGCGTTATGCGAGGGTCAGGCAGGCACTTTCACTAGCACATGGTGCGCGTGTGCCAGTCATTGTCGAGATCAAAGTGCTTCATTCATTTCAGCCCTGGACTTGCTTTGTCTGGGCACTTTGTGCTTCACCCCAAATGACGCACAGGAGTGTTCGTTTTTGAAGCAGCCCCGGGCAGCATGATTTTCAGCTCTCTAACTGCCTGGAGCTGCATGCTAATTTCCCTCCCTTTCCGATGTTGTCACAGGGTGGGGGAGTGTTCCGTAAGAATCACAGACCAGACTTCACCCCACCATATGACGTTTTGGGAAAGGGTGGGTACATAGAAGCAGCATGCTGTAATGTAAATGGAGGTGATCAGGTTTAGTTAATCTGCTCTTGTTAGATCCCCCCAGCAGGCGCCAGAATCAGCCCCCTCCGGCAGACCCAGCTAACCTCTTCTCCGCAGGATTCTTGCAGTCCCTGCTCCTCGTTCTGTGACAGGAGGCTGTAAATGCCGTGTCCTCCCACACACAAATCCCGCTGTGCTTGAGTGGGATTCCGGTCTTCCCCTATCATTGCTGTGTGTCTGTAAATGCAGATCGCAGAGACTGTGCCACCAACAGATGCCTCCTGGCATCGCACTTCTCCAGCAGGCCCTTTCCAACTGCCGAGAAAGACGAGGGTCAGTCCAAAGATGCCAGCTTTAAAACTGGTGACACTGGTTCGAATTTCGGCATCTGCTGAACATTCTGTGATTCTGGGCAGATCAGTTAATTAAATAAAAAAAATAATATTTAAATCTGATCTTGTGCAACATAACAGGCGCTCAGGTAAAGCACGCCAACATTCGTGGGCCAAGTGTGTACGATATAACTGCAAAAACGGAAATAAACAGGAGAATATTCAGGTTTTAAAAAAGAAGTAGGCCTGGGCGAAAATTTCGTTCCGTTCGCGGAAATTGCGATAATTTGACATTTGCGTGTTCCGCGGAAAGCGCGAAAATGTCAAAATTTCCGCATTCCGCAGCTTAGCGATAATTTGGTTCTTGCTCGCGCTGTAAAATAATACATTCTCGCGCGATCGCCTTACCTGAATCCCTGCGTTCGCCGACAAGTTTTCTTGATCCGGTCGCGTTCTCCATGAGCTGTTGTATTGTTTTTAGCCATTTGCGCTGTCTCGCGACAGTTCGCGCCCGCAGTGACGTCATGCGTCGCGCGATCACGTCTTTCTTCTCGCGATCATGCACCGCGAGACAACTGAAAACAAGATGGCCGCGCCAGCGAGCAACCGCATGGGTAAGTTGGCGAGCCGCAACCATGCAGAAAATCTCGAGAACATGCGGGAAAAAAACTTCTGCATCTTCGCGATATTTCCGCAAGTTTGCGATAATTTTTAACATTTTCGCGATAATTTGCGAAAGTGGATTTCGCAAATTCCGCCCACCCCTAAAAAGAAGTCGTATGTGAAAGCTACTTTAGCATATCGCTTGCAAAGATATTCATCAGCTGCAGAGCGGTCACAAAAGCTTAGTTCTAAACTTTAATGTTACAAATGAATGCAATAGCTACTGTGTTTAAGGAGGTCCGTGTCGAGCCCATTGTCAGGGTTGCAAAGTAGCAAGAGAGACAGGAGGGGGGCAAAAGACATACAGGAAGAGTTGTCTCAAGACATGGCTATATGTTTAAAAGAGTGAGGATCCGTGCCATACAGCGGGCACCCAGCTGTGCAGTTTGCACTGTTTAGTAGGAATTGAAGACCAGCAAAAGACAGCCCTCAGTGCTATTGCTTGACTGGCCCAGGCCCTGTCTCTCATGAAAGGTAAGCTCCTGCTCCTAACTGAAAACAAGCATTTGCAATGCAAGAGGTCTCGGAATTACGTGAGTTTAATCTATTGGCATTGTAAATGACAATGCCTTTTATTTATGTTTTAAAACGTAAATGCGAGACCTATTGCATGGCAAATGCTTGTTACCTATAGGTGTCATTTACCAATTTAGGTCACAGCCATGGCATTTGCTTACTACGTTGATGGTTCTTCAGATGTCACCATCTCACCCCTTTTGTCGGTTTTGAAGCTAATTTTCATCTTCAGTTTTCCTTCTGGAACATAGGTCCCTTAGACATTATGGTTCCAACTCTTGAGGACTGATTTCCAAGGAGGCTGGGGTCTCCCTTAGTGTCCTTTTTCTGGAGGTTTTCTTCCTCATTATTGGAGGTGATAAGTATTCTACACCTCAAAAGTCTGTTAATGCCACTTCCACCTCATTTGGTGAATTTATTTTGCTTGAAGGAGTTGTTTCTTGTTTTCTTCCTCTCTTCCTTTGGAAGAAGTTGGTCTTTTTCTCTTTTTTTAGTTGCAGTATATTAGAGGTCTTGCTTTGTATATATCTTGTCTCCTGTTAAGATCTTTCTTACTGGCCTTGATCCTTGCAAAGCTTGTGTGCACTGCCATTCAATATTTTGGTTTTTTTTCCCACTTCATACTCCATCTTTTATCAGAGCTTCAGTCAGGACTTGCTGCCTGATTTCTCGGTCTATTGGATGGAAATTAGGGGTTTGTCGAGGCCTTCAGTTTGTTAACCTTAATTTCGACTGTACAATTTGATGGATCCCAGTTGTGGCCTTCATTCCCTTCATGTGAGAAAGTGGCTCTGAATATACTGTTCCCAAATAGGTACAGTGTGCACAGAGTCCACAATCCCCAAGGGTTTGGCAGAGGCTAAAGTTACATATAACCTTACTCTCTAAAGTGGTAGCTTGGTCGAGCAGTAAGGCAGTATCAGAGGACAGTGTAAAGCATTTGTTGTACACACTCAGTCAGCAAATGGTCTCACACACTCAATAACTGAACATTATGTTAAAATGTTAAAATGCGTTTATATAGCGCTCGGCTACTCTAAAAGAGTGTCCCGGCGCTTTCCACATACAGCTACAGTGTATAACAACATAACAAAAAAAACAGAAGCCCCGAAAAAGAAAGAGAAGAAAATCCACCTAAACAGAGAGATTAAAAAGCCAGGTCTTCAAATTCTTTCTGAATTGAAGCAAGTTGGGAGTACTACGAAGTACCAGTGGGAGCGAGTTCCACAGCTGGGAGGCCTTGAAGCTGAAAGAGCGCCCCCCAATCCGAGCCTTCTTCACACGTGGAACCACAGCCGTGAAAAGGGATTCCGAACGCAGTGAGCGGGCGGGGCGATAAAAAGCCAATCTCTTCTGCAAATATCCTGCGCCTGAACCAAACAGAGCCTTATGTACCAGCGTCAAGGATTTGAACATAATCCGCTTTTGGATCGGGAGCCAGTGCAGCGTCTGCAGAAGACCAGAAGCCCGTGCGCGTCTATGCAAACCAAAGATTGCGCGCGCTGCAGAGTTCTGTATCACCTGCAGACGCTGGACCAAGTAGTCTGGAAGACCCAGGAAGAGGGCATTGGCATAGTCTAGCCTGGATCCGATAAGCGCCTGCACCGTGATCCGTCTATGCTCCGCAGATAGTAGTGGTAGAAACTTGCGGAGCATTTTCAGAACACCGAAGCAGGTGCCGGCCAGGCCAAGAACATGCGATCTAAGAGAAAGCTTGTTGTCAAGCTTAACGCCAAGATTTTTGGCCACCAAGGAAGATTGTGCCGGGGGACACATGGCGGCCGGCCACCACTGCCGCCACTCGGGATCGATGCCACAGCCGAAGAATAGCACCTCCGACTTACTGGAGTTGGCCCTTAGACTGTTCCGCTGGAACCAGCCAAAGACCATATCCAGGCAGTCCCGTATTCTCTCCCCATCAAATGGCTGGTCTTTAGCACATGTGAAAAGGAGTTGCGTGTCGTCGGCATAGGACACGATCTGGGCTCCGTAAGCCTCCACTGCAGCCGCCAGAGGGGACATAAAGATGTTGAACAAAGTCGGGCTCAACACAGACCCCTGTGGAACCCCGACTCCCAATGGCGGCATCTCGGCGGAGCTCTGGGAAGCCCAGACCGTCTGGCGGCGGCCCTCCAGAAAAGATGAAAACCATCTGAACACCGTCCCCCTTAGGCCGATGTCATGAAGCCTAGCGAGGAGCGCCTCATGGGGGACGGTGTCGAAGGCCGCCGACAGGTCCAACATGACTAGCATGGCCTTGCCACCCACATCCAAGGTCTCCCTGATGATCTCAGAGACCTCCACCAACGCCGTTTCCATACTGAAGTTCGGACGGAACCCGGATTGGGATGGATGGAGCAAATTGTTAGATTCTAAAAAGCTCGACAAGACACCATGAACATGTTTCTCGGTGATCTTAGCCAAGGCCGGGAGAAGTGAAATAGGCCTATAATTGGCCAAGACCTCGGCATCAAGACCAGGCTTTTTCAGGAGGGGGATCACCATCGCCCTTTTCCAGGTGCGAGGGACACACCCCTCCCTCAAGGAGGCATTGAGGATCGGGTTGACCAGGGGATTCACCACTGCCGCCATCCCGGCCAAAAATTTGGCCGGGCAGGGGTCCAGCGGGGAGCCAGATTTAAAACTGGCCAGCAGAGCCCGGGACATATCACTGGAGACAGGAGGAAAGTCAGCCAGTTCTGCGGTAGGTGGAGACGATGTTCCAAGTCCCGACCCGAGGCCACAGCAACCCTCCACAACGCTCTCCGAGAAGGAGGCCTGAATTGCCTTAATCTTGTCGGTGAAAAAAGTGGCAAGATCACGCGTCCACGCGTCCGATGATACAGGCGGGGGTGAATAGGAGGAAGGGGCCGTGAACTCCTTCACAATCGTTAAGATCTCCTTACAGGAGTTCGCCGCCACCTCAATCCTCCTGGCAAGATATTCCCGCTTGGCACCAAGAATGTCACGATGATAGGCCTTCACCGCCGATCTATAGGCGAGTTTGGCCTCCCCATCATATTGAAGGCGCCAGGCCCGCTCAGCAACCTTGCATTGACTGCAAGCCAAACGCAACGCCTCCGTAAACCACGGCGCCGACTGCCGTATCACCGAGGACCGGGGGGTTACCCTTGGTGCAAGATCATCTAACCTCTCAGTCAGCCATAGCTGTAGGGTCTCAGTGTCTCTTTCCGGATCCCCCGAGAGGTGACAGGGATGTTCCGTGAGCGCCTGCTCCAACATATCAGGCGTCACTCTGTGCAACACTCTCGAGGCCGTTCTGGGCACCGTGGGGGCGCAGATGTCAGACCGCCCATTTTCCAACACGGAAAACCCAATCAGTCTATGATCCGACCAGAGCACCGGGCGCGTTTCGATGTCAACAATTGGGACAGAAGAGAACACTTGATCGAGGGTATGCCCTCTCTCATGTGTAGGCCCTGACACAAACGGAGCCAAGCCAAGCGGAGATGTAATATCCAGCAGTTTAGCCCCATTCAGATCGTCCGTGACATCGAGGTGAAAGTTGAAATCGCCTGCCAGCAAGCAATGCTGTGCAGACAGCGCCAACTCCGAGATGGCTGTCTGTAGGTCCTCCCAAAAGGAACCCACCGGGCCAGGAGGCCTGTAAACCAAGAGACCCTTAAGTGCTTGAGCTGGAGACAGTCTAAGCGTAAAACCAAGGGATTCAGAACCCCCAATGGAGTTAACAGGAAGAACAGAGCAGGAAATGTTCTTCCTCACCACCACAGCAACTCCGCCCCCCCTACCCTTCGCCCTGTCTTGGCGGAAAATATTATAGGTTGGAGGGATCGCAGTGAAGATGTCTGGATTAGACGCCTCTCCCAGCCAAGTTTCGGTCAGGAGCAGGCAGAGAGGATTATCCCTGACAAGAAGATCGTAAATGTGCTGTGCATGTCTTCCTACCGATCTTGTGTTCAACAGCAAGAAAAGATGTTTCGCATGCACTTTAGGTGTCCTAGGGGCGCAGCAGAGTGACCCAGTGGGCGACCAGCCACACGCCGGGCAGCGACGTTTACCCTTGTGTCGACCGGGAAAAACAGAGCGACACAGGCTAGATGAGGTACGCAAGGCTCGAAGCGTAGCAGCGGTATAATGTATCATCCTCCCCGCTCCCAAGCAGAGTCCACAGCCGCCCCGCCGCCTCCGAGACGCTGACGGGCGCAGACGGGCAGGACTCTGGCACGACTCAGGCTAAGCGAAGGCTACCATCTGCGCGTTCCGCTGCGCGGAAAGGGGCGACTTTAAATAGGCTCTCCCGTCACCCTACGCGCGCGAGTCCGCTCAAAGATGGCGGCCGCTGCTAAAAGTAATGCCCCAAACCAAAATGGCACCCAAAATCGATCCCCAGGACCCGGACCCACCAAAGTGGTGGTGCTTGGAGGCGCAGAGTGCGCTTTTTAAGTGCAGTGAGGGGCCAGAGGGCGCGCGCTGCAAGCAAGGAGCAGCAAGAGGCAGTGAGAATTAAAAACGAGGGTAAGTGCTAGACAGATACAAACCCAGGTACAAACAAGCAAAATTGTTAAAAAACACAGCGCTAGTGCAGCGCGAGCTTCACGGAGTGGTAGGTGGTCAGAAACACCACCACACAAGGAGCCGCCTTAAGTAGGCTCTCCCGTCACCCTACGCGCGCGAGTCCGCTCAAAGATGGCGGCCGCCGCTAAAAGTAATGCCCCAAACCAAAATGGCACCCAAAATCGATCCCCAGGACCCGGACCCACCAAAGTGGTGGTGCTTGGAGGCGCAGAGTGCGCTTTTTAAGTGCAGTGAGGGGCCAGAGGGCGCGCGCTGCAAGCAAGGAGCAGCAAGAGGCAGTGAGAATTAAAAACGAGGGTAAGTGCTAGACAGATACAAACCCAGGTACAAACAAGCAAAATTGTTAAAAAACACAGCGCTAGTGCAGCGCGAGCTTCACGGAGTGGTAGGTGGTCAGAAACACCACCACACAAGGAGCCGCCTTAAGTAGGCTCTCCCGTCACCCTACGCGCGCGAGTCCGCTCAAAGATGGCGGCCGCCGCTAAAAGTAATGCCCCAAACCAAAATGGCACCCAAAATCGATCCCCAGGACCCGGACCCACCAAAGTGGTGGTGCTTGGAGGCGCAGAGTGCGCTTTTTAAGTGCAGTGAGGGGCCAGAGGGCGCGCGCTGCAAGCAAGGAGCAGCAAGAGGCAGTGAGAATTAAAAACGAGGGTAAGTGCTAGACGGATACAAACCCAGGTACAAACAAGCAAAATTGTTAAAAAACACAGCGCTAGTGCAGCGCGAGCTTCACGGAGTGGTAGGTGGTCAGAAGCACCACCACACAAGGAGCCGCCTTAAGTAGGCTCTCCCGTCACCCTACGCGCGCGAGTCCGCTCAAAGATGGCGGTCGCCGCTAAAAGTAATGCCCCAAACCAAAATGGCACCCAAAATCGATCCCCAGGACCCGGACCCACCAAAGTGGTGGTGCTTGGAGGCGCAGAGTGCGCTTTTTAAGTGCAGTGAGGGGCCAGAGGGCGCGCGCTGCAAGCAAGGAGCAGCAAGAGGCAGTGAGAATTAAAAACGAGGGTAAGTGCTAGACAGATACAAACCCAGGTACAAACAAGCAAAATTGTTAAAAAAACACAGCGCTAGTGCAGCGCGAGCTTCACGGAGTGGTAGGTGGTCAATGGTTTATATATAAAAAATATATGCTTGTTTTATTTTAGAACCAACAATTGGCATTAAAATATACTTTCTCAGAATGAGATGCTTTATATAAATACTTTTGCAATATGCAATTGACTTTTGTAAACAGTTACAAGTGGTTGCAATAGGCAACACTATTTTAAACACAACAATGCTTTGAGCTCAATGGAAATTTCAAGTTATTTGCAACAGATTACTTTTTGGATTACTTTTGGAATTCCAGGACTGGATCCTAGATTCAGTCCTGGGTCAGTACTTAGAATCATGTGATTAAAGTCGACTTAATTACTGTGATGATTTTTAAACAATATTTAGCTATTTTAAAAGTTGACACTTAAAAAATATTTTATAGAAAACACTCAATGATTCCCTATGGAAGAAAATTCAAGTTGCAGGTACAGTATGTTCTCGTTACTTTTGTAATCCAGTACTGGGTACCTAGACTCAGTACTGGGACCTTTATCCAACACAGGTAAGTAATTACGTTTTCAGATATTATACGATTTTTAAAGAATATTTAAAGATTGCAGAAATTGACACTTAGAAGAAATTTCACAGAAAAACAGTCAATGATTTCCTACGGGAGAAAATTGGGTTACTAGTAAGTACAGTTGTAAGTATTTTTCAGAGTCAGTGCTGGGTACCAAGATCCAGCACTGGGAGCTCACCTAAGAGCAGGTGAGTATTTTCGTTTTCGTTACTCGGCTGATTTTTGGAGAATATTTTAAGTTTTGGAAAGTCCACACTTATAAGAAATTTCAGGAAAAAGCCAGTCAATGTTACCCTATGAAGAAAATAGAGTTATCGGTTTAAAGGTAAGTACTCGACTGGCAGAGTTGAGGTTTTGGGCATAGACTCAGGGGACCCCCAGGGTCAGGTAGGTACAGTTGGTTCACCCTCAGCGACTCTAGGGCGGCCGGGTGCAGAGAGAGTTAGGCCCAATGTTATCCTATGAGGGATAGGGGGGCCTTGGTTGGTGGCTGCTGACTAGCAAGCCATGCGGCTGTGGGAGCTGGGCTCCTGGTCACTTACTCGGGGCAAGTGGGGAAGTAGGTAGGTGTAGAGGTTGCACTGCCAGGGCCACTTGGGCGGCTGGGTGCAGGGTGCTTTTGAGCCTTTGGGCGCTCAATTGATTTCAATGGGAAATCTCCGGTTTAGAAAAAGACTGCAAGCTCGGGGACGAGGATTCTTCAGGTGCCACCACCACTTCGAGAGGTAAGTTGGGTAGTTGGAGGTACCCCGGGATTGGGCACAGGGGGCCACGGGGCGCCGCGTGCAGGGGTGTCTTTTAGTGTCGGGAAATCTTACCCTCTGTTGATCGTGGTAAGGGGGGCACCTTGTTCTGATGATGCAGGCTTTTTCAGGAGTGTCGAGGGTGGTCCTTGGGTTCCGGACTCGGGGTCACAGTCGCCGTGTGGTCGTCCTCGTGGTCTTTGTTCACTCTGGCACTGGCCAGGCTTGGCTGGTGCAGCGTGTGCTGGGTTCGCTGTTCCGGTCTGCTGCCAGGGCTTAGAAGTAGGTTTTGAGTAGAGCCTCTACTCATGGGAGTCCCAGGGGCTTAGAGCCACAAAGTAGCCAGGTCCTCCGGGGTTTGTGAGGTTGCTGGCCACAAGAGATTCCGAGTTGGAGCAGGAGCAGGTTCGAGGGTCGACAGGCCGGTAGGGCTGGGGCCAAAGCAGTTGGTGTCTTCCTCTTCTTAGCAGCTGCAGGGCAGGTCTTCTTTCTTCTTGCTCTTCTTTGTATTTCGGAATCTGGAATCTGGGGAAGGAAGGTTCAGGGTGCCCCTAAATACTAGATTTAGGGGCGTTACAGGTAGGTGAAGGGCAGGGACCAATGGGTCCCTGTCCTGGGGTGGGTACACCCCCTATCCTGCCTCTCTCCTGTGGGAGGGGGGCAGTAGCCTAGTCCTGATAGGGTAGGGCTTCTCATCTTCAAGATGGCGAGAGCCCGGAGATGTGCTTCACCTCGCCTCCCCCACCTGAGGGGTGGGGTTGGCAGGCTGGCACATCCCCTGTCCTTATTTGGGGTTTCCGGCCAAGCTTCCCGCCAGAGTGGGGGGTTGCAGTGGCCTGGGGAAGCTCACAGAGGCGGCATGCCTTTTGAAGCTTCCCCCTGCCCATCCTGGGAGAGGAGATTTATCACCTCGCCCAAGATGTGCATTGTTGCAGGCCCAGGAGAGCAAGGGCTCTCCCACCCAGGGGTCCAGCAACCTGTCTGCTGTGTGACAGCCTAGGCAGCCTCAGAGCAGACGTGGATTGTAGGTTAGGTTTCAGGGGGCACCTCTAAGATGCCCTCTGGGGTGCTGGGTACATGAAATCCCACACTGGCATCAGTATGGGTTTAATGTGCTGAGAAGTTTGACACCAAACTTCCCAGTCTTCAGTGTTGCCATTATGGTGCTGTGGAGTTAGTGTTTGACGAGCTCTCAGCACCATGTACTCTTAAATGGCAGCACTGCACTTACAGTGCCCAGGAATGGACCTGGGTACTGTAGGGGCACAGGGCTCCTGCTCCTGTGCCCACACCATTGGCATAGTGCACCCAGCTAGAGGGGTGGCTGATATATGCCATGGCAGTGTAGGTGATGGGCATGGCACACAGGGAAGTGTGCCATGTCGACTCTTTGTTTTGTTCTGCACCCAGACACTCAGCCTGCAAAGGCAGTGGGTGTGTGTCAGGGTACAGGGCCTCTAAGGGTGGCTCAATAAGTGCTGCTGCCCTTAGGGACCTTCTCTGGTCACAAGGCCCTGGGCACCTAGGGTACCATTTACCAGGGGCTGGCAGGTGACCAGAGATGCCAATTGGGTTTTGGCTGTTAGGCAGTTTTTAGGGAAGGAACACAGGCCCTGGGCACCTGATTGGCAGGAGCCCAGGGCACAACAAGGAAAAGTGCATAAGGTATCAGGCAAAAAAGGGGGGTACTGCAACAGAAACCCACTTTCTTACACTTCATAGCAGAGTTTTTACACCTGGTGTTTTCTTTTGATTTCCTGTTAACCGCCTGATGGTAGCCTCTTCAATTTGTTGTGTTGGTTCATGGGCAGTTGCCATTATTTTTCTGGGGTGTGTGATGCTCTCCACTCTCTCTCTTCTCTTATACAGTATTTTGTTGCTGGTTTTACAGCTTAGTGCTAATATCTGTATGTCTATCATTTTCACTCCATTGTGATCACAACTTTGGTCTCTTACCAATGTATGTTTGTATTTATATCTATCTTTCGATGAAAGCCTCTATTCTATGAGTGTTCAGTGTAGGAACGAGGATCAGTGTCCCCTGTTGCTGATGGAGGCTGTGGTTTGCTTCAACGATGGGGAGGATAATACTTTTGGTGTATTTTGATAGACGTGTGTATGCGTATATATATCTATATTTGTAGATATATATATATATGGGTGAAATATCAACCATGAGTAAAACGCACTAAGCGAGAATAAGCAACTATACATCTTAACAATGGTGTATCCACAGAGCGGATTGGAGTAATGAAAGCGTGTATTGTCAATAAAGTTTGATTGTTTACTCAAATGCAAAATGCCCAAACAAAAATAATATCACCATATCCACGAGTGATAAATACATCACTCTACAGAGGAATAAGTGAACTTAAGTGCTGGAAAACGGTATAAAGAACTAAGAACTACATCTCCCATAATTCCTCTTAATTGGTTTTAATGGGAATAACTATAAATAAAGACACAAAAACAGATTCACATACCGTGAGCAATACCTATTGTTGGTTGAAACGCGTTGGTGGTGGTTAGTGGTTATTATTTGCACAACAGAATAAATTCCAATTAATTGACGATTTTCTTGGAGTGCGGTTGTGTTAGACCTGTCAGCCCTTTGGGTGGTCCCTCCTCATCATTATTTATTTTGTCCCACTTTTGCCTCAAACCCTGTTATAATTTTTCCTTTTTGGGAACCACCAGACTTTTTAGTGTTGATGCAGGGTCAGGGAGCCATTTTCCCTACCCCTGGAACTTCTGTCTGAGGGCCTGAGACACAAAATGGTGGCCACCCATTGTCACCTGTGACATCACCAGAACCCACTGGAGGTTTCTAGAACCTTCTGTAACATTCTAGAACCCTGTGACAGTGGGAGGCAGTTTAGAATGTTGGGAGGCCATCTCAGAGTGGCAGTTGGCATCTGACTGGAGAGGAGAGAGGACAGATATAGAAGGAGGTCGGAGTAAGGCAGCAGGGGTGGACACCAGTGCTTGGAGTGGGGTCCAGAAACCCACCCTTGATGCTAGTCCCTACTGACCAAGCCCAGCCTAAAGCCCTGTGTGGGACCAAGACCAGAAGAACCATCTTAAGGAACTGAACATTTGAAACAGGCCTTAAAGAGGAAGAACAGCAAGTTCCTGACCTGTTCAGTGGTGTCCTCCTGGAGTCCTGACGTCGAGAAGCCTGGAGACATGGGGCCTGAGGTAGAGAAGCGGCGCTGACAGAAAGCAGACGTCGTACCCGGAGCCGCCAGAGGTCGAGTGAGGGCGCCGACGGAGGTCGTGGAGAGGCGCCGGAGGTCGAGTGGAGATTCACCCGAGGTCGAGGTGAGGGCGCCGACGGAGGTCGTGGAGAGGCGCCGGAGGTCGAGTGGAGATTCACCCGAGGTCGAGGTGAGGCATCGACGGGGGAGTGAAGTCCGCCCACCGGAGTCGCCGGAAACTGAGGTGAAGCGCGCCGGAGGTCGGAAGTGGAGATCGCACTCCGGAGACACCCGGAAGCGGGGAGGCCGTGTCCCTGCGACGCCGGAAGGCGACATCGAGTCGAGATCGCCCAGCGACATCGAGACGAGGCCGCCCAGCGACATCGAGTCGAGATCGCCCAGCGACATCGAGTCGAGATCGCCCAGCGACATCGAGACGAGGCCGCCCAGCGACATCGAGTCGAGACCGCCCAGCAACATCGAGACGAGGCCGCCCAGCGACATCGAGCCGGAGCCGCCTCAGGACATCGACACGGCGCCGAGCGGAGCCGATCATCGTGAAAAGGGCAGTAAGTGGTAGAGGGGGCGTCTGAGGCCCCGTGTAGCCCTGAAAGACCATCCTAGGGGTTAGAGGGGTGCTAGAACCAGCCTGGGAGTGCCAGGGGTGAACTGAGACTGGTGCAGTGACATCTGTGAGGGGCTGTGTAGTTTGGAGGGCCAAATCTTTAGGTTACTCTTGTTCTTCCTCAGCTTAGGCCCCAGCCTTGACCAATCTAGGTGGGACACCCCCCATGCCATCCAAATGACCACAAGCTGTATATGGGCAAAGTAAGACCAAGTTACCTCATGAAAGTGATCTGATCTATACTGTCATTGATTGCTTTACCTTATTTATTGAGGGTGCTTTAATTATTGTCTTCCACTAATTTATTCCTGCACTGTATTTATTGTCTGACTGTATTTATTTGCCGTCTGTATTTATTGCACATCTATTTATTCTTTGCTTAATGAGGACCTGAATCTATTTATTGAAATTCCAAAGTAGCATTGTTTGTTTGACCTGCTCTTTTAAAGGAAAATCCTATTGTATTGTATTTATGTGATGAAACCTGCAACTAAGAGAAAATAAGATAAAGACATATATATTTTCAACTTGACTTGCATAATTTTTACGGTGTAGTGTTGTTTTTGGAACGGATGAACGCATGGTTATTGTGAGGGTGTGACGTACGCTTAACACGGTGCCTGACCCCCAACCGCTCGAGCCAAGCTACCACTGTGCTGGGAACCTGGTGACTGCTAACCCGGTTGCCCGATTTCCAACATAAAATTGGTGTTCAGCGGTGGGATAGAGCTGTGCTTGCGTCTACTCGACAATAACTGTGGGTAGTCCATAGGCCTACACCGGGAGTTTTCTCCAAGCGGACTTCCTAATTTTGAGTTTTGTTTTTTCCAAATTTACTTCTGGTGGTGGGAGGAGGTATTACAAAAGGTACCCCCCTGCATAGCTTCTGTAAGCAACTGTCTTCTATCTTGAGTGGGCAAAATGGAGTTTGTATTGGAGGATGTGGAAACTTACACTGTGGCCCAACTCAGAGAGTTTTGTGAGCGAGAGGGGGTGTTTTGTCCCCAAGGTGCAAAGAAGGGTGAGCTCCAGACCAGCTTAAGGGCTTGGGGGGAGGCACGACGAGAAAGTAAGGTTGAGAAGGAGGATAGGGATGGAGAGCCTGTCAGCGAGGGGGCTGGTTTGTACCAACCTGAGGTGGGGAACCTATTAGAGGGGCCCAGAACACTTTCAAGGAAGGGCAGCAGTGTCTCTAGTGGCGGCTTATCAGAAGCAGTATTAACTGACCGGAGGGAGAAAAGACAGCTCACATGGGAGTTGGCGAAGCTGGAGAAAGAAAAGGAGGAACGGAGGATGGCTCACGAGTTGAGGCTCAGGGAGATAGATCTCCAGATCCTACGGGTCGGGGCACACACTGTTCCTAATGGTGGCAGCGAAGAGAGAGAAATCACCAGGGAACCCAAACCCTATCTGCCAAAAGACTTAGTAGCCAGCTATAGTGCGGGAGATGATATCGCCAAGTGGCTAGCGGCCTATGAGGTCTTTTTAAGAGCCCATGGGGTTCCAGAGAAATATTGGGGAGGGGGATTGTATAAATACATGCCTCCAGCTGGCAGGGATACATTATTGGCCCTAGAGCAGGATGAGCAGACCCACTACCCCACCATGAAAGTGGCGCTCGTGAGGAAGTTTGGACTAACACCCGAGAAGTACAGACAGAAGTTCCGGGGTAGCCACAAACTGGGCACACAGAATTGGGCGGATTTCCTGGACTATGCAAAGAAGGCATTAGAGGGTTGGATACAGGGCAGCGAGGTGAGGGACTACAAGGGGTTGTTTGATTTGATGTTGAAGGAACACCTGCTTGAAAAATGTTTCCCTGACCTGCGTCAACACCTGGTGGATAGCAAGCTGACCAATCCCCGGAAGCTTGCTGAGAAGGCGGACATTTGGGCTAGTACCCGGGTGTCCACAAGGGGGACTGGAGGGGACTCTCAAAAGACCGGACAGGGCGCCCCCCAGAGAAAGAGGGAGGGGAAAAGAAAACGGAGTTCTCTAAAGGCCCCCAAAATAGTTTCCAAGGGAAGGGAACGGGATTCACCCCTAGGGCTAACCCACCCAGAAACCCTAATCCTGGCCAGAGTCAGCAGCCAAGGGTTGTCCATTGCTTCGAGTGCGGTGGTGTCGTACACTATAAGGGAGATGTGAAGTGCCCGAAAAGACCACCCCCTCCCATCGGAGGAAAGGCCCCCGGAGTAGCTAGTGTAGTGCTCGGGGAAGAGATGCCTTTAGATAAGGGAAGGGAGTGGGTGGGTGTCACCTTAGTGTCCCTGGGAGAACGGGAGATGGTTCCTAAGATCCAGGTGCCCGCAAATACCACAAAGTATGGGCAGTGGGTCACCATCAACGGCCAAAGAGGGGAGGCTCTGAGAGACACAGGAGCCAGTATGACTATGGTACGTAGCCAACTGGTGTCTCCAGAGCAGGTGATTCCCCATGTACTCCACCCTGCCGCGATGGCTGACGGCAGAATGGGCCACTATCCGGTGGCCGAGGTTCCATTTAAATGGGAAGGGGTTGCAGGGTTGCTTCGAGTTGCCGTAAGCCCTGCCATGCCAGTCGATTGTCTGCTGGGGAATGACATGGAGCATAATGCTTGGAAGGAGGTGGAATACCGGACTCATGCGGAGATGCTGGGTACACCTGACTGGGCCTGTGTCAGCACAGGGTCTGCGACTACCCGGAGGGGGAGTTCGTTTAGGCGGGAGCCTGGAACAAAGGCACCGCCGGCTGCCGACCAAGGGAAGAACCGAGGGCAGGAGGAGCCTGCCTCGGCATCCGCGCTCCGTGTGACGGATAGGCCACCAGAGGTGGTGGACCAGGAGTCCGCGGAGGGGGATGTTACCGAACTGGAGAACCTACCCATCCCGGCCGAGTGGCACGTGGAGGGAGGGCCGACCAGGGAGGAATTCTGCAAGGGCCAGAGGGAGTGTCCTACCCTTGAGGGACTGAGGCGACAGGCCGAAGCCCAGGCAGCAGGGAACGTTGAGGGGAACTACAATATTTACTGGGAGGATGGCCTCCTCTACAGTGAACCCAAGGCACCCATGCACGGATCGTCACGGGCCTTGGTTGTCCCTCAACGTTATCGAGCCTTCCTCCTGGAATTGGCTCATGAGATCCCCTTGGCAGGACACCTGGGGCAAGACAAGACCTTTGCCCGGCTTGTCCCACACTTTTATTGGCCTCAGATGAAAGTGTCGTCCGACACCTATTGCCGGACGTGTGTGTCTTGTCAAGCCAGTGGGAAAACAGGGGTGAAGCTGAAAGCTCCCCTGGAACCACTTCCTGTCGTTAGCACCCCCTTTGAAAGGGTGGGCATCGACATTGTGGGTCCATTAGATCCGCCTACTACAGCTGGTCACAGGTTTATCCTGGTTCTGGTGGATCATGCCACACGGTACTCAGAGGCTATACCTCTGAGGACCATTACGGCACCTGTTGTGGCTAGGGCCCTGATGGGAATCTTTACCCGAGTGGGTTTTCCCAAGGAAGTTGTGTCTGACAGGGGGACCAACTTCATGTCAGCATACATGCGGGCCATGTGGAAGGAGTGTGGAGTGACCTACCGGTTCACCACTCCTTACCACCCCCAGACCAATGGACTGGTGGAGAGGTTCAATAAAACCTTGAAAGGCATGATCAGAAGTCTGCCTGAAAGCCTGCGGAGGAAATGGGACGTCCTCCTACCCTGTCTATTGTTTTCTTACAGGGAAGTGCCACAGAAGGGAGTGGGCTTCAGCCCCTTCGAGCTTTTGTATGGGCACCCTGTGCGTGGACCTCTCGGCCTGGTGAGGGACGGATGGGAAAGAACTCCCAGAAAGCTTCCCCAGGATGTGGTGAGCTACATGCTGGCCTTCCGGAGCCAAATGGCTAAGTTGTGGAAGCAAGCTTCTGACAACTTGGAAGCCAGCCAAGCAGTGATGAAGGCGTGGTATGACCACAATGCTCACCCTGTGGAGTTGGAGCCTGGCCAGAAGGTGTGGGTGATCGAACCAGGAGAGCTTAGCGCCCTCCAGGATTGCTGGTCAGGACCCTTTGAGGTGTTGGAGAAGAAGGGTAAGGCTACCTACTTGGTGGATCTGAAGACCCCTCGCCAGCCCCTACGGGTGCTGCATGCCAACCGCCTCAAACCCCACCATGAGAGGCCCGAAGTCATATTGCTGATGGTGACTGACGGAGCAGAGGACGTGGAAAGCGAGCCTCTCCCTGACTTATTTGCGTCTCAAGAGAAGGATGGGTTGGTGGAGGGAGTGATTCTCTCCCCGTCCCTAACTCCTGAACAGCAGGAGGACTGCCGCCAGGTCCTGGGGCAGTACTCTTCGTTGTTCTCCCTTGTTCCGGGTAGGACTCACCTGTGCGTCCATGACGTGGACACAGGAGACAGCCCACCTGTGAAGTCAAAGATCTACCGGATGACAGACAAGGTGAAGGCCAGCATTCACAGTGAAGTCACTAAGATGCTGGAGCTAGGAGTGATTGAACCTTCCAGCAGCCCCTGGTCCAGTCCGGTGGTACTAGTACCAAAAGCTGCACCACCGGGAGCCCAACCGGAACTGAGGTTCTGTGTGGACTACCGGGGACTGAACTCAGTAACCAAGACTGATGCTCATCCGATTCCAAGAGCGGATGAATTGATTGACCGGCTGGGAGCTGGCCAATATCTGAGTACCTTTGACCTTACTTCCGGGTACTGGCAGATCTCTCTGACTGATGGAGCTAAGGAAAGGTCAGCCTTCTCCACGCCCAAGGGCCACTACCAGTTCTGCGTGATGCCCTTTGGGCTCAAGAACGCACCTGCCACGTTTCAGCGTCTGGTGAACCAGATCCTCACTGGAATGGAGAGTTTCTCTGCTGCTTATCTGGACGACATTGCCGTCTTCAGTAACAGCTGGGAGGATCACTTGCGTCACCTGCAAGCTGTTCTCCAGGCCCTGAAACACGCTGGTTTAACGATCAAGGCCAGTAAATGCCAGATCGGGCAGGGGTCGGTAGTGTACCTTGGACACTTGGTGGGTAGGGGAGCGGTGCAACCCCTCCAGGCGAAAATCGAGGCTATCATGGCCTGGGAACCCCCCAAGACTCAGACTGAGGTCCGAGCTTTTCTGGGCCTCACCGGATATTACCGCCGCTTCGTGAAGGGATATGGTACCCTTGTGGCCCCCCTCACGGAGCTTACGTCCAAGAAGCAACCTCGACGGGTAGTCTGGACGGAGGCTTGTCAGCAGGCCTTTGTGAAACTGAAGCAAGCCATGTGCGAGGCCCCGGTCTTAAGGGCCCCAGACTTTTCCAAGGAGTTCATTGTCCAGACGGATGCATCGGAACATGGCATTGGGGCAGTGTTATCGCAACTCAATGAAGAAGGTCTGGATCAACCCGTGGTCTTCCTATCCCGGAGACTACTTCCCAGGGAACAGAAGTGGAGTGCAATAGAGCGTGAAGCCTTTGCCGTGGTATGGGCTCTGAAGAAGTTGCGGCCATACCTGTTTGGCTCACACTTCCTAGTTCAGACCGATCACAGACCCCTTCGGTGGCTGATGCAGATGAAGGGGGAGAATCCCAAGTTGCTAAGGTGGTCTATCTCCCTACAGGGAATGGACTTTCAGGTGGAACATCGGCCTGGAGTGGACCACGCCAATGCAGACGGTCTCTCAAGGTATTTCCGCCTTAGTGATGAGAACTCCCAAGGGGTTGGGTAGCTCTCCCCACTTTCAGCTGGGGGGGACGCGTGTTAGACCTGTCAGCCCTTTGGGTGGTCCCTCCTCATCATTATTTATTTTGTCCCACTTTTGCCTCAAACCCTGTTATAATTTTTCCTTTTTGGGAACCACCAGACTTTTTAGTGTTGATGCAGGGTCAGGGAGCCATTTTCCCTACCCCTGGAACTTCTGTCTGAGGGCCTGAGACACAAAATGGTGGCCACCCATTGTCACCTGTGACATCACCAGAACCCACTGGAGGTTTCTAGAACCTTCTGTAACATTCTAGAACCCTGTGACAGTGGGAGGCAGTTTAGAATGTTGGGAGGCCATCTCAGAGTGGCAGTTGGCATCTGACTGGAGAGGAGAGAGGACAGATATAGAAGGAGGTCGGAGTAAGGCAGCAGGGGTGGAAACCAGTGCTTGGAGTGGGGTCCAGAAACCCACCCTGGATGCTAGTCCCTACTGACCAAGCCCAGCCTAAAGCCCTGTGTGGGACCAAGACCAGAAGAACCATCTTAAGGAACTGAACATTTGAAACAGGCCTTAAAGTGGAAGAACAGCAAGTTCCTGACCTGTTCAGTGGTGTCCTCCTGGAGTCCTGACGTCGAGAAGCCTGGAGACCTGGGGCCTGAGGTAGAGAAGCGGCGCTGACAGAAAGCAGACGTCGTACCCGGAGCCGCCAGAGGTCGAGTGAGGGCACCGACGGAGGTCGTGGAGAGGCGCCGGAGGTCGAGTGGAGATTCACCCGAGGTGAGGGCGCCGACGGAGGTCGTGGAGAGGCGCCGGAGGTCGAGTGGAGATTCACCCGAGGTCGAGGTGAGGCGTCGACGGGGGAGTGAAGTCCGCCCACCGGAGTCGCCGGAAACTGAGGTGAAGGGCGCCGGAGGTCGGGAGTGGAGATCGCACTCCGGAGACACCCGGAAGCGGGGAGGCCGTGTCCCTGCGACGCCGGAAGGCGACATCGAGTCGAGATCGCCCAGCGACATCGAGACGAGGCCGCCCAGCGACATCGAGTCGAGATCGCCCAGCGACATCGAGACGAGGCCGCCCAGCGACATCGAGTCGAGACCGCCCAGCAACATCAAGACGAGGCCGCCCAGCGACATCGAGCCAGAGCCGCCTCACGACATCGACACGGCGCCGAGCGGAGCCGATCATCGTGAAAAGGGCAGTAAGTGGTAGAGGGGGCGTCTGAGGCCCCGTGTAGCCCTGAAAGACCATCCTAGGGGTTAGAGGGGTGTTAGAACCAGCCTGGGAGTGCCAGGGGTGAACTGAGACTGGTGCAGTGACATCTGTGAGGGGCTGTGTAGTTTGGAGGGCCAAATCTTTAGGTTACTCTTGTTCTGCCTCAGCTTAGGCCCCAGCCTTGACCAATCTAGGTGGGACACCCCCATGCCATCCAAATGACCACAAGCTGTATATGGGCAAAGTAAGACCAAGTTACCTCATGAAAGTGATCTGATCTATACTGTCAATGATTGCTTTACCTTATTTATTGAGGGTGCTTTATTTATTGTCTTCCACTAATTTATTCCTGCACTGTATTTATTGTCTGACTGTATTTATTTGCCGTCTGTATTTATTGCACATCTATTTATTCTTTGCTTAATGAGGACCTGAATCTATTTATTGAAATTCCAAAGTAGCATTGTTTGTTTGACCTGCTCTTTTAAAGGAAAATCCTATTGTATTGTATTTATGTGATGAAACCTGCAACTAAGAGAAAATAAGATAAAGACATATATATTTTCAACTTGACTCGCATAATTTTTACGGTGTAGTGTCGTTTTTGGAACGGATGAACGCATGGTTATTGTGAGGGTGTGACGTACGCTTAACACGGTGCCTGACCCCCAACCGCTCGAGCCAAGCTACCACTGTGCTGGGAACCTGGTGACTGCTAACCCGGTTGCCCGGTTTCCAACAGGTTGTTTCCTTCTTCAAAGGAACTTTGGTGAAAAATTAATTGGGAGGACTGGCCCGTCCTCGAGACCAGCACCCACTATGGAATAGAGCACTCTCCTTGGGGCTGTTTGGTGAATATATATGTTCGAGGCATATGAGCTGCAGATTACACACTGTGCATAGATCGCCATCTGGTGTTGGGCCCGGATGTTTGCAGTTGTTTTTCCTCTTGGAAAGTCTTTGGAAGTCATGAGGTATGTGACTCCTCCTTCGGATCGTATTGCATATGGGCTTTGGCTCCATCCTCAGATTGTTTTTTTCCACCATCGGGCTCGGATGTGTTCTCCGTGCTCCGGTTCCGAACAGTTTCCAGTTCTCCTGATCGGCGCACAATCCTCCCCTTTTCGCGGTATTGTTTTCGATCGCGATCTCGATGCAACTCTCATCGTCCGAAGTCTTCGATTCCGGTTGTCGACGAAGGCCTTCGGGCCTACCTAAGCTCCGGTCCTGGCTGATGGAAAGGACTCCATTCAAGAAGTGTCCTCGATGTGGGTCCAAATTTCCCCACACCGATCTCCATGAGGTGTGCAACCTCTGCCTCTCCTCTGAACACGAGGCTCGAGACTGTCCGGCGTGCAAATACTTCCGGTCCAAGAAGACCAATCGAGAGCGAAGGGCGAGGAGAACCATGGCACACTCGTCGACAGGGATCCCCGACGCCATCTTCGGAGAAGGCGTCGTTGTCCCTGAAGAGCAGCACACCGAAGAGGGCCTCGTCAGCGCCTTCGAAGCCGACGAATCAGATGTCGAAGACATCACTCCGGCACAGAGGGGCATGAGTACTAACATCGACCCCCCCACCCTCGACGGCACCAAAAAAGGCTTCGGTCACGCCTTCGCCCTCGGGCCTAGGCACGACCAAAGACACTGCTTCCCATACCTCGCTTTTGGGCCCGGTTAAGAAGCCCACCAAGCCTTCTGGCGGCTCGGGCTCGAGCCAGCCTGCCGTCGGTGCCGAGAAACACTCCTCCGCACCGGCGCTGAAAAAGTAAATGGCATCCTCCTCCGTCCTCCGCGCCGAGCTCCACCTCGAAGCACTCTGCGCCGAAAACTGGCACTAGCTCCTCGGTACCGGCACCATCCTCGGAGCCGAGCAAAAAGCCAAAGGCCCTCGAAACACACACCTCGAAGCCGAAAGTCATCCCGGAGCCGAGAAAACATCCGGACATTTCTAAGCCGCACAGTTCAAAACAAACAAACCGATGCCGGCTACAAGGCTAAAAAACATACGGCTTCGACACCTTCGGCACCAAAGGATCGGCCACTCACAGACGGAACTATTTCAGCCCGATCCACTACAAAAGACACTGGTCAAGGACCCTAAAACTGGACATTTGATGCTCAGCATCAAAAAGAGACCGCTGGACAAGCCTGCCCCAGCTCCACCTCCAAAGAGAAGAGACTTTGCTACCTCCCCTTTGAGAATACGTTCACCCCCTCCTCCACCTCCTCCTCCACCTCCTCCTCCGTCTCCTCCTCCACCTCCTCCCTCTCCTCCACCTCCCCCACCTCATCATTCCCCCACACCCTCTCCTGATGAGGATGATGACGATGTCTACGATGACACAGGGGACGGGCCCCATGACCAGCCCACAGGGGACCCCACTCCTATAGGCTCCCCAGACCCATGGGACGTCTACAACATTCCTAACGTCCCGCAGGACGACTTTTACCCTTCAAGACCATCCTCCCCTGAAGACACAATGGGGTTTAACTAATTACTCCATAGGGCGGCACACTACCACGGAGTTGATCTCCATACAGATCCCGTGGAGGAGGACTTCCTCCTCGATACCTTTGATACTACACGCAAGACCACTTCCGCCCTGCCCATGCTAAAACGGGTTATCAAGCACGTGCCTGAAGTCTTTAAAGACCCAGTCAGGGCCAGAGTCATCAACCCTCGCATTTAGAAGAAGTATAAGGCAGCCCCTACAGACCCCACTTACATCAGAGGGCCCGCACCACTAGACACCCTGGTAGCCTCCACTGCAAGGAAGCGTGCAAACTCCCAGGCCTCAGGCGAAACACCACCACCTGATAAGGAGTCCAAACTCCTAGACGCCTCTGGCAAGCGCACTGCATCCCAGGTGGCCAACATATGGTGCATCGCAAACGCACAAGCGCTTTTGGCAAGATATGACAGGGCACATTATGACGAACTAGAAGCCATAATGCAACACCTCCCTGACAAGTACAAGAATAGAGCCAACAAATTAATCCAGGAGGGTAAAACCATTACCAACACCTCCATTCGCTGCACCCTAGATGTAGCTGACACCGCCTCTAGAGCAATTAACACCTGCGTCCTCCTCCATAGGCATGCCTGGCTACGTATTTCAGGTTTCAAACCTGAGGTGCAGGCTTCCATCCTGAACCACGCCTTTGACCAGGAACATCTGTTTGGGCCACACGTTGACGTTGCCCTGGAAAAAATGAAAAAGGACACCGATACGGTAAAGTCTATGGGAGCCTTAAAGTCACACAATCCCAGGCGCTCCTTTCGCCGCTCTTCCTTTCAAAGCACCTCCAAAGGCTACTCCTCAGACAGCGCCTCCACTTCCTATAAAACCCCTACCCAATCCACCTTCACTAGGGGTTACCAGAGAGGCGGCTACAGGGGAAATCACAAAAAAAGCAGAGGCAAACCTAACACCTCCCGCTCTGCCTCCACCCCTGCCCAATGACTTCCCTCCACTCCCCCCAGACCATTCCACTCCAGTCGGGGGCAGACTCCACAATTTCCTCCCTGTCTGGACTACTATCACAAATGGGTAACACAGATAATTTGGCCAGGCTACTGCCTCAAACTAACATCTACCCCCCCCAATCTTTCCACCCAAACAACGTCCGATGTCACAGGAACATTTGTCACTTCTACAGCAGGAGGTGATCTCCCTCCTACAAAAGAGTGCGATAGAACTAGTTCCTGCCCACCAACAAAATATGGGAGTTTACTCCCTATATTTTCTCATACCAAAAAGAGACGACACTCTACTGCCCATCCTAGATCTCAGACCCCTAAATCACTATATACACTCAGACCATTTCCACATGGTCACACTCGAGCAAGTACTTCCCCTGCTCTCCCAAAACGACTTCCTTGCCACCCTAGACCTCAAGGACGCCTATTTCCACATTCCCATTCACACAGCTCACAGAAAGATTCTCTGGTTTGTAGTGGACGGTCAACATTATCAATTCAAGGTGCTCCCATTTGGAGTCAGCACCGCGAGTGTTTACCAAGTGCCTAGCGGTAGTGGCAGCACACCTGTGAAGACAACACATCCACGTCTTCCCATATCTAGACGACTGGCTAATAAAAGCCAGCTCATACAACCAGTGTGTACAACACACTCAAGCCACTATCCAGCTACTTCACGAACTGGGCTTCACAGTAAACCACACAAAGTCCCATCTGCAACCGTCCCACGTAAAACAATACCTCGGTGCCACTATAGACACCTCAAAAGCGCTAGCCTACCCCAGTCCGGCCAGGATAGCGAGCATTCAGGCTCTACGCGCCAAATTTCAGCCGGAACACTCTCTTCCAGCTCGAGTGTTAATGCAACTAATAGGAATGATGGCCTCTTGCATATTCATAGTACCCCACGCAAGACTCCAAATGCGTCCTCTCCAAGAGTGCTTAGCACGCCAATGGAACCAGGCCCAGGGTCAATTAACAGATCTGGTGTTGGTAGACGGTCGTGCCCATCGCTCTCTGCAGTGGTGGACCACCAAAAACCTTTCCAAAGGGCGACCGTTCCTTGACCTGGTTCCTCAGATAGTACTGACAGCGGACGCATCGCTCTCCGGCTGGGTAGCTCACCTACTACATCACACCATGCAGGGCAGGTGGACACCTCAACAAAAGTTACTCCACATCAACCATCTGGAGTTACTAGCCATATTCTTAGCCCTAAAATCCTTTCAAACACATATATCCGGCAAGGCAGTCCTAGTCCGCACAGACAACATGACAGCCATGTACTATATACAAAAACAAGGGGGCACACACTCTCCGCAGCTCTCTCAGCTAGCACAGAGCATATGGAGAAGGGCTATACCCCAAAAAATCTTTCTCCTAGCCCAACATGTCCCAGGAGTCCAGAACACTATGGCCGATCTGCTGAGCAGACAAACACAACAGATCCACGAGTGGGAACTCCATCCGCAAGTTCTTCACCCGTACTTTCAACTGTGGGGGCAGCCACAGATAGACCTCTTTGCCACCCACGAAAACGCCAAATGCCCAAGCTTCACCGCCAGGTATCCACACCCATTGTCCAAAGGCAATGCGATATGGATAAACTGGTCAGGCAAATTTGCGTACGCTTTTCCGCCTCTCCCTCTCATTCCATTAGTGGTGCGCAAACTACAGCAACACTCCCTAACTCTCATCCTAGTTGCTCCCACTTGTGCCAGACAACCATGGTACACCACATTGCTGGAACTATCAGTAGTACCGCACCAAAAGTTACACCTCTCTCCACGCCTCTTAACCCAGAACCATGGAGAGATCAGACACCCGGTCCCAGCTCGGCTCAACCTTGCGATCTGGCTCCTGAAATCCTAGAATTCGGTTATCTAAATCTTCCCCCATACTGTATGAACGTCTTTAGAGTAGCTAGACAACCTACCACTAGGGCTTGCTACGCAGCCAAGTGGAAACGTTTTGTGGTCTATTGTCACAATAATAACTTCAATCCCCTAGATGTGTCCATTCAACACATCATAGGCTATTTACTATACCTACAAAGATGCAATCTGGCCTACATGTCTATTAGACTGCACCTTGCAGCCATAGCAGCTTATCTACAAAACAGGCAACATCTATCACTCAGTCAGTCAAATATCTTTATTCGGTTTAAGTACAAACCATAAAAGCATACTACAAAACACAATATATAAAAACAGTTGTAGGTACGTGACTCAATTAACACAATCATGGCTCATAAAAACGTATAAAAGCATTCAATAAAACCACGTAAAAACAATTTCCTTTTTAACACAATTAAAAAAGGATGTTCATGATATAATGTTAAGTTCATTTCCTCAACATTCTTATGGCAGCTGATAAAAAATTGGCAACGTTAAAAGTTTCCCAAACGTCAGTTAACATTTGCAAGTAGAGAAGGGCAGGTCTCACTTGCACAAAACCTTTGTTTTTTAAAATAGGGAGAATAAAACGTTTCCTAATGACAATAAGGTGTTCACAGAAAAAGAGGAAATGTGTGATGTCTTGTTGCGAAAAATTATCACAAGTACAAGGGCCAAGATCCTCTACCCTCTTCCATCCTTTCTGTTCTCCAATAAGAAGATGCAGTTGATTAAATCTAAATCTAGTCAGTAAGAAGCGATGATTGTTATTTGTGACATAGCCTAAATATGGTTCCATGGATAGTGTTTTTACATAGCTGGTGGGCCCTTACTGTCACCTTTACCAGCTCTCTCTCTTCCCTATCCATGGTGGCTATGTGCAAGAACATTTCCTTACACCATTTTATATCTCCCTTCACTAGAGCTTCTGGAGAATGATATAATTCTGGACGACCCAGCTTTGCTGCCAACCTCTGAATATATTTAAGCCAGGGTATACACAACCCATAGTCAAGTGACATACAATCTTTCATAATAATATGATTAAGCATTAAGTCAGGGTTTAACCAAGTAGCTATCCATTTCAATAGTGGTGCCACGGCAATAGCATCTTCAACAAAGCCGATTCCAAGCTCTTGATGTGTATTGTAGTTGGCTGTTGTTTTAGGGACAGATAGGAGGTTCTTTAGGAACCTATCTTCAACAATCTGTATGTTCTTTACATTTTTTATTCCCCATAGCTCGGCCCCATACATGGCTAGTGAAATGCACTTGGCTCTGTATATTTGAATGAGGGCCTTCATTGGCCTGGCTCTTAACTTTCTGGCAAAACCCAGTATGGCCAGGGTTGCTCTTATCAGTACAATTTTTTTTCGCTGTGATTTGAGTTACCCAGGATCCTTGGTCGTCGAAAAGTACACCCAAGTATGGAAACGACGACACCCAGGTTAATATATGGCCCTCACAAAAAAAGGTTTTAGCCTTTGGGGATTTCTGTCCAATAGCCATTACATGTGATTTTGAGAAATTTACGCTTAAATCTAATGACTTCATGAAGCCAGAAAAGGAATCTACCAATAATTGAAGTCCCACAGCCATTCTTGCTAAGAGGGCGGCGTCATCCGCATATAAAAGTGCGGGAATCAAGCGTTTCCCTGCGCAGGGAATATCTTTACAGGAGGCAATTAAGGAAGTATCTAGGTTATTGATATATAATGTAAAGAGCAGGGGCGCCAGAATGCACCTGTCTAACTCCATTTGATATGGGTATACCTTCCGTACAATTACCCTGTTGATCATACCTCACCGTTACAGATAAATCCCTATGCAGGTCGGCTAAGAAATAGATGAGGTTTTTGTCTACTCCACAGATTAGGAGCAAAGACCACAGCTTTGACCTGTTTACTCGATCAAAGGCCGAGGACAGGTCCATAAAAGCTACTAATAGTGTTCCATTCTTTGCCACCGTATATTTACCTATTAGTAGTTGCAAGTTCAGGCATTGGTCCGTGGTGCCCATCCCTTTTCTGAAGCCATACTGGGCCATAGAGAGTGTTCCAGATTCCTCGAGCCAGCCAATCAGTTGGCCAAGGACCACCCTACCCAAAACTTTCACAGAAGAGTCAATTAGGGATATCGGGCAATAACCGCTCGGATCACCTCTGTTACCCTTCTTATAAATGGGTATAATAACAGATCGTGCCCATGACGGGGGTAGACCCAATTGACAGGCGTTAACAAAGACATTATATAAAATCTTTGACCAGGTTTTTACATCTGATTTAAAAAGGTCTGCCGGGACTCCATCGGGTCCCGGAGCCTTATTACTTGTCATCTGCATAATGGCATGTGTTACTTCTAGTTCAGTGAAGGTCAAAGAATATTTCTCCATGTTTAAGACTGGGCCATCCAACATCCCATTTCCATCATAAACCTGTTTGAAATGAGTGTGCCATTTTTCTTCCTGTATACCACAATCAAGCTCGCTGTTATTTTTATCCTGGAAAAAAGGCATATTTATCACAGTCAAAAACTTAGCACTATTTTTAATTACATCTATTGATAAAAGCTCGTTCCAGGCTTCCTGCCTAATTTCATTTTTTCGCGTTCTTTGTGCTTTTTTCTAATTATTCCTAAGGGCGGCAATTTCCGCTTTGTCGGGCAAATCAGCTTTCAAAGCTACCTTCAACTTCCGTTGGGCTATTGAACAGTTATGGTCAAACCATTTTTCCCCGTCCCTGGGTTGCCCCTTAACTACTTTTTTAAGGTCACTATAGACCTGGGTACAGATTCTGCCATAGGCTACTAGGACCTCATCCCCTATGACACCGTCTTTCAGACAAGTGGTCATGTGGTCCCCAACCTTTCCCAGCAAATTTTTCTTGAAGTCCATTGGCACCACGCGGCACCATTTCAGGCGTCGCGCTTGATCGGTGGGCCTTATGTCATGGATTCCAGCAGTCAGGTTGGGTTTCACTTTTTTCCTTAGATCATCTGTCAGAGTCACCTTTACTGGGTTATGATCTCCATAGGGGGACCAACTAACATTATACTGACTAACCCTACTTGCTAGGTTTGCGCTCACAAAAATATGATCAATAGTTGACCCAGAGCCTCTTCCTTTAAAGGTTGGGATATCTCCTGTAAATTTGGTGGGGTAGATCAGATCATTACCTACCACCAAATCTTCTAAATACAATCCCGACGGGGTGTGTTCAAAGTGATTATTATCTTGGTTTGCTGGACCTAAACTGTCCCAAACAAAACAGTTACCTTTACAACAATGAACATTAAAATCTCCAAGCATAATAACCGAATAATGATTCGTACTATTAACATTATACGATTCCAAAAAGTCATAAAGACTGACCAAATGTTCATTAAAAAAACTCTTATCAAAGGAGTTATAAAAGTTGACAATGAGCCAATTCCCAGTTAGTTTTGTTAAAATTTCCACTGCAAGGCAGTAAGGCGTGCCTGTCTCTACTTGTGAATAAACCCCCTCAAGTTTTAATGAGATGAGGGTTAAAAGACCACCCTTTGCCCTCCCCATGGGGGAAGCAACTGCTGCCGACCAAAAAGCAGCATACCCATCCCAAAAAAGGTGTTCTCCGTGTCCCAGGTTTCTTGTAACCCAATAATTTCACAGTCTGTCAAACAGTCCCTCCATTGTGCATCATTTGCTTTACTATTCAGCCCAGCAATGTTCCAGCTAAGGACCCTCGTACCTATACGTGGGGCCCTAACTGCCATCGTACCATCAGTAGGACCACCTTGGGCATCCCCCTCTGTGTTCATAACATTTGGGGTACCACCCCCACAAGGGCTCCCTGAGTCTCCAATTAACCCACATTCCTCCTCCACAATCAATGTGGAAACTTCTACAGCTGGTGTGGGCTGGGCCCGGCCATATTCAAGTCAATCATTTAAATCTAGATCACTTAGGGGTTGATAACGATTGAACGTGGCAACCCCGCGGCTGGTAACCCCTACAGTGCCAATTCCTCTGCCCTCACATAAGTCATTAATGGGCTGCTGAGTTAGATGTCTATAAAAATATCCCAGTGGACGAAGTGTAATGCCCTGATCAGTATGTGGCAGCGAGGAAGCTCTTAGCAAAGCATTATTAACGAGAAGTGGGTTACTAAAATTTATAATTACACAATCCCCCCTAATGTTCTTGTGTAATTGTCCTATCCATGAGACTCTCCTGGTGGTTAGTATCTGTCGTGATAGACCAACCGGGAACCCACACTCTCTATTCAACCACGATACAGTTTTATTCTTTAGGGATTCGTGGGGTTCTGGCTTATTAGACAGACTACCCTCTACTAAGGGTGGAACATTTGTCAACACTGCGACAAATGGGGCACATTCAGGAGGTAAATCGGGTTGTGCACTGACCGTGCGACTGGTCTTTACTACTGCCGGCCCGCTCTTACTCCCTATACATGTGACTGGTGGTGGAGTTTTACTCGCAGTTGCCAGGGATACAGCAACTGCTGATTCTACCAAACAGGGTCCTTCCTTAATGGGCTTTGGTGTCTGGTTGTTAACCCTAGGGCCCTTATCGGCATTGCTATTGCTTACAATTATATCATTCCGGGGTCCCAGGAGGTTTCCTAATCTCACAATTTCTGCAGACAACGTGTCAATTTTGGCCACAAGGGGTTTAACTATCTTAGTGATTTTGGCCTCTAAAATTCCAATCAGGCAGTCTATTTGCTCTGAATCTATTTTAATAGTGGCATTATTAGCCGGGACCTCATATAGGCTTTACCCACTAGTAGGTGGCGGGTCTGGTTTTTTTATTTGTGTTGCGGCCCCCCCCCACCCGTTTATTTTGTGTCAGCTTGTGAGATCTCAACACTATCTGTGTTACCAGGGCCGGGGAACGGTCTGGTGGAGCATCATTGATGACATTTAGGTCGACCATATTTTCCTGATCCTGCACTAATTCAGGGGGCGGCAGAGCTAAATCTGCCGTATTTATCACATCGTATTGATCAGTACTACAGCTATCACCCTGAATAGGAGAAGACAATGCAGTGGGCGAGCTAGACAATGAAATGGAACTGGTCCCCTGGCCCAATGATTTACGTCTTTCACTGTTAATTTTAGTTACAACTTTCACCAGGTAATTATCTAGAGTTGCAGCTACAGGAAGTGTTTTACCTGTTGTGGATTTCAACATTTTCAATGGTAACACAGAGGCCCAAAAAAGACTAAATATAGTGTTTAGACAGAAAAATAATCACACAACAGTGGTAAGGGGTAATTCAGCTCCTTATCCTGTGATAGAGCCACACAAGCTCTATTAATTTAAACAATGTCAGTGTCCAAAGTATCAGGGGACGGCAGCGAAGACCTGGGGCCAAAAAGCGTGGCCCAGCCCAGCCTCAGAGGGCCCACCCTTTGCACGGGCTTAGCCCGGCGCCGCCCGCGCGCGTCCCGCGACGCTGAGGGAGCCTTGGTCTTTTAAGCGCCTCCGGGCGCGAACACGGCAGGAAATTGGGCGCAAAGCAACCTGGGAGCTGTAGTCTCCCCCTGTCACGGCCGCGATGGAGTGAAGCGGCGTCAGGGTCGACCCGCAGCGTCAGGGCCCCAGGAGCGGCGGAGTGACCAAATCAGCGTGTAGCAGGTCCGCAGGTAGGAAACAGACTCCAAACACAAGCCCCCCATCTATCACTCTTTAGAGTACCTGCCATAAAAGCCTTCATGGAAGGCCTCAAAAGAATAATTCCCCCCAGAGTGCCACCCTCACCTGTGTGGAAACTAAACATTGTTCTCACAAGACTAATGGGGCCTCCCTTTGAACCTCTACACAAATGTGAACTTCAATTCCTAACATGGAAAACGGATTTTCTTGTAGCCAACACTTCCCTCAGAAGGTCAGTGAAATACAAACACTCACCATTCAAGAACCTTTTCTGCAAATGCACCATAGCAAGGTTGTTCTCCGTACTAATCCGAAATTCCTCCCTGAAGTCATTTCTCCTTTTTACCTAAACCAATCTGTGGAACTACCCGTATTCTTCTCGCAGCCACAGACCGTTGCAGAAAAACTCTCCACACATTAGATGTTAAACAAGCCTTACTCTACTACATCGA
Organism: Triturus cristatus; assembly: GCF_964204655.1. Lineage (NCBI taxonomy): Eukaryota > Metazoa > Chordata > Amphibia > Caudata > Salamandridae > Triturus > Triturus cristatus. The sequence goes on from NC_140580.1 coordinate 120,544,984, forward strand.
GAGAACACAACCCTTTCGTAAGACCAAACAACTATTCGTGTCTTTCTCACCATCACACAAAGGCAACCCGATCTCCAAATCTGGGATAGCTAGGTGGATTGTCAAATGCATACAGATTTGCTACAACAAAGCAAAACAAACGCTATCTGTTCCCCCTAAAGCCCACTCTACACGTAAGATAGGGGCTTCCATGGCATTCTTAGGGAACATCCCCTTAGATGATATCTGCAAAGCAGCTACATGGTCAACACCGCACACTTTCACTAAACACTTTTGTGTAGATGTGCAAACTAAGCAACAAGCTAGTGTGGGCAGGCTGTACTCAAAACATTGTTTCAAACCACTGCAACAGATATTGGTGGTCGCCGCTAGGAGCGAATACTGCTGTATAATCTATGCACAGTGTGTAATCTGCAGCTCATATGCCTCGGAACGGCAAATGCTACTTACCAGTATGCATCTGTTCTTGGCATGTAGAGCTGCAGATCTACACACGCCCACCCGCCTCCCCGGCTACCTTTATCTGTTCCAGTTTATCTTATTTAGATACAGCACTCCATTTCCCTGCTGGCGAAAAACAATCTGAGGATGGAGCCAAAAGCAATGCGCAATACGATCCGAAGGAGGAGTCACATACCTCGTGATTTCCAAAGACTTTCCAAGAGGTAAAACAACTGCAAACATCCGGGCCCAACAACAGATGGCGATCTATGCACAGTGTGTAGATCTGCAGCTCTACATGCCAAGAACAGATGCGTACTGGTAAGTAGCATTTGATATATATATATATATTTATTTTACCTACTGGCGGTTGCCAGTTGTAGTTATAGTTAGGACCTATTTTCCATAGGAAATCCACAGCATTCTATTCTCAATAACTTTGGCGCCGATTGATGAATCTTCGCAAACTTTTCAAAATTTTTGGCCAGCTCCGATCCACTCCTATCCTGAAAGTCTCGGGATGATTCGTGTAGCCGAAAAAAAAAGGGTGGGTCCCAAAACGTTTTTTTGCCCATGCAATTTCCCATAGGACCTTTAGCCGCAGCTACAGCCCAAACTGCTGAACGGAATTACACGAAATTTGGCAAAGAGGTAGTCCTCAGTTGAGACTTGTGCCTTTTGCTTAAATGGTGTCAATCAGTTCAGTAGTTCCTGAGAAAATTACAGTTAAAAGTACATTTATATCTATGGCCGCGCTGGATCCGCGCACCCTGGGCGCACTTTCCTGATCACGCGCTGAATGCTAATTGGCTGTCAAGTGGTTGTCAACATTCGAAACCAGGAGCTGTTGGCAGCCATTTTGTGCCTCGGTAGAAGTGAGGCTGAAGAAGTCTGTGGAATAAGTGTGCAAAACGTATAAAGGGGGCAGGGTAGAAATACCCTGACCCTCTAGACCTGCTTAGGGGGTCCCAGAAGGACTCCCAGGGCCCCCCAATTTTTTATTTAATTATTTTTTTTAAACCGAAAGTGCGCGCAGGGTGCGCGGATCCTGCCATTAAAAAAAAAAAGGGAGATGTTTTATATTTAGCCCCCGGGGGAGGCGCCAAATCCCTGGGCAAAATTATTAAATCAAAGCCCCTCCCAGTATAATTTGTGGGGGGGGCTCAATGGCCCCCCAAGCCCCGGGGACCACTACCCCCGGGTCTTTATGTATTGAGGGAGGGGGCTGCGTGGCCCCCCTCCTGGAGCCCTCGAGGGCCCTGGGGACCGCCACCCCCCAGGGCAGGCTCCTGCCGTGTCCTGGGGTGCCCACCCCCAGGACACTGTTGTTTGCTATGAGAGGGCGGGAGTCTCCCGCCCTCCCATAGCAAACTTGGTTTGGATTTTGAAAGAGGGAGCAGGGAAACCCATATTGCTTTTCCACACGGGGAGCTGCATGTCAGCAGCTCCCCATGTGGAAAAGCAATGCCGGCTCCCGAAGGACGCGGGGAGCCGGCTGGGACCGTGGGGGCGTTGGGGCTCCCCCACGGTCCCCAACGTTTTTTATAAGCACCGGGGGATGGGGTCCCCGGGGATAATAAAAATTAGTGATAGGGGCTATTGTTTTTTTTTTACGGTAAAATTAGGAGTCCCGCGTCCAGCGCGGCCCCCTGATGTGCACGGGTTGGATGCACGACTACTAACCTGTAGGGTGCACGACTCCAGCGGGTTTGGTGCACGATTTCTACGCGTTGGATGCAATATTCTAACGCGTTGGGTGCGCGACTCCAAAAAAAACCGGAAAAAAACAATTAAAAAATATATAATATAAGTATATTTAAAAGAATATAAAATAATAAAAATATAATTTATTTAAAAAAATATATATTTTAAAAAAATGTGTAGTGTAATTTAAAAAAATATATATAAAAATAGATTTAAAAAATGTAGTTAAAGAATATAAAAAAATAAGAACAAGAAATACATTTTAAAAATATCGTTTAAAAAACCTTTGAAGTTCACTGAAAAAACCATAAGTTTCAGACATGTTATAGTTAGGAATTAGCATTTTAAAAACCTTAGAAATTCACTGAAAGAACCATCGGTTTCAGGGGTGTTATAGTTAGCTGGACATTTCACTCGTACAAAACCATAGAAATTCCCCCGTTATAGTTAGTTCAGCTAACTATAACTCGCGTCCCGCAATGCACTGCTGATGACGTCACATATTACATCACTCATGACATGGTCAGTGACATCACTGATGACATCACTCATGACATCATCCCTGTGATAATTTGATGCATCTTCTCACACCCTAGTATAAGCTTTGATACACCCACTCTAAATTACAGACTGCCATTCTCAAAACCATAGACACTCCAACACCAATAACTACATACCCACTTACTGATTCTTAGGTCTACACACCCATCCACTCACTCACCCGTACAGTCACTCATACTTATGGTCACTTAGTACAGGACTATCATATGCACTCATACACCTATATAGACACTCACACACCGCCACTCATCCATAGAGGTACTCACACACCTACTCTGTCATGCAAGTAATTAATCACACTGTCATTTACTCACCTATACAGTTATACACACACCAGCTCAATTACTCATACAAATACTAGCACATTCTTACGCTCTTATACAATCAATGATCCAAGCACACACTCATCCATACAGCCACTCTCACAATCACACACTCTCACTTATAGCCATTTATGTACTCCAAAACACATATATACTGCCTTTCACATATGTAGCTACTCACACATGTACCAGTGAAATATACATTAACTCACTAACACAACCATACATAACTCACCCACCCATATAGTCCATCACAGATGCACTCTTGAAACCATGCACCCAGTGAATCACCCACTCACACCTCTATGCACATTCACACACCCCACCCACACTCAGGCACCCATACAGATACTCAGACAACCAATCTATAACCCATATAGACACTCATGTAGCTATTTGCAAACCCATGCAGCCGCTTACACACCAACAGTCAGACGGATACAGACATTCACACAGTTTAGTCACTAACCCATGCATTCAGTAAGATACGTTTAATCACTCACTTATAGAGTCAGTCACGCACCAACAAAATTATCCATTCACACACTTATACTCCCACTCATTCTTTAATATGCCTTTCCCTATATATAATAAACATATTTAAACTTTACAGAAACACACAGACACTGGATGATGTCATCAGTGATGTCATTTGAGATGTCATCAGTGATGTCACTGACCATGTCATGAGTGATGTAATATGTGACGTTATCGGCAGTGCATTGCGGGGGCGTGACTTATAGTTAGCTGAACTAACTATAAAGGGGAAATTTCTATGGTTTTGTACGAGTGAAATGTCCAGCTAACTATAACACCCCTGAAACCTATGTTTTTTCAGTGAATTTCTAAGGTTTTTTAAATATTAATTCCTAACTATAACATGTCTGAAACCTATGTTTTTTTCAGTGAATATATATATATATATATATATGTGTGTTCAAGTATATATGGGTATATAGTGCAAGTATGGTTGTGCTGAACTTCTTCCATAGAGCGTAAATATCTGCTTTTGTAACTACTCCTTTCTTGGTGCTCTAATTCGACCTTCACTTGGTAGTTGCTTATGCACTTATTTTTCCTTTCCCCTCTGGGCTTCTACATAGCATAGTCCCGAGAGTTACCTTCCCTCTAGGAGGGTTTTTTTCTGACTGAGAGTGGTCTTTACCAAACGTTGTTGTTCATACAATGCATTTTTTTCAGCAATGATGAAACACTGAAAAGAGAATCTCTGAGCACACATATGTATATACATATGTGATGTGATCCGAGATTCTCTTTTCGGTGTTTCACAGGGTAGGATTAGTCCACACACTAGTTTCCAAAACAAGGGGAGCTCTAATCCAGTGGTATGGGCTGTTGTCCTTGGTCCTTGAGCCTTGTCCAGTCTTGGGTTGAATACCTTCGTCAGGGCTACATAGTATAATTGTTTCTATAAAGGGTTTTCTCTAACACTCTCTTATCGCCCCCACTACTGTGAGCAGTGTTTTCCACATGCTTCTCACAGTTTTACAGACTTTAGCTCCCAACGGGCTTCCTACAGTCCTTCTGGTGGAGCATTTTCCTTGCTTCACCTATAATTCTTAAGACAGCCTGGTCACTTTATCTCATTATGGACCGGCTAGTCCTATTCAGGGATCTTTAGTGAGTTTAGTTCCCAGAACCTCCTCCAGGGATGGTGTTGCTTGGATATCTAATTCTAAGATAAAGAATCTGTGGCTAGATGTCTCTTATCAAATGAATAAGTTACTTACCTTCTGTAACGCCTTATTTGGTAGAGACAGGATCTAGCCGCAGATTCCTTAACGACCCACCCATCCTCCCCGCTCTGCAAACTGCTGGTCATGTTACCTACAAGATCCCTTTCTTCGCATTCTGATGCCTTGCTTTAGGACATTTGACACAAAGAGGTCTCTTTATTGACACACTGTTAACATATATATATATAGGAAAACAATGAGAGAGCAAGGGAAATGCGGGGTGTGTCCGGATCCCCAATGTAATGATAGACTAAACAATGTGGACCAACCCACTATGTCGGTATGGTACAATCACTATTCTTGTAAGTACATGGACCCATTAGGTGTGTTTAAAAGACCCCTCACACACCAACCTGGTTGGTGTCATGCTAGTGAGTGGCAAAGGTGGAAGGCGCCACGTGAAAAAGTGAAGTACCTACACACGCGCTAAGGTGAGCTGTGGTCTCCCGTCGTCTTGGCTGGACCAGCCAAGACGACGGGAGACCACATCAGGTTTAAAGACGGGCTACTCACCGAGACCAAATTGGCACACCGGATGAGTCCTCTCCCGACCCTCGATCAACTGCCCTAACCTTAATATAGTGTTTTTTACAAGTGTCTGTAAGTACGCCAACACTTAGACCACACACCTTAGTGCATGTGTTGGTACGTCACTTCTTTTTCACGTGGCGCCTTCCACCTTTGCCACTCACTAGCCTCACTAACCGGTCCTGAAGAAAGTCCCTCCCACACACCTTTTTGCGGGCTGAAACATAGTCAACTAAGGATAATAATCTCCTAGTAGTTGCACCACACATTTTTAACTATATCCTGAGCCACTATTAATAAACTTTACAGGCAAGGATCCTCAGAGATATTTGTAATAAAAACTCACGACACATCACACATTTACACCACACTAGCTCTGCTGTAATCAGGCATCGTAGCACAACCGGGGGGCATTCGGCCACCCGGTTGGGATCCCAATGAAGAAGCATGACACCATCCAGGTTGGTGTGTGAGGGGTCTTTTAAACACACCTAATGGGTCCATGTACTTACCACAATAGTGATTGTACCATACCGACATAGTGGGTTCGTCCACATTGTTTAGTCTATCATTACACTGTTAACATAAGTAATTTCTATAGGTGGCTCTGCGTTGTTGGCTCGAAAAGTAGTTACAGAAGAAACTGACGTCAGCGCATCAGGAGAGGGCTTAAGTGGACTCCATTTACGTCACATCCGGAGGATGATGTCGCTACAGAGTCGACACCCTCTACTGACATGCAGAGGTACTGCTGCAAAAATATCCGGATCTAGTCCGGCACCTGGGGAGAATTCTAAGATAAGGAATCTGTGACTAGATCCCATCTCAGATGAGGCGTTACCGAAGGTAAGTAACTTATTCATTAAGCCACGATGACTAGAAAATCAATCCTTGCTTATTTTTTCCCACAGGCCACACAGTTCAATTAGCGTTCTTGCGGCAGCATTGGCGGAAGTCGAGAATGTTCCTGCATATCTTCCAAATGGCTTGGCTTTGAAAGATGCTTTACAGAAAGCCAAAGAATGGATGCAGGAAGTGGATACCATGCAGGTGGGATGAAGTTGTTTGTCTACAGTTCCTATTGTTTCTCGTAACATTTTTCCTTTCATTGTCTCACATGCAAGACAACAGTTTGTCGCCACTGAAAAAACAGTGTTTCTCACAGAAATTCTAAATGCCAAAAGAATTACCACTGGAACTTCATTGATTCAACCCTAATAAAGTCATTGGTGCTGTGCTAAACATTTGGTCCTTAAATTAAGTGGTGACCTGTGGTCCTTTAACCAGTGTCCAGTCAGAACACTTTTTAAAGAACAGAGTGGCAATTTATTTCAATGCAGGTCTGAACCCATTCAGAGGTACCTAAGCTCCACAAGATGGCCACTTCAGCCACCCTGCATAATGAGCTGAGCCTTTCTCCTTCAAGAAAGAAGGAAGATTTTACTTAACCCTGTAAGCATCGGTTTGTAGCGTGTTGTGCTGTAGATTCCCAGGCTCAGAACACTTCTGCACCTCCATCGTACCCAAACTCTGCCGCACCATCAACTGCTCCATCGAGTCCACCACCTTCCCTGAAGCCTGGAAATATGCAGAGGTCAACCCACTGCTGAAGAAACCCTCTGCTGACCTTGACGAATCTCAATAACTACAGACCCATCTCTCTGCTCCCCTTCCCAGCCAGAGTCATTGAGAAAGTCATCAACGCCTAACTTTGAGTTCATTGAAATGAACCACAACCTGGACCTCTCCCAATCGGGCTTCAGAAGCAATCACAGCATCGAGACCACTCTCCTCGCCGCTACAGACATCTGCACCCTCCTCGACTGAGGCAAGGCTGCTGCCCTCATCCTCCTGGATCTCTCCGCCGCCTTCGACACATCTCCCACCGCACCCTCTGCGCAAGACTCCACAATGCCGGTATCCGCAGCAAAACCCTAGAATGAATCTGCTTTTCCTCACCAGCCAAACAGTCAGACTCCCATCGTTAAACTCATAACCCACAGAGATCAGCTGCGGAGTGCCTTAGTAATCCTCCCTGAGCCCCACCCTCTTCAACATCTACATGCCCCCGCTTGCAGCCATTGTCAGAAGCCACGGACTCAGCATTGTCTCCTATGCCGAGGACACCCAGCTGATTCTCTCCCTCCCAAACGAACCTACAGCTGCCAAAAGCAACTTACACAACGGAATGAAGGCAGTCACCACTTGGATGATGGACAGCTTTCTCAAGCTCAACTCAGACAAGACCAGAGTCCTCAACTTGGGCTCCACCCCCTTCACCTGGGACAACTTCTGGTGGCCCACAGCACTCTGAACCCCCCTCACACCCACCCACAGACGAAACCTCTGCATCACCCTGGACTCCTCGCTCCATGCAGTCTCATCCACCTGCTTCCACACTCTCCGCCTTGCTTCGTAAGATCTTCAAATGGATCCCCACTGAGTCCAGGAAACGGTCACCCATGCGCTCGTCAAAAGCAGACTCTACTACCGCAACGCACTCTACGCCGGCATCACCCAGAAACACCTAAAGAAACTGCAGAACATCCAGAACGCCTGTGCCAGACTCATCCTGAACATCCCACGCCACAGTCACATTACTGGCCACCTGAGACCTTCACTGGCTTCATATTAACAAAAGAATTACTTTCAAGCTCCTCACGCACGCCTACAAAGCCCTCCACAACGCTGGACCTGCATACCTCAACCACCACCTCTCCTTTTACACTCCCACCAGACATCTTCGCTCTACCCAACTAGCCCTGGCCACCATCCCACAGATCCCCAAGACCACAGCTGGAGGAAGTTCCTTCTACCTTGCTGCGAAGATCAGGAACTCCTTGCCTCTGCACCTCAGGCAATCGCCATCGCAATTCAAGAAGGCCCACAAGACCTGGCTGTTCGACTGAACAGCAGGACCCCCATCCTCACTGCCCCCCTCACCCTCCCCAACCACCCCACCCCCCCAACCACCCAGCACCTTGAGACCCTAGCAGGTAAATAGTCGCGCTTTACAAGAAACTTGATTGATTGCCATCTAGAGTTGGGCTCCGATGTTTACGTGTCATTTTTCTTTGAAGAAAATCTTACTTGGCAATGAGCATTGTTAATTTAGTAATTTATTGGTCACTTCACTCTGAGGGTTGAATGGACGTTTAACCAAGGCATCCTACAATGGAAGTCTTGAATGTGCTTGGTGAGGGGTCCCTTAGGTTAGCACAATTTGAGCTGAAGTCCTTAGGGGCCCTCTTTAGTACCTCAGGCCCTAGGTACCAGAATACCATTTACTAGGGACTTACAGAGGGTGCTATAGATTTTGCCAATTGGGGGTACAATTGTATTGTTTTGGGAAAGGGCTCTGGCACTGGGTACCTGGTTCGCAGAACCCAGTACACTTTGTCGATCACATCATGTACCAGGCAAAAAGTGGGTGTGACCATGCCATTCCTACATTCAGGCACACAGTGAGGGTGCTGTCGTGCTTTCACTCATGGTTTGCACCATGACACGCAGGCTGCATGCAGTTTGTATGTACGTTCCTTAGGGTGGCATAATACATGCTGCTGCCATGAGGGACCTTCTTTAGTACCCATGTCCTGAGGTACCAGGGGTACTACTTACACAGGACATATAGAAGTGCTGAAGTGTGTGCCAATTGTATTACAATTAGGCCATTTTACCTTGTGTTTAGGAATAGAGCACTGGTCCAATATTCTACCCTGCAAAAACACTCTCTCCCCAGAACATCAGACACTTCTCAGGGAGGAGGATCAGGTGCTCCTCCTCAAAGGGGCCATAGAACCTCATCAACAGGGCACGGGAGTATACTCTCTACTTCCGGATCCCCAAAAAGGATGGCTCCCTCAGGCCCCTAAACTAATACATCTTGTCAGAACACTTTCTCATTGTCACAATTCAGGATGTCATCCTGCTTCTGCAGCAAGGTAACTTCATGGCCCTCTTGACCCGAAGAACGCCTATTTTCACATACCAATGCAACTAGCCCATCGCGGATATCTCAGGTTTGTGATCAGCAGAAGGCATTACTAGTTCAAGGTGCTAACTTTCGGGGTGACCACTGCACCTCGGGTGTTTACCAAATGCATTGCGGTGGTGGCTGCTCACCTGTGCAGGCAGGGGTTGAACGACTTTGTCCTACCTGGACAACTGGCTGATCAAAAGGGCCACCTGCCAACAATGCTGCGAGAGCACACAGGTCATGATAAACCTCCTAGACTAGCTGGGGTTTACCATCAACGCCATGAAATCTCACCTCCAAACCCTCCAGATCCAACACTACCTAGGAGCAATACTCCGCTCAGAAGTTGGCTAGACTTAGCCAAACCAAACCCAGGTACAGTCCTTCCAGGCACTGATTCCTCAATTCCAACCAGATGAGTCGGGACAGTCATGTCCCTTCTAGGCATGATGACCTCCTGCATTGCCATAGTTACGCACGTCAGATTGCTTATGATTCTATTACAGGAATGCCTAGCGGAGCAATGCTCTTAAGCGAAGGGTCATTGGGATGATCTAGTGTTGATTGGCCACCACACTTATCATTCTTTGCAGTGGTGAATCACCAACAACCTGTTGCAGGGGTGCCCTTTTCTCGACGCAGTTCGGCAGGTGACCATCACAACGGACAGGGTGTGGTGCACACTTGCAGTACATGACTGTCCAGGCCAATGGGAAGCCACCCAGACACCAGGGCCTCCACATCAGTTTCCTGGAGTGGTTTACCGTTCATCTGGCATAGAAGGCTTTCCTACCTAATCTGAACCGTAAAGTTGTTCTCGCCTTGATAGACATGATGGCCATTAACTACCTTAATAAACGGCACTCTGTCACCCCAGCTCTGTTAGCCGAGAGCCTTTAGTGGTGGACTCTCCGCTGAAAGATTCACCTCCTGGTGGAGTATCTCCCAGGAATAGATAATTACTTCGCTGCCCTCAGCAGAATGCTGAAACAAGTCCACGAGTGGGAGCTCCACTCTAGAGTTCTCCTCCCTTAATTCCAGCAGTGGTGGTACCCTCATGTAGACCTCTTCATTGCTGTCAAATGCCCAAACTTTGCCTCCAGGTTCCCACAGTCCATGAGCAAAGCACTATGGATGAATTGGCCAGGGATATTTGCCTATGCTTTTCTGCCTCTTCCCCTACTTCCGTTTGTGGTTCAGAGGCTACTGTCGACATCCCTTGGCCTCATCCCGGTGGCCCCCACTTGGGCCCTCCAGCCCTTGTTCACCACCCTACTGGAACTTAATATTCTCTCGTAAGAGGCTCCACAAAGGCAAGACCTTCTCACGCAGAACCATGTGGAAATCAGGCACCAAGGTTGCTCAGTCTTGTGATCTGGCTCCTGAGGTCTTGGAGTTTGGATGCCTTAACCTTCCACCTGAATGCATGAGCTTCCTTAAAGAAGCACACAGGCCTACCACGCGCGCCAGTTACGCTCTCAAATTGAATCAGTTTGTCCATTGCCACTCTAAGCAAATCGATCCTTTGACCCCTTAGGGGCCAGTACATCGTCTGCTACCTACTCCACTTGCAGGTGTGTGGTCTGGCCTTCACTTCCATTCGCTTTCACCTGGCTGCAGTAGCTGCCTATCTTCAGAACAGACAACACATCTCCCTCCTCCATATACCAGTCACCAGGGCTTTCATGGAGGGCCTCACGAGTATTCCCTCCTTGGGTCTCCCCGGGCCCTACGTGGAACCTCAACATTGTCCTCACAAGACTGAGTACCCCCCTTTGAGCAGCTCCACCCCTGCCCCGTTCAATTCCTTTCTTAGAAGGTGCCATTTCTCGTTGCCATTACTTCACGAAAGCGTGTGAGTTCCAGCCATGAACCCTAAAGAAACCTGTATTTGAGTGACACAGGAACAGGGTTGTCCTCTGCACCAATCCTAATGTCCTCCCAAAGGTTGTCCCCCCGTTTCACCTAAATCAGTCCAGTGAACTTCTTTTGTTCTTCCCACAACCTGACTCTGTTGCAGAACGGGCTCTCCACACCTTAGATCAGAGGTCTTCAAACTTTTGTAGGTTGAGCCCCCCCAGCTGTATTGTTTTAGATGTCGGGGGGGGCCCCCCCACCACCTGACAAATTTCTGGAATCTGGTACACTAAATAATCAACCGCCACCCGCATATCAGGCAAATAATGTTCAACACAATAAGTGTGTTTAGTAAACTGCAGGTTTGTGAGTGGGTGTGGTTAAATGGCAGAGGCTTATTACTCAGCTCAAAACACAGTTTTCCAAGATAAAATGTGCACAAATTATTTTTACTAGGATGCTTTGTTTTACACATGACATATAAGGATAATAACACCACCAACATTAATGTGATGAGTGTGCCTGTTTTTCGCCACATACAGAAATTCTAAAAGTGTTTGCATCTAATATTCATAGATAGTGATGTGTGTTTTCACTGTTGTAACACCGCAGCAGCCCACTAATTTGACAGCGCATAATATCTGTGACATCCTCCAATTTCTCATGTGTGAGGACCCGTTCTGATCTAACATAAACTTTTTTATGGTTGTTGCATCAAACAAACACATTTCTCTGCAAATAGTAATAGACTCTCTCACATCAATCACATTAAAAAGAAATGAAAAAAACTGTATTTACAAGAATCTGTTTAGGAATTATTCCAAGCCATCAGGGCAAAAACAGAGCTGTCACTATCAAGGGGCCCCCTGAAAGGCTGGATTGCAGTGCATGTAAATGTGTACTTTTGTAATTTAGGACGAAAACCTTGATGGGGCGCAAGATGCCCATACTTTGTAAGGGGTGGTGCAACTAGACCTGAAATTTGGTGGCGGGGCTAACACACCCAGCCATGGCTGGCCCTAGGACTGGTCGCACACAGTGCAACAGTTTTTTTTGGTGCCCCCTCCCCCATTTCCTCCTTCTCCATGAATTCCCTCACTACCACTCACCAACAATGCACCTCATCTCTCTATAGCTACCTTTCTGACAAACGTTGCATTTTTTTTATAACGCATCTCATAGTTTGCTCACACTCAGTTCTTCTTTGTAGCAGGCACATTAACCTTCTGCGCTGTATGAGTTGCAGGAGTGCCCATGTGAGTGCACGGTAAGGGATGCGACAGTGTGAGAGTACTTGCAAACGCAACGCCTCCCAGAAGCCAGCACCTGGTGCGGTGGCACGGGTCGCACCACCCTAAAGCCAGGCCCTGGCTGCAGCAGCCCGGGCTGAGACACAATGGGGTGGGGGGCTAAAGCCCTTTTATCCCTATGGGCGTTGCGCGCCTGATGGTATCCTACTGCTCCAAGAGACAGCACAGGTCGAAGGGTGGGGGTCACTGAGACAGAAACGCAGACATCACACATGTAGAACATCACCTTCTAATGTGCAATGAATTGTGGGAATGGCACGTAAACCAATATTTAGGGCACATTTTACAACAATAGTCCACGGGTGTTGCTGCCCCTCTGTCCTATACTGAAGGGAGATGTGCAGTAACTGAAAGCAAGACATAAACCAACTGTGTCACTTTTACGCTCCTCCCCTTTTCTCCCAGTATTTCTCAGGTGCAGGCCTTCGATGCTGGTAATTACACCTGCATTGCCTCCTGCCAGGCGTCTGTAGCCGAGAGTACATTCATCCTTCTGGTCCAGAGTAGGTGCCCGTCGCACTTTATTGGATGACATACTTAAGTATGAAAGTCGTACGGGTAGAATAAATAGAAAAGGTTATAGAAACCTCAGCCAGAAGCAGTGGAAAGGAAAGGGATCTCTGTGATTGTCTAATTATTCCTGTAGAGAAGGCAATTGATTTAACGTTATGATAAATTTTGAAACCCCTGGGTTTCGGGTGGCGCAGGTGTAGCACAGTAGATGCCTCCGCAGATGTTATCTCCCTATTTACGTATTGTATTTCAGTGATGGTATCTTGTCACATTTTGGCACTTCAAAGCAAATCAAGATAATGCTACAATACCAAAAAATGCAAACTGAGATGGGACTAGGGAAATATAGACATTCATAACAGGCAAACCGTGCATGGCGTGTCGAAGGTGGAAGCAGAGGACATGCATTACAGTATAATCAGTGGAACTCCAGGGTGTGGTTTATGTAAAGTGCCCTGCTGGAATTTAAGTGGTTAAAATCTAAGGTCCAAGCTCTCTTAGCGCAGAATTCGACATTCTAAATTGGGCACAAACACTGTTTTCTGCAGATTCTGAAGTTACTGCAGCCCTGGAATGAGGCTATATTCAGGGGCATTGATACCACAGGAGATGTTTGTGTAATTTTAAGAGAAATGTTCTCTCCGTTCTGGGAAGAGCTAAGAGCTAACCGTCCCAGGACAGGGTTAATTCCTAGAGCTGAAATGTTGGTTGCTTTCGGTTTCATAACAGAGGAGACTCTTTGAATTCTACTGCAGCTGAAGCACTTCAGCTCTAGGAATTAACACCTTCTTGGGAGGATTAGCTTTTCAAAATAGACAAAAGCATGGGCACCTCGTGCCCCACCGATTTCCCCTCCCTCCCCCCTACAGCCCTCTGTTAGCGCCGAAGCCCCGGTCTGATTATCTGCTGCTCTGGAGGGACAGTGGAAAACAAGGTGAGTTTAGGGTGGAGTCCGCGCCCCCCCTGAGAGGGTGTCGCGCACCCCTAGGGGGGCGCGCCCCACAGATTGAAGAACTCTGCCTTAGATGTAAAGTGAGCCCTTGTGTACTATGTCGATAGAACAAAATCTTTCAGGAAGATGCATCAACTCTTTGTTGCATTCTCTAAGTCACATAAATGAAAGGCCCTGTCCAAATCAGGCATAGCGAGAGGGATAGTCAAATAGATCCAAACATGCCACGTGAAAGCCAAAAGGGTTTTCCTAATCCTCCTAGAGCCCACTCTACAAGGAAAAATGGGGCCTCTATGGCCTTACTAGGCAATATTCCTATAGCTGGCTTCTGTAAAGCAGCTACATGGTCCACACTACACACCTTCCCGAAACACTACTGTGTGGATGTGATTGCCCCCCCCCCCTCACTCCCCACAAGCTAACATTGGTCAGGCAGTACTCCATGTACTGTTTCAGTCCTCTGCAACTCCCACTGGCTAGCCACTGCTTTCTAGGAGGGACTGCTTTACAGTCTATGCACAGCATGTGTATCTACAGCCACACATGCCTTGAACGGAAAATGTCACCATGTAGGTATCTGTACATGGCATGTAGTGTAGAGTACTGCAAAACCGGGTAAGAAAAGGGTCTAAGGGACGTTTTAAAGACCTGCGCGGATTAATCCCCACTCTATAAAGGACAAAACACTAAATCCTTGGGTTAAGAGCACAGACAGTGCACTAAGCACAACCTTTCACTTCACACACTGCATAACGCATTTTCACTCACATTGTTTTCATGCTCCATTGATCTTAGGAGATCTAGCCACTGGATCACACTAAAACATCCGCAAGCTCCTCCTAAAACGTGCAAGGAGTTGTAGCTCCTTGGTTGCACCAGGCTTTCAGCCAAGAGGAGATCCCAGATGATGAAGCATGCCACTTCGGTGGGTGATGAGATTCCGTACTCTTAAATAGGACTTCCTTAGCTTGTCCCTTTCTTTTTTTCTCCCATTTTTTTTCCCTTTTGTTGTGCTTAGTGCACTGTCTGTGCTCTTAATGAGACACTCAGATTTTGTGTTTTGTCATGTAGTGTAGAGTCACATGCGTCCTCCCAGGATGCCGTTGCAGTAATCACACTTTCATATTTCTGTCTTTTTTTGAACGGGCATCTCTTGCCATACATCGCTTCACTCCACTTCATCCTCACCCGCCGTGTGGGAAAACAATCTAACAATGTAGTTGATGCCCATGCGCATTACAAGCGAAAGAAGGAGTGCCAATACCTTGTGACATGAAAGTCTTTTTCGAAGAAAAACAATTTGAACACATCCAGGCCCAACACTAGATGGCAGGAGTATGCACAGCATGTGAATCTACAGCACTACATGCCATGAACAGATGCTTACATGGTAAGTAACATTTTCCTTTTTTCAGGGTTCCTGTTTACCAATGTCCTGCACTGAATTAAATTCTTTTTGCCAGTTAGGAGACCCTCTCCTCCTAGGGACCTCAATCTAGTCCTTTCAAAACTCATGGGCCCCCCATTTAAAACCTAGACCTTAACCTTATTTGAAACAATTTCTATCCTACCAGGAATCCTCTACAGCACGGGTACTCATAGTACGGCCCGCGGGCCGCCAGCGGCCCGGCAAGCCTTCCTTGGCGGCCCACGGACCTTGCAGGCAACATACCTCTGTTTTTTTATATCGCCGGTTGCAGCAGCACGGAGCTATGGGGGCCGGGCGATTCTTTTAAAAACCATTCACTTGTTAATAAGGCTTTGTTGTATTTTACCTCTTCTTAGCGCCCCTGCATCTCCACTCTGATTGAGTGGAGATGCAGGGGCGCTTTTGAGTGGAGATGCAGGGGCGCTAAGAAGAGGTGAAATTCAACAAAGCCTCATTAACAAGTGAATGATCTTTAAAAGACCTTTTCAGTACTTGGGTGCGGCGGCTGTGTGTGTTCCAGGGAAGCTGTCTCAGCGCGGGGTGAGGTGACAGGGACAGCAGGGTGAGGTGAAGGGGGGGGGGGCAGCAGCTAGTGAGAGCAGCGGGTGAGTTTACAGCAGAAGGAAGACAGTGTGACAGAGGGAGGGAGAGAAGGAGGGGGAAGACAGAGCGGGAGACAGAGAGGGAGAGACAGAGAGAGAGGGAGACAGACAAGGAGACAGAGGGAGGGAGACAGAGGGAGAGGGAGGGAGGGAGACAGAGGGGGAGACAGAGGGAGTGAGACAGAGGGAGAGAGAGGGAGGGAGACGGGGAGAGAGAGGGAGGGAGACGGGGAGAGAGAGGGAGGGAGACAGAGAGAGAGAGAGGGAGCGAGAGAGAGAGGGAGGGAGACAGAGGGAGAGAGATAGGAGGGAGAGAGAGAGGGAGAGGGACGGAAACAGGGAGGGAGACAGCGGGAGAGAGAGAGAGATAGGAGGGAGAGAGAGAGGGAGAGGGAGGGAGAGGGAGGGAGACAGGGAGGGAGACAGAGGGAGGTAGAGTTAGAGGGAGGGAGAGTTAGAGGGAGGGAGAGAGAGAGGGAGGGAGACGGGGAGGGAGAGGGAGAGAGACTGAGAGAGGGAGACAAACAGTGAATGAGAGGGAGGGAGGGAGACAAGAGGGAGGGAGACGAGAGGGAGGGAGATGAGAGGGAGGGAGACGAGAGGGAGGGAGACGGGAGGGAGACAGGAGGGAGACAGGAGGGAGACAGACAGACAGGAGACAGACAGACAGGAGGGAGGGAGACAGGAGGGAGGGAGACAGGAGGGAGGGAGACAGGAGGGAGGGAGGGAGACAGGAGGGAGGGAGGGAGACAGAGGGAGGGAGGGAGACGGAGGGAGGGAGGGAGACGGAGGGAGGTAGGGAGACGGAGGGAGACGGAGGGAGGTAGGGAGACGGAGGGAGACGGAGGGAGGGAGGGAGACGGAGGGAGACGGAGGGAGGGAGGGAGACGGAGGGAGACGGAGGGAGGGAGGGAGACAGCGGGAGAGGGAGGCAGACAGAGGGGAAGGAGGGAGACACAGAGGGAGGGAGACACAGAGGGAGGGAGACACAGAGGGAGGGAGACACAGAGGGAGACAGAGGGAGGGAGGGGGAGGGAGAGAGAGGGGGGAGAGGGGGGGGAGGGAGAGAGAGGGAGAGGGAGAGAGAGGGAGGGAGACAGGGAGAGGGAGACAGAGACAGAGGGAGGGAGGGAAGGAAACAGAGGGAGGGAGGCAGAGGGAGGGAGGCAGAGGGAGGGAGGCGGAGGGAGAAAGGCAGAAGGAGGGAGGAAGGCAGAGGGAGGGAGGAAGGCAGAGGGAGGGAGGCGGAGGGAGACAGGAGGGAGAGGGAGACAGGAGGGAGAGGGAGACAGGAGGGAGAGGGAGACAGGAGGGAGACAGAGGGAGAGGGAGACAGTGGGAGAGGGAGGGAGAGGGAGGGAGAGAGAGGGAGGGAGAGAGAGGGAGGGAGAGAGAGGGAGACAGACAGAGGGAGACAGACAGAGGGAGACAGACAGAGGGAGACAGACAGAGGGAGACAGACAGAGGGAGACAGACAGAGGGAGACAGAGGGAGACAGAGGGAGGGAGACAGAGGGAGGGAGACAGAGGGAGGGAGACAGAGAGAGGGAGACAGAGGGAGGGAGACAGAGGGAGGGAGACAGAGGGAGGGAGACAGACAGAGGGAGGGAGGGAGACAAGAGGGAGGGAGACAAGAGGGAGGGAGACAAGAGGGAGGGAGACATACGGAGGGAGGGACTGAGACAGAGTGAGGGAGGGACTGAGACAGAGTGAGGGAGGGAGACACAGAGTGAGGGAGGGAGACACAGAGTGAGGGAGAGACAGAGGGAGAGACAGAGGGAGAGGCAGAGGGAGAGACAGAGGGAGAGACAGAGGGAGAGACAAAGGGAGAGACAGAGGGAGTGACAGAGGGAGTGACAGAGGGAGTGACAGAGGGAGTGACAGAGGGAGTGAGAGAGGGAGTGAGAGAGGGAGAGTGATAGAGGGAGAGTGATAGAGGGAGAGAGAGAGGGAGAGTGATAGAGGGAGAGAGAGAGGGAGAGAGAGAGGGAGAGTGATAGACAGAGGGAGGGAGAGTGATAGAGAGAGTGATAGATAGAGAGAGAGAGAGAGTGATAGAGGGAGACAGAGCGAGAGAGATAGATAGAGATGTGTGAATGTCGGGTCTGGTGGCTCAGTGGACGAAGGCGTCCGCTGCAGGGGCCTGTGTTCAACCTCATGATGGTCACAGTTTTTTTTTTTGCTCTAGCCCCGCCCCCTCCCCCACTGCCCCCGCCCCCACCGGTGCGGCCATCGGCCACAAACCACACTGTAAATTTGGCCCCCGAGAGAAAGTTTGTGAGTACCTATGCTCGACAGTGTTCCAAAAGAATAGGACAATTGAGATCTCATCCAGGATTTCTACCTAAAGTGGCATGATTTTCATATTAATCAGTCAGTTTCACTTCCATCATTCTTTTGGAATCCTTCGTTTTCAGAAGCACGATCTTTACATACAGTAGGCATGAGGAGAGTACTGAAACCTTACCTACAAAAATACATTTATTGACACAAATATTTGTATTTGCAACTTGTACTGCTTTAGATCACATTCTGTGTATCCTCCTAGGTTCAAAGTATCACAGCTTGTTTTTCTTTGAAGAAGTGCTTTCAGTTTCAAGGTGAGTGATACCTTCATGAAACCCACATCGCACTAGGAGCCAGATTCCACCTCAGATTGATTTTTGTTTTCTGTCATTTGGTTTGGGCATGTTCTCCAAAGAGTAGATTTTTCATAGATTCACATGTGTAAATATTCCCGATTCGGCTGGTAATCCTTGGTAGGCAATTTTATGAAGCAGTCCCTTATAAAGTACTTAAATAACGTAGGAAACATACATGTACTACATGCAGCCTATCCTCCTTTAATCACCCGAAATCTGACCAGTTAGGTGGATAGGCGGAGAGCTCTGTCAGCTATGCCCCTCACAGAGGCACGAGCTGGCAAATGTTCTGCAGATGTTGGTTGGAAGTAATCATCAGGGGCCCTTCTCCAGTTTATTTTTTATTTTTTATAAATTAAAACAGTCTTAAGTTTTCAGTACTAAATTCATCAGAGAAGAGGTTGTGCTTGTTTTACTTTTTGCGAAGTGTACTGCATGTTGAAAAGAAATGCCTACATGGAACATGAGCATTCAAAGTGCAGCACCATGACCACAATTTCAGAAAATAGTACCTTTGTTTCACATGCTTGAAGAAAATGCTTAAGTATATAGATGTAAGGCTAACTTTGGTGTATATGGAGGCAGGATAAAAACGTAGCTAGCTAGCCCTACACCTGAGAAGTTGAAAATAAAGTTGCCATTTAAATTTAGTAAAAAAGAATCCCGTCAGACTCCTGAGGTGACTAAGAGATCCACTGAGCCTATCGCTAAGGTCATCAAGTGTATCACTGGTGCATGCATCTGAAACAGCTGTGCTGAGTAATTGTGCTTTTAAAACCAGCAGCTTCAACCCCTTACATCATAATTTTCCTTTCAAGACATCGAATTGTATTCGTAGCATGTGTTGGCCGTAGATACATATGCATAACGTTATCCTGCCATCTAGTGTTGGGCTTGGGCGATTACAAGTTGTTTTTCTTCTAAAAGGTCTTTTTGAGTCACGAGGTATAGACTCCTCGTCCAGTGTGTGTTGTGCATGTTCCTTGGCTCCTTTGTTAGATGGCTTTTTAGGTCTCGCCTGAGACAGCGCTTTAGCGTTGCTCTGGCAAGACTTATAGTAAGCGAGTTTTGGAAGTGCAAACAGTGGCTTTTCAGGCCTCCAAATACAGTGCATGTGCGTCGGCCGGGTGCGCGCACCATTTGGAGGCCTGAAAGCACTCGTTTGCTTTCACTTTCGCGGGCCGCGCGGCCGCTTTGATGTGATCGCGATTACTTTCACACACTCACATCTTATCTGCCCCATCCCTTTTGCTTCTTCTGTCTCACCCTCGTACCCCTATCTGTTTTTTCTCCCGTCTCCCCCACCCCTCTTCTTTATGTTTAAGCACTTCAATAGTGCTTCCTACTTTGGTTATGTTCCTATTACAATACCACCAAATGCAACTGACTGTATTCTATGTTGCTTTCCCCCACCCCACTTCTTTATGTTTAAGCACTTCAATAGTGCTTCCTACTTTGGTTATGTTCCTATTACAATACCACCAAATGCAACTGACTGTATTCTATGTTGCTTTCCTCAACCCCCCCATACCCTCCTTCTCAATTGCGGCGGTTGGTTTCGCTTCGCACTTGTATATTGTTTTTGTCTAACCGCAGACGTCTCGCGAGGGCTTCCAAGCTGATAACGGATCGCCTTCCTGTCAGGGAGAAATATGGATTCCTATCCCAGCCTGCCTGCTTGTTGTGCCTCCCACTGTTCAGACGGTGCACGCAGCCGAATCCCAGGGACCCCAGGCCTCGCCTTCGAATCACTCACTCCATCAGAGCGCCCCTCCTCACCCCCTCCGTGCCACCATTCCTCACGGGCCAGTCTGAGGATAGGCGCAAGTGTGGGAGAATACTGCAAGTGTGTCCTAGTTAAAAGATTTCGGGGATTTTGTAGTTAAATTATTTACACATGACAACTAGGCTTACACAAATGGCTTTGCAAATGGGGTCCTGTGTGTGCAACACCCATCCAACATCGTAGGAGAAGGGGTTACCTTCAGACCAGGAAGAGACAGCAGACCCTATCTGTTAACAAGCATTAGCAATGCAATAGGTCTCGCATTTACGCGAGTTTGAGCTATTGACATTGCAAATGATAATGCCTTTTATTTATTAATTTTTAAAAAAACATCAATAAAAGGCATTGTTATTTACAATGCCAATAGCTGAAACTCTCGTAACTGCGAGACCTATTGCATTGCAAATGCTTGTTAGGCTTTCGGTATTGTTTCCGAGCCGATAAATCACAGATCCGAAAGACAGAAACTGGTAATACCTCTATATTCATAGTTCCCGCCTGGGGGCGGCGTTACTCCACTACTTCAACTTCATTATACAGAAATATGTCCACGAAGAATGGAAAATACGCCCTTCAGTTTTTGACCTAACTGCCACGCTAAATATTCCAGATAGGATTTACATAAAGTATGTAATCTAGGTTTATCTCCAGAACACAAAAAAAATCCTGTAAGGCGTGCTTAGTGTTCAGATCTAAAAAGACGCGTCAAATGAAGAGAGCATCGTTAGGCTCTTACAGCCATGCAGTGACGCACAGAAGATGCTCTATATATCTTCCGGGATCTGTCGCTAGACCTCAGTCAAGAGCAACAAGAAACGGAAGCACAGTCAGCGCCAACAAATGTACAGATAATACTGGCTACCAGTAGAGGCAGTTCATACTCCGAGCCCGACTCCATACAAGGGTACGTAGTATGAATCGGGCTCTGTATATACCATATCAAAAAGAGATATAGTGTGCAGAGTCCAGTAAGTCCCCAAACACATAGCAGAGGATAAAGTAGATACTACCTTACTCTCAATTTAGTGGTAGCTGGGCTGAGCAGTCAGGCTTATCAGAGGGTAGTGTGAATGCATTTTTTGTGTACACTCATACAAGGCAGCAAACACACTCAATGACTAACTCCAGGCCAATGTTTATAAAAATATTACTTTAGTTACTTTAATGTTAGGAACCAAGTGGAACTTAGTTACAGGCAAGTAGACTTTTTCAGTTATGCAGTACTTTCAATATACAGATGGCAAATGTTTGTATAAGCATTTGAAATACTTTACAGGTGCATGAAATACTTTTCAATATCAATAAGATACTCTACAGTTCTCAGTATAAACACTTAGTGCAATATAGAGAGAAATCAATGCAATCCTATGGGAGGAAAGACAGGTAAGTCAATTTCAGGTAAGCACTCGATTTACAAATTCAGTCTTTGGCGGTTTTGACCAACACTTGGCAACGGTCGGACCAAGGTAGGTACTGCACCACCAGTGGCACTGGAGCAGCTGGGTGCAGAGGTCACTGCGCTCAATGTTAGCCTATAGAAGCTGGGGGTACCGCGAAGCAGGTAAGTACACGCGGTTCAGGGACACAGGCCCTGGAGGTTGAGGTCAGCACTGTAGGGGCCACCAACAAGCACCAAAGCTGCACCACCAGTGACAAAGGGGCGTCCCGGGTGCAAATGGGGCGTCGGCTGTCCTATAGAAACCAATGGAGATCCTCGGTTGGAGATGAAGGCTGCAGGCTCGGTCCAGAAGACTGCCTGAAGGAATCCAATGACTGGAGAATTGAGTTGGATAGTTGGGGGATGCCGGGACACCGTCGGTTGGGCACTCCAAAGCCTGAGAGCTGCGGGTTGAGTGGTGTCTTTAGAAGTTGGGTTTCTCTCACCAGATCTGGTTTCGGTCGGGGGGACCCTTCAAGATGAGGCTTCAGGCATCGTGGTAAAATTCAGAAGAGGTCCTCAAACGCTGGATTACAGATCAGGATGTCACTGGATCGTTGGACCACCTGCACTTGGGCCGAGGGTGACCGGTGCAGAGTGGTGAGGACTCGTAGTTCTAGGAGGCACAGGAGTTCTTGTTGAAGGTTGCTTTTGCTGGCCATATCCGGTGTCCACAGGAGAAAGTCTTTATTGAAGGCAGCTCAGGTCTCTGCAGTTGCTGGCCACCGGACACCAATTTCTTTGAGCAGGGTCGCTGGTGGAGGAGACAGGCCTGTAGGGCTGGGGGCCAAGTCAGTTGTTGTCTTCTCCACTGCTGCACGACTCTTTGGTCCTTCTTCTTTGTAGGTCGTCTAATCTGAGGAACAAGGTTCAGGGAAGCCCTTTAATGCTAAATTTAAGGATGTTACTGAGGGACCAGAGAGGGTCCTTAAAGACTGCAGCATGTATAAGGGTGCTAAGGGGCCCGATGCCAAACACATACACACTGCCATTGCAGGCTATGTGTTGTAGTGTGACTAAACTAAGAGTTGACATGGTACACCAACCTGGGTGCCATGCCTTCACACCTCTGCCTGTGGCATAGGTGTGTCACCCCTCTGGCAGGCCTTACAGCTCTAAGGCAGAGTGCACTATTGTAAGAAACTGGCTCTATATATACTGCACCAAAGTGAGGTACAGTGTATATAAGAGTCCCCAAAGGTAGGTAGAGGTTAAAGTTAGCTATAACTTTACTCTCTAAAGTGGTAGCTTGGTCGAGCAGTAAGGCAGTATCAGAGGACAGTGTTAAGCATTTGATGTACACACTCAGTCAGCAAATTAATTCACACACCCAAGGACTGAACTCTAGGCCAATTGTTTTTGTATAAAAATATATTGTTTATATTTAGAACCAAGCAAGCCTGGTACAGGTAAGCATTAAATACTCTTCAGTAATAAGTTACTGGATATAGAACAGTTGAAAAATGCAATAAGAAATGTACTTTGTTTGATTTACAGGGGAGCAGTAGTATGAAGCACTTAGCAAATGCAGTACATTGAAATGAATAGGCTTTTTCAACAAATTGCAGGTAAGTTACTTTTTCTAACTCCGTGCTGGATGCCTAGATTCAGCACTGGGACATTTCCTGAAAATAGTTGAGAAAATGCGTTTTGGTTATTGTTTCGATTTTTAAGGAATATTTCAAGTTTCAACTTCACACTCCTTCTATGGAAGGAAAACAGGTTATCGGTTTGCAGGCAAGTAACCGACTGTGGGAGTTAAGGTTCTGGGGTTAGACTCAGGGGTCCCCCAGGGTCACTGATGCACTGAGATTGCACCCTCAGCGGCACTAGGGCGGCTGGGTGCAGAGTGTTGAGACCCAATGTTATCCTATGGAGGATAGGGGGCTTCCGGTTGGTGGCTGCTGGCTAGCAGGCCACACAGCTGTGTGAGCAAAGCTCCTAGGGTTTAGCTCAGGGCAAGTTGGGGACCAAAGTAGCAACAAAGGTGCACCCTCAGCGGCACTACGGCGTCCGGGTGCTGTTTTGAGGTCGTGTGCCCTGTTGTTTCCAATGGAGAACCTCCGGGGCAAAGAAACACTGCAGGCTCGGGACGAGTATCTTCTGGGTGCGACCACCACTTCGAGGGGTAAGTTGGGATGTCGTGGGTTGGTTAGGCACCGTTAGTTTGGGCACACAAGGCCGTGGGGCGTCGGGTGCAGGGGTACCTTGGGACGTCAGATTTTCTTACCTGCTCTGGTCGCGGTAGGATGGGGTCCTCTGGATTGAGGCTGCAGGCGTCGTCTCGAGGCTTGAGGCAGGTCTGGGGTTGCCGGATCTCTGGTCAGGATCACCGGGGGGACCTCCTTGTGGTGTTGGTTCACTCGAGCTCGGGCTGGGGTCGGCGGGTGCAGAGTGCGCTGGATTTGCGGTCTCTGGCTGGAACCAGAAGCCGCAGTTTAAACACGTCCAGTGTTCTCGGGAGATAGTCCTTGAAGTGAAGGCAGGCAGGTCTTCCGGGGTTTGTGAGGTTGCTAGCTGCAGGACATGCCGGGATTTCGCAGAAGCAGGTTCGAGGGGAGACAGGCCTGTAGGGCTGGGGCCAAGTCAGTGGGCGTCGTCCTCTTGTTAGCTCTGCACCGCTCTTCGGTCCTTCTTCTTATCTTCTTTTCTTGTGGTTTCTAATCTGAGGAAGCAAGGTTCAGGGTGCCCCCTAAATACTAAATGTAGGGGCGTTACAGGTAGATAAAGGGCAGGGATCAATGGGTCCCTTCCGTGGGGTGGGAACACCCACTATTCTGCCACTCTCCTGTGGGAGGTGGGCCTGAGCCTGTCCCTGGTTGGCTCAGTCCCCCCATCCTCAAGATGGCAGGGGCTCGAGGTTGTGTTTCACCTCGCCTCCCCCACCTGAGGGATGGAGTTGGCAGAGGTGGGCACACCACCTTTCCTCACTTGGGAAAACCAGTGGGAACCAGTTGCTGAAAGCAGCAATTGGTCTGGAGAAGCTCACAAAGGCAGCATGCCTTTTGAAGCTTCTCCTTCGTGAACCCTGCCCATCCTGGGGGAGGAGGCTTGGCACCTCGTCCCAGGAGGTGCATCGTTTCAGGACCCCGAGAGCGGCAATCTCTCGACCCAGTGGTCCAGAAACATGTCTGGTGGTGGCAGCCTAAGCAGCCACTCAGTCAGGTAACTAGGAGTTGGTCGAGTTTCAGGGGGCATCTCTAAGATGCCCTTTGTGGTACATTTTACATTAAATCTCACACTGGCATCAGTGCGGGTTTAATGTGCTGAGAAGTTTGATACCAAACTTCCCAGTCTTCAGTGTAGCCATTATGGTGCTGTGGAGTTCGTAATGACAAACTCCCAGCACCATATACTCTTAATGGCAGCACTGCACTTACAGTGCCCAGGAATGGACTTGGGCACTGTAGGGGTACA
This sequence comes from Triturus cristatus, assembly GCF_964204655.1. Classification (NCBI taxonomy): domain Eukaryota; kingdom Metazoa; phylum Chordata; class Amphibia; order Caudata; family Salamandridae; genus Triturus; species Triturus cristatus. Next base: position 120,570,222 of record NC_140580.1, read on the forward strand.
GGGCTCATGCTCCTGAGGGGTGACTGATGTATGCCAGGGCAGTGGTTGTGGGCATGGCGCACAGGGATGTGTGCCATGTCGACTCTTCACTTTGTTCTGCACCAAGGCACTCAGTCTGCAAAGGCAGTGTATGAGTGTCAGGGTACAGGGTCTCTGAGGTTGGCACAATAATTGCTGCAGCCCTTCGAGGACTTCTCTGGTCACAGTGCCCTGGGTACCTGTGGTATCATTTACCAGGGGCTGACATGTGGCCAGAGATGCCAATTGGGTTTTAGGGAAAGAACATAGGCCCTGGGTACCTGATTAGCAGAAGCCCAGAGCACACTCAAAGAACATCGGCAATTCAGCAAAAAGTGGGGGCATATCATGCAAGAAGTAGGGCACTTTCTCACAACTATACCACAGGTGAGGGCATAGCAGCATGAGCAGTATGCCCTTACAGCGTCTGAGTCCATTCTTGCATGAGTCTGAGTCAAGAGCAGTGAAGCCATTTTGAGTACATGGGCTAGGAGTTTGTCATTACGAACGCCACAGCTCCAAGATGGCTTTATTGAAGATTAAGAGGTTTTGTATCAAACGTCTCAGCATTAAGAACCCAGACTGATGCCAGTGTTGGATTTATTATAAAATACACTCACAGGGCATCTTGGAGATACCCCTGAAAAACGACTGACTTCTAGTGTATTGGCTGACTGGTCCCTGCCAGCCAGCCGCCACCAGACTGGTTTCTGACCTCATGGGGTGAGAGCCTCTGTGCTCTCGGAGGCCAGAAACAAAGCCTACTCTTGGTGGAGGTGCTTCTCACTTCCCCCTAGCAGGCATAGCAACATATGGCGGTGAGCCTCAAAGGCTCTCGCCTTGTGTTATGTTGATTTGGGCTGCTCCAAATAGTGGGGATGCCCAAATCCCGCACTCCTGCCCCCCCCCCCCCCCCCCCCTCAGGCCGCCCCACTTTTGGTAGCAGAAGAGGTGAGAAAATTAGTAAACAGAGTACTAGTGTCCACCTTGGCTTGCCATATCCCAAGAGTTACCTGGAGCTGAGGTGAACACCTCTCTTAAAAATTCTCCATCTTGAATTGGAGAATTAGGCCAAATAGAAACAGGGATGTGCCCCTCTCCCTAAAGGGAGGGGGCACTTGAAGGTTGTAGTCACCCTAAGGTGTAGTCACCCTAAGGGACAGTAGCCATTGGCTACTGACCTCTAACCCCAGTAAAGCCCTTAAATTCAATATTTACTCCAGTATTGGAGCTTTCATAGATTCACATGCCTGAATCATTCCCCGTCGTCGAGACGGGAGTCTCCGGTATATAAAAAAGCAATGCTTAGTTGTGAGAAAGTGCCATCTTTCTTGCATGGTATGCCCCCACTTTTTGCTGAATTGCTGAATGTACTTTGACTGATTGTGCCCTGGACTCCTGCCAATCAGGTGCCCAGGGCCTATGTTCCTTCCCTAAAACACAAATTGGCAAACCCTGGCCACATGTCAGCCCCTAGTAAATGGTACCCTAGGTACCCAGGACCTTGTGACCAGGGAAGGCCTCTAAGGGCTGCAGCACTCATTGTGCCACCCTTAGAGGCCCTGTACCCTTTGACACACACACACACACACACACACACCCGCCCGCCCACCCCTACAGTACCCAGGTCCATTCCTGGGCACTGTAAATGCAGTGCTGCCATTTAAGAGCACATGGTGATGAAAGCTCGTCCAACACGAACTCCACAGCACCATAATGGCAACACTGAAGACTGAGAAGTTTGGTATCAAACTTCTCAGCACATTAAACCCGCACTGATGCCAGTGTGGGATTTAATGTACCAAGCACCCCAGAGGGCATCTTAGAGATGCCCCCTAAAACCTAACCTTCAATCCACGTCTGTTCTGAGGCTGCCTAGGCTGCCACACAGCAGACATGTTGCTGGACCCCTGGGTAGGAGAGCCCCTGCTCTCCTGGGCCTGCAATAATGCACATCCCGGGCGAGGTGCTAAATCTCCTCCCCCAGGATGGGAAGGGGGAAGCTTCAAAGGCATGCCGCCTCTGTGAGCTTCCCCAGGTCACTGCAACCCCCCACTCTGGCAGGAAGCTTGGTCGGAAACCCCAAATAAGGACGGGGGATGTGCCAGCCTGCCAACCCCACCCCTCTGAGCTCTCGCCATCTTGAAGATGGGAAGCCCTTTGTTGTGCTCTTACATGAAGACACTGGTAGCCATGTTGTAGGTTTCTAAATCTTCTTTATTAGTTCCAGTTCCAGGTAACATCAGACTTGGTTCTGCCATATACCAGCTCCTACACCAGCTCCTTCTTGGCCTATTACAGCCCCCATTACAGCCCCACCAGGAGCAGCCTCCCTAGCTGCTCAGCCCATCTCCAACTGTCATCACTCATCCACACAGGCACCCAGGCATTCCATTCATCACAGTCACTCCAACATTCCGTTACCATCTCTCACTCTGGCTGAGCAGCTAGGAAGCTAGGAAGACCTAGGCTAATTACAATTAATGTAAAATTCAGGGTATAACATTATCCCTTTCCTTTTAAAATGAAAACAAAGATTACAATACCAAAGTAGAAAACTATACACAAAATAAGAAGTAATGTTCATACCTAAAGAATACAACTAAAAGTAAAACATCACTACAGTGAGAACAATGCAAATAAAGAAAAGATGGGCAAAATACAACATATAAAATACATGCACTGCGTACTTTTGGGAAGGAGTATAAATTATGAAACAACCTAAATTACATACTACTAGTAACACCATCCTTCCCCCTGAACATTTTAACACCATGTAGTGAAAAGTGAACACACCACACGACAAACACCCGGGCCAGACACAAACAACAAGGGTGAACCAACACTACAAATACACGTGTACCACACTATGGACCACATAGAGGGTACACACAGTGAGGCGCAGGGCGACTTACACACAATCCACAACTGAAGCGCGTAGCGACTAACACAGGACAACACGTGATGCACAAGGCGACTTACACACAACAACTGAAGCGCAGGGCGACTTACACAGGACAACATGTGAGGCGCAGGGCGACTTACACAGGACAACATGTGAGGTGCAGGGCGACTTACACACATACAACATCTGAAGCGCAGGGCGACTTACACAAGACAACACATGAAGCGCAGGACGACTTACACACATACTACATCTGTAGCGCAGGGCGACTTACACAGGACAACATGTGAGGCGCAGGGCGACTTACACACATACAACATCTGAAGCGCAGGACGACTTACACACATACTACATCTGTAGCGCAGGGCGACTTACACAGGAGAACATGTGAAGCGCAGGACGACTTACACAAAAGTGGGGAAACCACCCATCAAGACCAGAACCACCCTCAAGTAAGAGATTACCAGTGATGTCCACCCACCATGAGACAAGTACATCCCAACCAATGAAAGAGCCTAAAACTGTGGCATCATGTAATATGAAAACATTGCAAGGTGAATACAAGGACAAATTCAATAACCGTAGAACACTACCAAACTGTGTCCTACACGGTGAGTGATTTCTCACCTGAGTTGTGCCAGAACAAGCAGTGAGCTCCAGAGCGATGACTAACTACATAACCTATAAGAGAAATAACACTCACAAAGCAAAAAGTAACCAAAGGAGCAGGTGAGACCTTACAATATGAGTACCAGAAAACGGGTCTTCACCAAAATGAAACGTTGCCCACACAGCATATTGTCACACATGGTCCTTTTTGGCTCCGGTGTAACATTACCTCCAACATACATGAAATGGAGATTCTTACCCAAAGAATGCCTCAACGACGATGGTTCCACAAGTACTCACAGTCAAATCACAATGCATTGTGGTTTGTGCCCGGATCCCATCTAAAAGATAAAACTTTATTGAGACAAGCGTGAAGCAGCATAGATAGCAATAACGAGGGCACACAGTAGTTCGCCTGTAAACCCAAGATGGCGGCACGTTTTGTTACGTGCGCGGGGTGGCTCACGGCGCGTGCATGCGCCAAAAACAACCATGCAGCAAGAACCATCGGAGATCCTCGTGAAGGTAAGAGCGCGCGCTAAGCAAGACACGCACCTACAATTTCGAACCACACATAGCGGTTAAACTGCCAATCTGAAAGGCTGACAGGGACAATTAAAAAACTATAATGTCTCACAACAAATATTTGCCCCAATACGCCAACATTTGGAAATGGCCGCAAGTGTCACAGGCAGAAAAATCACCGGCATCAAATACTCATAAATCACTTCTATGCTAGATAACCACCGCTACGCACTCCATGGAAAAACTCCTCTGGTGGAAGTCATAGGATCCTTTATATCCACAACAGTCCCAGCGCCAGTTTTTTCACACTCCCAACACTAAGATCGCCTCAAGTCCAAAAACCGAGCATATATTTAGACGAGGCAAAATCTCCTTTTGAAGTGCACTAATATCAAATCAAAGTTTTAGATGACAAAAGCAATATGCAGGCGCCTCTTAAATAGCGCTCACCACTGGCAGTAGACAGATTAACTGCAGAACAACTTTCCATGTGAAACATGACGTCTGCTGCATCCATGCTGTGTACACTCAATGTGGAAAAACATTTCAAAGGAGTAGACTTCCCAATTTGAAGCAAAACTTGTGGGTATAAACGAATTGTAGGAATATTGTCCAGAAATGTATAACATGTTGCTTTGCATAGCAACTTCCAGGCACGTTATTTCCACCTTGTTCACTCACGCTGCTTGTACTTTCTAAGTGCCATACAAGTACCAATCTTAGCAGAACCACACCGCTCCTGTGTGGCACCTGTGAATTTACTTCACTGAGTTGGACCACAACTCACATCTTGAACAGCCACATTCCTTTGCGCAGTAGATACATCCATACAGAAGATTCAAAAGGAAGTGGTAGGGTGAAAGCCAGTCAATCCATACCCTAACATACAGACCATAACTGTGGTCAAGTCCATGGCGCAAGATCAGGCAGGACACAGGTTGGGGCCGTCCGATGACAGGACACTGGTGGGGCCGGCTTGCCTTTTACTCCATTCTGTTTCATGTATTTTTCTTTCTTTTTTCTTCGTAGTTGCGCTGGTATTTTTCTTTCTTTTTTCTTTGTAGTTGCGCTGGTTTCTTTGTAGTTCCTGGGTTACTGTTCAGTGCTTGAGTACGCTTGGGTCCAGGTCCGCTCGTCGCCAAAAATTATGTTGTGCTCTTACATGAAGGTGGTTGTAGGTTTCTAAATCTTCTTTATTAGTTCCAGTTCCAGGTAACATCAGACTTGGTTCTGCCATATACCAGCTCCTACACCAGCTCCTACTTGGCCTATTACAGCCCCCATCACAGCCCCACCAGGAGCAGCCTGCCTAGCTGCTCAGCCCATCTCCAACTGTCATCACTCATCCACACAGGCACCCAGGCATTCCATTCATCACAGTCACACCAACATTCCGTTACCATCTCTCACTCTGGCTGAGCAGCTAGGAAGACCTAGGCTAATTACAATTAATGTAAAACTCAGGGTATAACACCCTTCCCAATCAGGATTAGGCTACTGCCCCCCCCCCACAGGAGAGAGGCAGGATAGGGGGTGTTCCCACCCCAGGACAGGGACCCATTGGTCCCTGCCCTTCACCTACCTGTAACGCCCCTAAATCTAGTATTTAGGGGCACCCTGAACCCTCCTTCCCCAGATTCCGAAATCCGAAGAAGAGTTAGAAGAAAGAAGGCCTGCCCTGCAGCTGCTAAGAGGAGGAAGACATCAACTGCTTTGGCCCTAGTCCTACCGGCCTGTCAACCCTCGAACCTGCTTCTGCTCCAACCCGGCATCTCTTGTGGCCAGCAACCTCACAAACCCCGGAGGACCTGGCTACCTTTTGACTCTAAGCCCACTGGGACTCCCATGAGTAGAGGCTCTACTCAAAATCTACTTCTAATCCCTGGCAGCAGCCCAGAACCGCGAACCCAGCCCACTCTGCACCCGCCAGGCCTGGCCTGTGCCGGAGTGAACAAAGACCACGAGGACGACCCCACGGTGACTGTGACCCTGAGTCCGGCATCCAAGGACCCCCCTCGACACTCCTGAAGAAGCCTGCAGCCTCAGAACCAGGTGCCCCCCACCAACCGCGATCAACAGAGGGTAAGATTTCCTGACACCAAAAGGCAACCCAGCGCCCCGCGGCCCCCTGTGCCCAATCCCGAGGTACCTACCTATCCTCCAACTACCCAACTTACCTCTAAAAGTGGTGGTGGCACCTGAAGAATCTTCGTCCCCGAGCTTGCAGTCTTTTTCTAAACCGGAGATTTCCCATTGAAATCAATTGAGCGCCCGTAGGCTCAAAAGCACCCTGTACCCAGCCGCCCGAGTGGCCCTGGCAGTGTAACCTCGACACCTATCTACTTCCCCACTTGCCCTGAGTAAGTGACCAGGAGCCCATCTCCCACAGCCGCGTGGCCTGCTAGTCAACAGCCACCAACCAAGGCCCCCCTACCTCTCATAGGATAACTTTGGGCCTAACTCTTTCTTCACCCGGCTGCCCTTGTGCTGCTGAGGGTGAACCAACTGTACCTACCTGATTCTGGGAGACCCCTGAGTCTATGCCCAGAACCTTAACTCTGCCAGTCGAGTACTTACCTTCAAACCGATAAATCAATTTTCTTCATAGGGTAACATTGACTGGCTTTCCTGAAATTTCTTCTAAGTGTGGACTTAAAATATTCACGAAAATACTCACTTGCTCTTAGGTGAGCTCCCAGTGCTGGATCTTGGTGGCCAGCACTGACTCTGAAAAATACTTACAACTGTACTTACCAGTAACCGAATTTTCTCCCATAGGAAATCATTGACTGTTTTTCTGTGAAATTTCTTCTAAGTGTCAATTTCTGCAAACTTTAAATATTCTTTAAAAATTGTATAATATCTGAAAACGTAATTACTTAACTGTTTTGAATAAAGGTCCCAGTACTGAGTCTAGGCACCTAGTACTGGATTACAAAAGTAACAAGATCATACTATACCTGCAACTTGAATTTTCTGCCATAGGGAATCATTGACTGTTTTCTATGAAATATTTTCTAAGTGTCAACTTTTAAAATAGCAAAATATTGCCTAAAAATCATCACAGTAATTAAGTCGACTTTTATCACTTGATTCCAAGTATTGACCCAGGGCTGAATCTAGGATCCAGTCCTGGAATTACAAGAGTAATCCTAAAAGTAATCTGTGGCAAATAACTTGAAACTTCCATTGAACTCAACGCATTATTGTGTTTAGAATTGTGTTGCCTATTGCAACCACTTGTAACTTTCTACACAAGTCAATTGCATATTGCAAAAGTATTTATATAAAGCATCTCATTCTGAGAAAGTATATTTTAATACCTATTGTTGGTTCTAAAATGAAACAAGCATATATTTTTTTATAAATAAACTATTAGCCTAGAGTTCAGTTATTGAATGTGTGAGACCATTTGCTGGCTGAGTGTGTGCAACAAATGCTTTACACTGTCATCTGATACTGCCTTACTGCTCGACCAAGCTACCACTTTAGAGAGTAAGGTTATATCTAACTTTAGCCTCTACCAAACTTCTGGGGACTGTGGACTCTGTACACCCTGTACCTATTTGGGAACAGTATATACAGAGCCACTTTCTCACACACGTTAGTTAGATTCCTTACCTTAGAATATCCCCAGGCGTCAGGCTGGATCCGGAAAGATTTTTCGTCGGCAATACCCTTGTGCGTCGCTAGGCATCGTCTGCGGCTCCGCGTCTGTCGTCGTGATCACCGGGATGACGTCGCCGGAGTACTTCGATGCTGCCCTCGCGCGCTGACGTCAGTTCTTCTTTTTTCTGCGCCAGTTAGCGCAGATCCGGGAAGAGCATACCCTTTAGTCACTTTTTGACTAAACGTTTTGAACTTCTTTGGTTCATTTTTCGAATCGACCTCGACTCCTGGTGCCGGTAGGGATGCCCGGTTTAAAGCCGTGCGACGCCTGTCACCGACCGATCTCGGTTACGGATCACCACCCTCGGTGTCTCTACTGCCTTGGTGCTGACCATTATGTTGAGTCATGCCCCGACTGCCGGGCCTTGACCTCGAAGGCTAGGCGGGAGCGGTCCCGCAAGCTCCTCGAGGTCGAGGGGCCGGTCGCAGACCGCAGCCATCACCGCTCGTCGGGGTCGAAGTCCTCGCTTTTCGGTAAGTCGAGGCACAGTAAGAAGTCGTCCAAGAAGCGACATTGCTCTTCTGACTTCCCTTGCCGGTTGCGCGACTTGGCTGAGGGTTCGGGTGGCACCACCCACGCGGCTCAGTCGGATCCACAGGAGTCGCATCCGGCCCCATACCCTCCGGTCCCTGGACCTAATGCGACTCCGGGCGACATTCAGAACTTCCTCGTGGCCATGAGGAGTCTCGCTCCGCCATCGAGGCCTGCCGACGCTTTCGGGCCCTGCAGGTCCGACTGGGAGTCCAAGTGAGCCGGCGGCTCCGGCCCCGGCGCAGTCGTCGACTTCGGTCCTGTCGCCGCAGGCCCCCGTGGGATCCAGGCCTGGGTCCCGGTCGACACCGGTTGACCTTACGACCCCGGCGCCGACCTCTATGGTGCCACTCCTGGCGCCGTCTTCGGACGACGTCGTCCCCAGTTTTAGCCCCGGTCCGGGCCCGATATCGGAGCAGTGGCGCCCGGCACCGTCTTCGGCACCAATGGATGAGTAATTCATCTACCGCCCGGCTCAGTCCTTTCAACCTGTCTACCAGGAGTCGGATGACGGGGACGACTGGAAGGGGTCTGAGGACCCTCTGGCACAGCAGTGCCAGTTTGATCAGGACTGGGCAGAAGAGCTGGGGGATGCCAGTGGTCTTGACACCTCCCCTGACACTGGCTTCATCCCTCCTCTCTCCGTGGCTACGGAGGAGGGTGCAACCTATTCTGTGGTGCTGCGCAGGGCTGCTGAAGCCCTTCATCTGGAGCTCCCTGCAGTGGCCGTGAGGACTAACCTCACTGAAGTGCTTCAACCGCCAGTAAGCTCTTCGGAGCCTCTACTGCAGTTCAATGAAGCACTGACTGACGTTCTGATGGGCACCTGGTTCAACCCCTCCACAGTCACTCCTGTGGACTGGAACGTGGCCCGGCGCCACCGCCCTGCACCAGGCGACCCCAGCTTTCTGTCCGTGCACCCCACCCCTGAGAGCCTGGTTATCCAGGCCTCTACGTCCCAGACCGCCTTCCCGTCCGCTCCTCCGGATCGGGAATCCAAAAGGTTGGAACAGTTTGGGAAGAAGCTTTTCCTCCCTCAGTTTGGGGTTGCGATCTATCAACACCGCGTGCCTTTTGGACCGTTACACCCACTCCCAGTGGGATACGGTGGCGGATGTGCTGCCCCAGTGTCCGGAGGAGGCCCGGACACAGCTCGCCCAGGCTCTTGCTGAGGGGTGGGATGCAGCACGGTACTCAATTCGATGTGGGCTTGACACCACGGACTCGCTAGGTAAGGCGATTGTGACGGCGGTGGCGGTTCGTCGCCACGCCTGGCTGAGATCCACAAATTTCTCTGGGGAGGTCCAGAGCACACTCATGGACATGCCCTTTGATGGCCGTCGCCTGTTTGGCGACAAAGCGGATAGTGCGCTGGAGCGCTTTAAGGACTCCAGGGCTACGGCCAAGTCCTTGGGCCTCTCGGCCCCGCGCCCACAAACTTCCACTTTTTGACCCTTTCGTGGCCAAGAAAGGGCCGCTCCCACACGTCTGTCTAGCCACAGGCCGCTGAACCAGTCTCAACGCGGTCGCGGACGTGGGTTCTGCCGAGGCGGAACAGGGGGACAGCGAGCCGGTCAGCTCACATCTGCCCCCGCAGCATCTGCCTCAAAGCCTTCCTAGTCCGACTTTTCAGGCCCATTCCACGCCAGTGGGAGGCAGAGTTCGCCATCACCTGCTCCACTGGCGTACCATCACGTCGGACAGGTGGGTGCTGCAAATCGTCCGAAAGGGCTACTCCCTCCCCTCCGAGGCGACCCCTGCAGCCATGCCACCGCAGTATCACAGCATGTCGGGGGATCACTTGTTACTTCTACAAGAGGAAGTTACAGCCCTCTTGGCCAAGGGGGCCATCCAGCGCGTTCCTGGGACAGATGTAGGACGGGGTTGCTACTCCCACTACTTTCTGGTTCCCAAGAAGGGCAAAAGGGGGCCTGCGCCCTATCTTGGACCTCAGGAGCGTCAACGCCTTCCTCCGGAAGGAGATGTTCAAGATGCTCACCTTAGCTCAGGTTCTGGCTGCCCTAGACCCTGGAGACTGGATGGTAGCGTTGGACTTGTAGGACGCTTATTTCCACATCCCCGTCCTGCCGGCCCACCGGCGTTACCTGCGCTTCACGGTTGGCCACGAGTACTTTCAATTTACCGTGCTCCCCTTCGGCCTCACCAGTGCCCCTCGGGTGTTCACGAAAGTGATGGCGGTGGTCACAGCTCATCTGCTTAGATTAGGGGTTCCGGTCTTCCCCTATCTCGACGACTGGTTGTTGAAGGCCGGCTCGCCCCAGGTAGTCGTCTCCCACCTCCAGACTACTGCCGACCTCCTACATTTGTTGGGGTTCTCCATCAACGTGCCGAAGTCGCATCGGAGTCCCTCCCAGAAGCTTCTTTTCATTGAAGCGGTTCTGGACTCAGTTTCGGGTCTATCCTCCAGAACAGCGGGTTCGGGATATTAAGGCTCTGATTCCGATCTTTCAGCCTTAATCCTGAGTTTCGGTCGGATGGTCCTGTGGCTGCTGGGTCTAACGGCCTCCTGCATCCTGCTGGTACATCACGCCGGGTGGCGGATGCGGGCTCTGCAGTGGGACCTGACGTTCCAGTGGGCCCAACATGGGGGCAACCTGTCCGACCACGTCCGGATTTCGGAGGGCACTGCAAGACAGTTGCAGTGGTGGCACACGGACCACGATTGGGTCAGTGGCAGATCCCTCTCCCTACCCCAACCAGAGCATGTAGTGGTGACGGATGCGTCCCTCCTGGGATGGGGGGGCCACATGGGAGAGGCGGAGATCAGAGGCCTTTGTTCTCTGGCGGAGTCCCGGCTTCATATCAATCTATTGGAGCTACGGGCGATCCAGCTTGCACTGAAGGCATTCCTTCCCTCTGTATGGGGAAGTGTAGTGCAGGTGTTCACAGACAACACCACCGCCATGTGGTATTGCAACAAACAGGGCGGGGTGGGGTCGTAGACCCTTTGTCAGGAGGCTCTGCGCCTCTGGACATGGCTGGAACATCAGGGCATCACCCTGGTGGTTCAACACCTGGCAGGTTCTCTGAACGTCTGGGCGGACAAACTCAGCCGCCGGTGCATGATGGATCACGAATGGCGTATGAACTCGGACGTGGCGCAAGGCCTCTTTCGGCAGTGTGGAGAGCCTTGGTTAGATCTATTCGCCACCGAAGAGAACGCGCAATGTCATCAGTTCTGCGCGTTGGCATTTCCAAGTCGGCACTCGCTCGGAGACGCTTTTCGTCGCGAGTGGAGTTGCGGTCTATTGTACGCCTTTCAGTCAAGATCAGGCACGACCGGGCCCAAGTCATCCTTGTGGCTCCGGATAGGGCATGAAGGTACTGGTATCCCGAGCTACTCAGTATGTCAATCGATCCCCTAATTCGACTGCCTCTTCAGGAGGACCTTCTGTCGCAGCAGCAGGGGACGGTCCTCCACCCGAACCGGTCCAGCCTCCACCTCCATGCGTGGACATTGAGCGGCGACAGTTGATGCCATTTGACTTGCCTCCTGAAGTCTGTGATGTCATTCTGGCAGCCAGGCGTCCCTCCACTAAAACGGTATACGCCTGCAGGTGGAACAAATTTGTGGCATGGTGCACAGCAAAGGCTGTGGATCCCCTTTCCGCCCCTCTTTCTGAAGTTCTCCTTTTTCTTCTTTCCCTGGCCCAGCAGGGTTCTGCTCTGGGCACCCTCAAGGGATATCTTTCAGCTCATTCTGCCGTCTTGCGGCTTCCCGGTCAGCCTTCTCTTTTCACGTCCCCTGTTGTTGCTAGATTCTTTAAGGGCATTATTCACATGTTTCCTCCAGTCCCTTTCGTAATGCCTCAGTGGGACCTGAACCTGGTGTTAACCTATCTGATATGCGCTCCTTTTGAGCCACTTCATAATTGTCCTCTTCGTCTTCTGACTCTTAAGACTGCTTTCCTGGTTGCCATCACCTCTGCCAGACGAGTGAGTGAGTTCCAGGCTCTTTCTTCTAAACCTCCTTTCCTCTCTGTGTATCCGGACAAGGTTGTTCTCAGGACTCTTCCTTCCCTTCTTAAGGTGGTAGCTGCCTTTCACATGGGCCAGTCTGTTACATTGCCCACCTTATTTCCGCATCCTTCGAGAAAGAGGAAGAGAGGCTCCACCGCCTGGACCCAAAACATTCGCTTTCCTTCTATCTGGACCACACAACCGTTCCGGGTGGAAGACCAACTCTTTGTTGGCTACGTGGGCGCCAAGAAGGGGCGGGCAGTGCACAAGCAGACCATCTCTCGGTGGGTCGTTTTGTGCATTAAGGCCTGTTATTCCTTGGCTAAGAAGGAACCTCCTGTAGGGCTGAGGGCCCATTCCACTCGGGCCACTGTGGCTACTACTGCCCTGGGACGGGGAGTCCCTCTGCAGGACATTTGTCAGGCAGCAAAGTGGGCCTCGCTGCACACGTTTGCCAAGCATTATTGCCTGGACAGCCAAGTCCGGGGAGACGGCTTCTTTGGCCGTTCCGTTCTCCAGGACTTCCTGGTGTGATCTTGGTCCGCAGATCCAACCACCGGGGTTGATATTGCTGGGGTATCTATTCTAAGGTAAGGAATCTAACTAACATGTTTCTTTCAGATGAACAAGTTACTTACCTTCGGTAACGATATATCTGTAAGAAACATTAGTTAGTTAGATTGCTTACCGCCCCACCCATGCTTCCCGTTCTGCGAACTGATATCTAGGGTTAAGGTAATCCCTTTCAGGGCCCTAGTTTCATGGCACCAGTGTCGGTTTCTTGCATGGCTCTGCGTTCCTGGCGCTGAAACTATGTACAGAACTGATGTCAGCGCGCGAGGGTGGCGTCTAAGTACTCCGACGTCATCCCGGCAATCACGACGCCGATGACGGACGCGGAGCCGCAGACGACACCTAGCGACGCGCAAGGGTATTGCTGACGAAAAATCTTTACGGATCCAGCCTGACGCCTGGGGATCTTCTAAGGTAAGGAATCTAACTAAATAATGTTTCTTACAGATATATCGTTACCGAAGGTAAGTAACTTGTTCATCCTTCCCACAGACGGTATCTTCGGTTTGCAGTAGCCGGAGACCATTACCAGTTCAAAGTACTACCATTTGGCCTCAAATCAGCCCGAGAATTTTTACAAAGTGTCTGGCGCCAGTGGCAGCTTTTCTCAGAAAGCTAAGACACCAGGTGTTTCCATACCTGGACGACTGGTTGATAAAAGCGGCATCAGAAACTTCAGCCCAGGTGTCAACTACGGCATGCTTACAATTATTTGCCGAACTGGGACTGATTTTGAATATAGAGAAATTATCCCATCAACCTTCAAGGAAGATCACGTTCCTGGGAGCGATTCTGGACACCTCTGTAAACTAGGCATTTCCCTCCACAGAGAGGCAACTGGGTCTCATGACGCTTGCCAAGAATTTGACAAGAAAAAAGTGTCTTTCAGTACTCACGTACAAGTCGCTACTAGGGACAATGTCCTCTTGCATACTTCTGATTCCTTTATGCCGACTAAAGATGCATCCATTACAGGAGGAACTGGATCGGCAATGGCACCAGGCAGAGGGATCCTTCGACGACAAGGTGAAGATCATGCCGGCTATGGGGCAAGCACTAGCATGGTGGACCCACAAAAGGAACATTTCGGTGGGCCTTTCCTTCCTGACCGAACCAGCTCCATTGGTAATTACCACCGATGCATCACTGGAAGGATGGGGGGCGTTCCTTCAGGAGCTACAAGTCAGCGGTCGGTGGGGATTGCAGGAACTGCAGCTCCACATCAATTTGCTGGAGCTCAAAGCCATAGGCTTGGCATTGCTGGCTTTCCTACCAAGAATTCAGGGAGCATCTGTTCTGATAAGAACAGACACTATCTCAACAAGCAGGGAGGTACAAGATCACTCTCCCTGTCGCAGGAAGCACAAAAGATATGGAAGTGGGCTGTTCAACACGAGGTGTCTCTAAAAGCGGAACATCTTCCAGGAGGTCAGAATGTCAAAGCGGACACTCTCATCAGACTGAAGTCCACATGCCACGAGTGGGAAATCAACCAGGAAATTTTACAAAGCATCTTCTTCAAATGGGGAGTTCCGACAGTGGATCGGTTTGCGACATCTCAGAACAAAAAATGCCGGTTCTTCACAAGTTGGCATCACCAAAGGGGATCATGGGGGGAATGCGTTTTTGATGGCATGGTCAGGCGTCTACGCCTACGCCTTCCCTCCGATTCCCCTCCTGCCACGCGTTCTCACAAAGATAAAGAAAGAACCGTGCAAAGTGATACTGATAGCTCCGTGGTGACCCAGGCAACACTGGTTCACAGAGTTACTCTTGCTGTTGGAGAATCATCTGATTCATCTGCAACCAATACCATCACTCTTGACAATGTCCCGGGGACAAGTGCTTCATCCAGACCCGAAATCGCTACGCTTAGCGGCCTGGCTCCTGAACACTGCGAATTTCAACACCTAGATATTTCATCAGAATGCAGAGATATACTAGCAAATACCAGAGCGGAAAGTACAAACAAGACATATAGGATGAAATGGAAGAGATTCTGTTTGTGGTGCCAAGAATGTAATATTCATCCTCTAAGCTCAGCGGCACATGAAATTATTCCATATATTTTAACGTTGGCAAAATCTGGTTTAGCCCATGCTTCTATTAAAGTGCATCTTGCTGCGATTTCTCGATAGAGAAGAACTTCCTCAGGTCCATCACTGTGGTCTGAAAGGATTATCAAACAGTTCATGAAAGGATTATCTGAAAGAGACACGTTAGTGATAGATTCCTTACCTTAGAATATCCCCAGGTGTCAGACTGGATCCGGAAAGTTTTTTGTAGCAGTACCCCTGCGCGTCAGTAGGTGGCGTTGTGCGGCTCCATCGCTGGCGTCGTAAACGCCGAGATGACGTCACGGAGACTACTTAGGCGCCACCCATGTGCGCTGATGTCAGTTCATTCTTTTTCCGCGCCAGCAAGTGCAGATCCAGATAGAGCACATACCTTAGTCACTTTTTGACTACTCTTTTGAGACTTTTTGTCTCTTTTTTTCTCCTGGTGCACATAGGGATGCCTGGCTTTGTCTTGTGGGGCCTGCCGTCGCAACATATCGGTGGCAGACCCCCATGATGTTTGCCTCTACTGCCTGGCGACCGAACATGACTCCCGGTCCTGCCGGGACTGCCGAGCCATGGCCCCGAAGAACTTAAGGGAGCTGTGCCGGAAAAGGCTGGAGGCCGGGCACTCGTCCCAATGCTGCTCCAGGTCCAGGGACCGTTTCCGGGACAGCTCGCGGGGCCGCAGTCGTCGCTCCTCGGGCTCCAAGTCTTTGCCCTCGGATTCCGGTAAGCGACGACATAAAAAGAAGTCAAAGAAGCGTGTTCGCTCTCCGACGTTCCCCCGTCGGTCCTCGGATGCGACGAGGGGTACAGGGGTTCTGCCCCTGCGGCTCCCTGGGAGCCCCGTGGCCTACCGGCCTTACCAGGGTCCGTCGGCGACTCCCGAACAGGTGCAAGATTTTCTTGCCACCATGGACCGCCTTTTTAGTCCTCGGGCTCCCACCGGCGCGCCTTCAGGCCCCGTGGTCCCGTGTCTAGATCCTGTCGGCTCTGCCGGTGGATCCAACTTTGGTGCCACAGGATCTTACGCCGTTGGCTCCGGCCCCGCCCTCAGCTCCGCCGCCGCAGTGGGTGCCGTTCGTTCCACCCTTGCCCTGGTTCCAGGACCATTGCGTTCCTGCCTGGGATCCGCATTGGGAGATTGCGCCGGCCCGACCCCGGCCGGTGCCGTTCACGGCGCCTTTTCCGATGCTGTTTGTCCCTTCCCTCTGCCACCGCGGCTGGTTCCTCCTGCAAAGGAGATGGGGGATGACTGGGAGGGGTTCGAGGACCCTCAGGCCCGTCAATGTGACTCCGAGCAGGACTGGGTGGACGATCTGGAGGACGCCGGCGACCTCGATGTCTCTTTTGACCCGGGGTTTGCCTCTCCCCTGCCTACGATGGAGGTCCTCAACCTTGATTTTCCTACGGTGGCTCTCAAAACTAACCTCCTTATTGAGGTGCTCCAGACTGCGTCAACTTCGTTGGAGCCACTGCTTCCCTTCAACGACACCCTCACAGACGTCCGGTTGGGCACTTGGTCGTAGCCGGCCACAGGGGACCCTGTGGATAAGAATGTTGGCAGGCGTCACCACCCGGCGCCTGGTGACCCCGCGTTTTGGACCACTCATCCTACGCCTGAGAGTCTGGTCATAAAGGCCTCGACGTCGCAGAGTGCCTTTCCCACGGCTCCACCGGATAAGAACTCTTCAGAAGTTGGAACAGTTTGGTAAGCGGTTGTTCTCCTCGGCCAGCTTGGGGCTGCAGTCGGTGAACACCGCCTGCTTATTGGGCTGCTATTCCCACGCGGTGTGGGATACGGTTGCTCAGGTGTTGCCTCAGTGTCCTGAGGAGGTCCATGCTGTGCTTTCCCAGGCGGTTGCTGAGGGTAAGGATGCAGCTAAGTTCGCCATTCGGTGTGGGGGGCAGTCCACCTCCGCCCCTGCTGCTTCTGCCTCCCAACCTTCCTATTCCGAGCATTGGGGACAACCCCACGCCAGTGGGTGGCAGGATTTGCCATCACCTCCCCCACTGGCGCGCCATCACATCAGACAAGTAGGTGTTGCAGATCATGTGCAAGGGTTACTCCCTTCCCTTTCGGTCCACCCCTCCAGCCATGCCACCTCGGTCCCACCGCATGTCGGGGGAACACTTAGCGACTCTCCAGCAGGAAGTTGCGGCTCTCTTCGCCAAGGGGGCCATCGAGTGCGTTCCTGGGCCAGAAGTAGGGAGTGGTTGTTATTCCCAATACTTTCTGGTCCCCAAGAAGGACAAAGCGGGTCTGCGTCCTATCTTGGACCTCCGGGACGTCAATCACTTCCTCCGGAAGGAGAAGTTCAAGATGCTGACTCTGGCTCAGGTCTTAGCTGCCCTCGACCCTGGAGACTGGATGGTAGCATTGGACTTGCAGGACACATATTTTCACATCCCCGTCCTGCTGGCCCACCGGCGTTACCTGCGGTTCACGGTAGGCCAGGAGCATTTTCAGTTTGCTGTGCTCCCCTTCGGCCTTACCAGCACCCCTCGGGTGTTCACGAAAGTGATGGCGGTGGTTGCAGCTTATCTGCGCAGGTCGGGGGTGTCAGTCTTCCCCTACCTCGACGACTGGTTGTTGAAGGTGGGCTCGCCCCAGGCAGTCATCACCTCCCCTTCTGACTACGTCCGACCTCCTGCATTTGCTGGGGTTCTCCATCAACGTGCCGAAGTCGCAACTGAGTCCCCCTCATAAGCTCCCCTTCATCAGGGCGGTTCTGGATTCGACGCTGTTTCGGGTTTATCCTCACGAGCAGCGAGTCCAGGATATTCAGGCTATGATTCCGACCTGTCCCGGGTTTCAGTCAGGGTGACCCTCCGGCTCCTGGGCCTGATGGCCTCCTGCATCCTGCTAGTGCCACATGCCAGATGGCATATGCGGGCTCTGCAGTCGGACCTGAAGTTCCAGTGGGAGCAGCATCAGGGCAACCTGTCCGATCATGTCCAGATCTCGGAGGGCACTGCACGACAATTGCAGTGGTGGCTCACGCATCGCGATTGGGTCAATGGCAGATCCCGCTCCCTTCCCCAACCGGAGCACACAGTGGTGACGGATGCATCCCTCCTGGGATGGGGAGGCCACTTGGGAGAGGCAGAGATCAGAGGACTCTGGTCTCCGGCAGAGTCCCGGCTCCATATCAACTTGTCGGAGCAGTGGGCGTTTCGACTGGCATTGAAGGCATTCCTTCCCTCTGTCTGGGGAGTGTGGTGCAGGTGTTCATGGACAACACCACCGCCATGTGGTGTTGCAACAAACCGGGTGTGGTGGGGTCATGGACCATATGTCAGGAGGCTCTGCGCCTCTGGACATGGCTGGAACATCAAGGCATTACCTTGGTGGTTCAACACCTGGCAGGTTCTCTGAACGCCAGGGTGGACGAACTCAGCCGCCGGTGCTGGATCGATCACGAATGGCGTCTGCACTCGGACGTGGCGCAAGGTCTCTTTCAGCAGTGGGGAGAGCCTTGGTTAGATCTATTCGCCACCGAAGAGAATGCGCAATGACATCAGTTCTGCGCGTTGGAATTTCAAAGGCGGCACTTGCTCTGCGACGCTTTTCGTCGCGAGTGGAGTTGCGGTCAGTTGTACGCCTTTCCGCCTATACCACGTCTGCCCAGAGGGCTGAAGATCTGGCGCGACCGGTACCAAGTCATCCTTGTGGCTACGGATTGGGCACGAAGATATTGGTATCCCGAGCTACTCAGCATGGCGATCAATCCCCCGATCCGTCTGCCTCTTCGGGAGGATCTTGTGTCGCAGCAGCAGGGAATGGTCCTCCACCCGAACCTGTCCAGCCTCCACCTCCATGCATGGAGATTGAGCGGCGACAGTTGACAGCTTTCGATCTTCCTCCCGAAGTCCGTGATGTCATCTTGGCAGCCAGGTGTCCCTCCACTAAAAAGGTGTACGCCTGTCGGTGGAGCAAATTTGTGGCATGGTGCACAGCGAATGCTGTGGGTCCCCTTTCTGCCCCTCTTTCGGAAGTTCTTGTTTTCCTGGTTTCCTTGACCCGGCAGGGCTCTGCTCTGGGCACTCTCAAAGGTTATCTTTCTGCCATCTCTGCCTTTCTCCAGCATCCTGATCAGCCTTCTCTTTTTAAGTCTCCGGTTGTTAACCATTTCCTTAAGGCATTACGCACACGTTTCCTCCCGTGCAGCTCATGATGCCTCAATGGGACTTGAATCTCGTTTTGACCTATCTGATGTGCGCTCCTTTCGAGCCCCTTCATACCTGTCCTTTGCGTCTTCTCACTCTCAAGACGGATTTCCTGGTAGCTATCACCTCTGCCAGAAGAGTGAGTGAGCTCCGGGCTCTTTCTTCCAAACCTCCTTTCCTTTCTGTTCATCCGGAAAAGGTGGTTTTAAGCACTGTCCCTCTTTCTTGCCAAAGGTTGTCACGCCCTTCCACATCGGGCAGACCATCACTTTGCCCACATTCTTTCTGCCTCCGCATCCTTCAAGGGAGGAGGAGAGGCTCCATCGTCTGGACTTAAAACGTGCGCTTGCGTTCTATCTGCAGCGTACACAGCAGTTCCGGGTGGATGACCAGCTCTTTGTTGGCTACGTGGGCGCCAAAAAAGGTTGGGCCGTGCACAAACGAACCATCTCGCGGTGTGTCGTTTTGTGCATCAAAGCATGCTACTCCTTGGCTAAGAAGGAGCCTCCTGTGGGGCTGCGTGCCCATTCTACCAGGGCAACTGCAGCCACTACTGCCTTGGGACGCGGCGTTCCCTTGAAGGACATTTGTCAGGCAGCTACGTGGGCCTCGCTGCACACGTTTACCAAGCATTACTACCTTGACAGTCAAGTCCGGAGAGACGGCTTCTTTGGCCATTCTGTTCTCCGTGACTTTCTGGTGTAATTTGTTCGCAGACTGTTGCGGGGTGACAGGGACAGAGTCGACAACCAGGTTAGGGCGGTGTAAAGATGGCTTTATTTTAGACAGAGTTCTCTTTTGGCGCAATGTCCTTCTGCTAGCTATAGACAAAGGAGAGTCCGATGGTCTTTGCCCCGACGCCTCCAGACTTCTGGTAGGGGAACTGTTCTCCTGTTTTCACTTGTCTTGGTCCGCACCCCCGGGATGGTTCCGGTGACGTCGCAGCAGTGATATCGGCAACCGAAAACAAACAACAAGGAAAACCAAGGATTAGGACAACGTCCTGCTCAGTTTGTATTAAGGGCCGGGAGTGAGGGACACCGAGTGCTCTAGTGCTCTTTTGATCCGCCGGCAAGTGTAATGGACAGGGTGTCGAGTGAAGGGAGGGGGTTATGACTGAACTATACGGGCACGTTAGAGTAACGGTGGCGGCTTCCGTCCCACCCAGCCCGCTACTTTCCCCCGTACCTGCTCAAGCCACGCTCCTCCCGTGGGAACGTGGCGGGGCGACTCGAGGGGTTGGTGGCCTCCTGGCTTGCAGCGGTCTTCTCTGCTCGGCTCCGTGCTCCGGTCGTCACTTCCTTCGCTTCCTCGATCTCTCTCCTGTCTCCTCGTACTCCTTGGCTCGGTCTCTCCTTCTTCCTCCTGGGAAACGCCGTCCGTCGTCTTCCGGGTATCCGCAGCATTTATCCGCCCCTCTACGACGACGTCCTCGGTGGGCGGGGTTTCGTCCAATTGGAAGGCCGCATTAAAGGAGCCCTGTCCCTGTTCCAGAGTCCAGTCCTATGTAGGATAGGAATACCACTCTGATGAAGTGCTGTGGTCCGCTGGTGGCTGTAGGGGAAGAGAAGGGGATGAGTCCCACGGGTTCCCGACTGTTGGGGCGTAACTCTCTTCCCCGTCACACAGACCCACCACCGGGGTTGGTATTGCTGGGGTATCTATTCTAAGGTAAGGAATCTATCACTAACGTGTCTCTTTCAGATGCACAAGTTATTACTTGTGTAACGATATATCTGTGTGGGAGGGCGGGCCGGATAAACAGACGCGGAGGCTGGATGTAATGAGCCAGTGGGTAGGTTTTATTGATAAAGCAGTAGGTATGGTAGGGGAGTCAGGTTTCAAGGATTGTGGGCGGTGTTTCACGACTTCTTCGTCTTCTTCGTCTTCCGATTTCGATCGGTCTTCGTCTCTGAATGATGACTCGGGGATAGTGGAGGTGGTTTCCTCAGGAAGGCTCATGCGAGGGACAAAAAGAGACAAACGAGAGGCCGTCAGGGATTTTGTCCTATTTATGCTCTAAGGAATCATAGCAAAAACCGTCACCTCACCCGTGTATTGATAGGGGACAGCAGGGTTCGTGTGCTGGACAGAGGGTCCAAATAGTAGCAGGGAGGCGGAAGACCCGGTTATTTAGGGAGGTCAGGATATTCGGGGTGTGCCCCTGTGGTCAGGTGAAGTAAGAGAGAGAGACGTTTCACTCTGCAGCACCACACACAGTAACACCCTACGACGCATCACCCTGTGACCCTATAACCCGGTATCCACCCTCCTCCCTTCTACCACCCGCTTCCCGATCCCGTTACCCGTGGTTTTAGCCACTCACCGGCCCCGCCGCAACACTTCCTGGTTGCGGCCGCTCTCCAGCCTCCTCCTGAGGGTTCCACCAGACTTCGTACCACGTCTCGTCCGGGGCCTCCTCCGCTTCCTCCGCTTCTGGACTCCACCTCGTCGCGCTCTCTCCTCGCTGCGCCGGTCTCGTCCTCCTCAGCTCCGGTTCTTCCTCGGTACGCTGCTCCTTGTCCTCTGCTTCGTTTCTCTCTACCTCCTGCTCCGCCTTCGATGCTTCTCCTTTCTCCCATCTCTCTCCGGCATGAGTGCATTCGTTCTCAGTTGCGATCCCTCTTTTCGCCTGAAGGAGAGAAGCACATCCGGGGTTAATCCCTCCTCCTTCCGGGTCCTTTCTGTTAGCGCCAGGACCTGTCCTGGCCTGCGGGTCAGGGGGCGAGGTCAGCGTCCTTACTGGTTGAGGCGGATAGGGGGATTGTTCGAGGACGGACTTCCTGTTTAAGGTCCGTGGGGATGAGGTATGTCCACTGTAATGTCCGAGGATTTCTCACATCCCTTTTCCCTTGCTGTCTTTCCAGAGGGGGTGTCCCTGGGATATCGGGAAAGGAAGTCCACATTGGTTTGTTCTGTGCCTTTCCTATGTTGGGTGTGAAATCTATAAGGTTGTAATGACAGGAACCACCGTAATATTCTCTCATTGTTCCCTTTATTTCGGGCTAGCCATTCCAAGGGGGCATGGTCAGTGTATAGCGTGAATTCTCGCCCCTCGAGATAGTATTTTAGGGAGTCAATGGCCCATTTGATGGCCAGGGCTTCTTTTTCAATTGCGGCGTAATTCCGTTCTCGGGGGTATAGTTTTCTACTGAGATATAAGATCGGTTTCTCCTCCCCCTGGTCATTCTTTTGGGATAACACGGCTCCCAGACCCTGATCCGAAGCATCGGTCTGGAGGATAAATGGTAATGAAATTTCGGGACTGGCTAACACCGTGTCTGAGGTCAGGGATGCTTTCAAAGCATTGAAGGACTGTACCACCTCGGGGCTGGGATCCCTCAATCTGGCTTCTGTTTTCACCGATTTTCGCAATAGGTCGGTGAGAGGGGCCGCTATGTGGGAGAACCGTGGGATAAACCTCCTATAGTACCCTAGTAGACCCAGGAACGCTCTCAGGGCTTTTGCGGAGCAAGGGAAGGGTATTTGGGAAATGGCGGTCAATTTTCTGTCTTGGGGCCGAATCATGCCTTCTCCTAACAGGTAGCCTAGATATTGCACTGTTTGGGCAGCTAAGTGGCTTTTTGCCGGATTGATCTTAAAGCCATGTTTACCCAATGTATGGACCACATCACATAGTTGAGACAAATGCTGTTCCCAGCTCTCACTGTATACTATGATGTCATCAATGTAGGCTCCGGCATAGCCCTCGTGAGGCCGTAGAATGAGATTCATAGCCCGCTGAAATGTGGCGGGGGCTCCATGTAAACCAAATGGTAACATGACAAATTGATATAGGCCGTCGGGAGTAGAAAACGCTGTCTTCTCCCGGTCTTGTTCTCGCAAGGGAATTTGCCAGTACCCTTTACACAAATCCAGGGTACTGACATACTTGGCTCTTCCTATTTTCTCTACCATTTCGTCTACCCGGGGTAAGGGGTAGGTGTCGAACTCAGATATTTTATTTACTTCCCTAAAATCAATACAAAAACGCACCGAACCATCAGGTTTCGGCACAAGCACAATAGGCGAATTCCATTCGCTCACCGAGGGCTCTATAACCCCCATTTGCAACATTTGGTGCACCTCGTTGTGTATGACCTGTCTGCGGGCCTCGGGTATGCGATATGGCCTCAGGCGTACTACTTTTCCGGGTCTTGTCTTGAGGGCGTGTTCCACCACAGAGGTCTTTCCCGGGGTGGTGGAAAATACATCCTGTAATGGAAGGAGGGACTTTATCAGCGCGGCTACGTTCTCGCTAGGCACATCCCTATCTATACATTGGCAGTACAAAGGGGTTTGGGTTTCTGCTAAGACATTTAGGACAGGCAGGGGTCCTTCCCATTTTTTCAAAAGATTCATGTGATATACTTGGGAAGTACCACGTTGTTTATCTAACTCAATTTTATAGGTAACTGGGGTCACTTTCTCCAGAATCACATACGGTCCTTGCTATTGCCCTAACAATTTGTGATCGGAAGAGGGCATCATCAGGAGTACGGCATCCCCAACCTCGAAGGATCTGTCCTTCGTTTTTCTGTTGTATTGGGATTTTTGTGCCTCTTGTGCTTTCTCCATGTTATTCCGGACGATGGTTCGTATCTGCATTAAGTGGTTTTTCAAATTGGTGGCGTAGTCAATCAGGGGGGTGTTACTATTAGGTTCGGTTTCCCAGGCCTCACGGGCCATGTCCAGGAAGGTTCGGGGTTGATGTCCATATAATAACTCAAAGGGGGAAAACCCTGTGCTTTTCTGGGTTTGGCAGCGGATGGCATACAAAGCTAGGGGCAACATGTCCTCCCACCGTTTGGTCTCGAGGTTAAGGAGTTTTTTTAGGGTGGTTTTCAGAGTAGCGTTGTACCGCTCCACCAATCCGTCGGTTTGGGGGTGGTATGCCGCCGTTCTGATTTGCTTAATCCCTAACTGGGTGCACACCTGTTTCATGACTTTAGACATAAACGGGGTCCCTTGATCCGTAAGGACCTCTTTTGGGAATCCCACCCGGGAGAATACTGTGATCATTGCTTTTGCTATGGCCGTAGCGTTCGGGTGCCGTAGTGCTATGGCCTCGGGAAACCGGGTGGCGTAATCAACGAGAACCAGCACATACCGACACCCGCTTCGGGAGGGTAGGAGGGGACCGATGATGTCCATGCCCACCCTAGAGAAGGGCTCATCGAGAATGGGCAGTGGTTGTAAGGGAGCTCGGGGAGGTCGGTACCTGCTATTTTTTTGACACACTGGGCACTCTCGACAGTACGTTGTGACTCTTTTATAGATCCCTGGCCAGTAGAACTGTCTGGTTATTAACTGTTCCGTTTTCTCCTCCCCGAAATGCCCCCCTAACAGATGGCTATGGGCCAGATCAAGGACTTTCTCTTGGAAGAAGGCTGGGATCAATAACTGGGGGTTGCTGTTGGGGTCTGCCTTCCGATAAAGCAATCCTTTTCTGACAAAAAAATAGGGACATACGTGTGACGGATCTTCCTGTGTCAGGGCTTTACTCCAGGCTTCCTGTAGCACCGGGTCTTCCTGTTGGGCGGTGTGGAACTGGCGATTCTGTTCCCACAGGTTTTCAATTGGGGTTGCTGGGAGAGCGTACATGGTTTTCCCCTTGTCTTTTCTTTTTTGATTACGGGATCTTCGTGGCTTGGAAGGGGGCCAGTCGGGATTTTCCTCTTGTGAGAAAGGAGCCATGTTCAGCCATTCCCAGTCAGATTGCGGGTCTTCCTGTAATAAGGCGGGCAAATGCGGATAGTCATTCCCTAAAATGACCTGTTCTGGAAGGCGCTGGATGAGGCCTACTTTCAGAGCCGACCCCGGATCAGTGGCCGTTTGTACCTGTACATGGGTTGTGGGATAGGTTTTGGTATCCCCATGGACGCATGGGATGTTCACAGTCCCCTCCACCGGTCCGATTCGGGTCCCTAAATCCTGGGGTCGTATCACGCTCTGTCGACATCCGGTATCCGCGAGAGCCGTCATCCTTTGTCCATTAACAGCCACTTCACAGCGATAAGGAGGGGACGCGGTCTTCGGGGGAAGGCAATAGTAATTCCTTGTCAGGCCTATTTCCATCGGTTCCTCTTTCTGCGGGCAGAACCGAGCTATGTGACCCAGTCCTCCACATCCATAACACTGGGGTCCCGGGGTAGGGGTTCGTACTGCAGAGAGTCCCGGGGGTCTGAAGGCAGGGGGTCCGGGGATTACGGTGACGGGGTCTGGTTTTCTCTGGAATACTGGTCGGGGAGGTCGGTGGGCCCCAGTAGGGCCGGTTTTCCAGGGTGTCTCTTCTCGTCACTTTTGTACTTCCTGTGCTCTGTTATAGGCACTGGCAATTTCTACAGCTGTCTCCAGGGTAAGGTGGGCATGCTGTCTGACCCATCTTTGGATAGGCGGATGGAGGGAGGTAAGGTACTGTTCTAGGTAGACCTTGGGCATTATATCTTCTTTAGTGGCGGTGGTGGGCTTTAACCACCGATCAGCCATGTCTCGCACGCGGAAGTATAAGGCTCTAGGGGTTTCTTAGGGTCCCTTCCTTTATCTGTCGTAGTTTCATCCTGTAGGTCTCGTCGTCTATCCCTAAGCGTTCCATGATGCATCGTTTTATGTCTGCGTAAGGGGTGGTGCCCAAGATGTTAGCGGCTTGGTAGGATGCTTGTAGCTCCCCTGACAGGAGGGGTCCCAAGTATTGTCCCCACTTGTCCGCCGGCCATGCGGCGGCCAAGGCCATACGTTCGAAGTTGTTGAAGAAGAATTCTGGATCTTCCCCGGCAACGTATTTTTGTAATATTACTGACGGCAGGGTACTCGGTCCTCGTTGCTGACCCAATACGTCGGCGATCTTCCCCATAGCCGCGTCATGGGTCTGGCCTTGATCAGTGAGGGCCTGTTGCAATTTTCCCCGGTCCTCTTCTACAATGGTGAGGAATTTATCCATAGCTTTCCCCAGGCATTCTTGGTTCTCCGCCATTCGAGCGATCACAGCCTCCATGTCTCCGGTATATCCCACTTCTGACACCACTTGTGGGAGGGCGGGCCGGATAAACAGACGCGGAGGCTGGATGTAATGAGCCAGTGGGTAGGTTTTATTGATAAAGCAGTAGGTATGGTAGGGGAGTCAGGTTTCAAGGATTGTGGGCGGTGTTTCACGACTTCTTCGTCTTCTTCGTCTTCCGATTTCGATCGGTCTTCGTCTCTGAATGATGACTCGGGGATAGTGGAGGTGGTTTCCTCAGGAAGGCTCATGCGAGGGACAAAAAGAGACAAACGAGAGGCCGTCAGGGATTTTGTCCTATTTATGCTCTAAGGAATCATAGCAAAAACCGTCACCTCACCCGTGTATTGATAGGGGACAGCAGGGTTTGTGTGCTGGACAGAGGGTCCAAATAGTAGCAGGGAGGCGGAAGACCCGGTTATTTGGGGAGGTCAGGATATTCGGGGTGTGCCCCTGTGGTCAGGTGAAGTAAGAGAGAGAGACGTTTCACTCTGCAGCACCACACACAGTAACACCCTACGACGCAACACCCTGTGACCCTATAACCCGGTATCCACCCTCCTCCCTTCTACCACCCGCTCCCGATCCCGTTACCCGTGGTTTTAGCCACTCACCGGCCCCGCCGCAACACTTCCTGGTTGCGGCCGCTCTCCAGCCTCCTCCTGAGGGTTCCACCAGTCTTCGTACCACGTCTCATCGTTTCTCTCTACCTCCTGCTCCACCTTCGATGCTTCTCCTTTCTCCCTTCTCTCTCCGGCACGAGTGCATTCGTTCTCAGTTGCGATCCCTCTTTTCGCCTGAAGGAGAGAAGCACATCCGGGGTTAATCCCTCCTCCTTCCGGGTCCTTTCTGTTAGCGCCAGGACCTGTCCCGGCCTGCGGGTCGGGGGCGGGGTCAGCGTCCTTACTGGTTGAGGCGCATAGGGGGATAGTTCGAGGACGGACTTCCTGTTTAAGGTCCGCGGGTAGGAGCGGGGATGAGGTATGTCCACTGTAATGTCCGAGGATTTCTCACAATCTGTAAGAGACATTAGTTAGTGATAGATTCCTTACCGCCCCACCTATCCTCCCCATTCTGCGAACTGGTTACTAGCGTTAAGGTCATCCCTTTTAGGGCCCTAGTTTTCTGCACCAATGGTCAGTATCTTGCATGGCTCTGCGTTCCTGGCGGTGAAAGTCGTGTACAGAACTGACGTCAGCGCGCATGGGTGGCGTCTAAGTACTCTCCGTGGCGTCATCTCGGCGCTTATGACGCCAGTGACTGACGCTGTGCCACACGACGCCACCTACTGACGCGCAGGGGTACTGCTAAGCGAAACTTTCCGGATCCAGTCTGACGCCTGGGGATATTCTAAGGTAAGGAATCCATCACTAACTAATGTCTCTTACAGATATATCGTTACACAAGTAGTAACTTGTGCATCAACAAGCAAGAGTGGGTCAATCTATACTAAAAACATTATATCAAACAAGTGATTCAACCATTAGCTAGCCAATGCTTTACACCCAATGCTAAAAATATATATGTCTACGGCCAATACATGCCACAAATGGAATAGGTTATTTACCCAACAAGCAGTTATTCGTAGCGTGTAACACCTTAGATTCATATGCACCGACCCATCTTCCCGGAAGCTTCTGGTTGAATTACTTTGAAATATTTAGGATACATTTAACACACTAAACATTTTATATGCATGTTCTTTATATTCTATCACTTTATTGCTCCTACCTTTCTAACGCTCATCCAATGAGCTAAAAAGAATCTAACAAAGGAGCCAAGGAACATGCGCAGTACACACTGGAGGAGGGGTCACTATACCTAGTGACTCGAAGACTAATTTGAAGAAAATCAACTTGTAATCGACCGGGCCCAGCACTAGATGGGAGGATGATGCTAAGCATGTCAATCTACGACACTACACACTATCAATAGATGCCTAATGGGTAAGTAACATTTTCCTTCTTCCACATGCTATGGGATTTAGAGCGCATGGCGTCCCGGAGGCCTCCCAGTGCAAAGAGAGGAAGCACAGTGATTCTAGGATCGAACGTAGGTAATCATAAAAAGATCACCCTGGAAAGAGGCAGGTTTTAATGGCTTTGCGAAATCGCAGCTCATTGTCCAGACACCTAATGTCCAAGAGGAGAAATTTCCAGAGCTTAGCGGTATTATATTGAAAGGAGCGCCCTCCCATTGTAGCTCTTTTAACTCCAGGAACGGTGACCAAATGTTGGTTCGATGAGCGAAGGGCCCTATTCGGGACATAGTGACAATCTGTTGAAGGATGGGTGGGCCTATTCCAGGAAGAATTCTATGGGCAATGCACAAGGACTTGAATTCAATTCTTTGAGGCGTTGAAAGCTGGTGCAAAGCCATCTACCCCATTGAAACCTGGGACTACCCAGTAACACACGAGCAGCCACATTTTGTACTGTAAAAGTGCCCTTTTTTGCATGGTTGCCCAAACTTTTTGCCACACTGCTGATGTACTTTGACTGAGTGTGCCCAGGGTTCCTCCCAAATGGGTACCCAGGGCCTATGTTCTTTCCCTGAAACTGCATTAAGACAAAACCCAGTTGGCACTCTCTGGCCACATGTCAGTCCCTTGTAAATGGTACCATAGGTACCAAGGGCACTGTGGCCAGGGAAGGCCTCTAAGGGCTGCAGCACTTATTGTGCCACCCTTAGAGTACCTTTATGCACACACACACACACACTACCATTGCAGGCTGCGTGTTTTGGTGCAGCACAAACTGGCATAGGTCAGCCTCCCCTCTAGCTGGGTGCACTACACCAGTGGTGAGGGTACAGATGCAGAAGCCCTGTACCCATACAGTACCTAAGCCAATTCTTAGTGTAAGTGCAGTAATGTCATTGAGTATATGATGCTGGGAGTTTGTCATTACGAACTCCACAGCACCATAATGGCTTTCCTAAAAAATGGGAAGTTTGGCATCAAACTTCTTAGCATATTAAACCAACACTGATGCCAGTGTGGTATTTAATGAAAAATGCGCTCAGAGGGCATCTTAGTGATGCCCCCTGAAAAACGATCCTAAGTCTATTGTCCTGGCTGAGTGGCTACTCGCCAGCTGTCACTACCAGACATTTTTCTGGACCCCGAGGTCGAGAGCCTGCCGCTCTCTGGGACCTAAAACAATGCACATCCTGGGACGAGGTGCCATGCCTCCTCCCCCAGGATGGGGAGGGTCCACGAAGGGGGAGCTTCAAAGGCTTGCCGCCTTTGTGAGCTACCCCAGCCATTTGCTGCTTCCAGCAATTGGCCCCCACTGGTTCTGACCCCCACTTTGGGCGGGAGAATCGGTGGGAAAACCGAGGGAGGCAGGGAGGTGTGCCCACCTTTGCCAACCCCACCCCTCAGGTGGGAGAGGCAAGGTGAAGCACAACTCTCAGTCCCCGCCATCTTGCAGATGGGGGGGACCCAATCCAACCAACCAGAGAGAGGCATATGTCCACTTCCCACTGGAGGGTGGCATAATAGGGGGTGTATCCACCGCAAGTGAAGGACCCATTGGTCCCAACCTTTACTTACCTGTAACGCCCCATATCTAGTATTTAGGGGCAACTCTGACCCTTGCCTCCTCGGGCAAGAACCGACCAGAAGAAGAGATTATGAAGGACCGCGGAAGCCGTGCTGAACTAAGAGGAGGTGGACGCCTAATGACTTGGCCTCAGCCCCACCGGCCTGTCTGCATCTCAAACCTGCTCCAGCGACATCCCAGTGTGTCCTGCAGCCATCAGCCCTGGCCAAATCCGCGAGCCTGCACCATTCTGCACCCGACGCCCACAGCCTGAGTTTGAGTAGCCCAACACCATGAGGAGGTATCCCCGGTGATCCTGACCTGATATCGGGTGATCTCTGACCTGCCTCGAATTTCCAATCAACGCCTGTAGCCTCTTTCTGAAGGACGCAAATACAGCACACTGCACCCAGTCGCCCCTGCGCTGTTGTGGGTACACTTTGGGTGCGAACTCAGATCCCCATTTGCCCTGAGCCTAACACCAGGAGCTTTGCTCCCACAACCTTGAAGTCTGCTCGTGAGCAGCCACCAACCAGAGGCCCCCTATCCTCCATTGGATAACATTGGGCCTCTGTACTCTGCTGCCCTAGTGCCGCTGATGGTGCTAGGACAGTGCATCCTAGACCCTGGGTGAACCCTGGTTCCAACCCCAGAAAACCAAACTCCCAAACCCAAGTACTTAACTTGAAACCGATAACCTCATTTCCTCCCATAGAAATATTTTCACAAGAAAGCAGTCCATGCAGCCCCAAGTGTGAAGTTGGTTTTGTCTGGGAACTTGAAAAACTGCAAATATCTAAAAACTGCTTTACTTACCTTTTCTCTAGGAAATGTCCCAGTGTGATATCTAGGCATATCACACTGAGTAGAAAAAGTAATCCGTAAAGTAATGTGAAAAGTAATCAAAACTACTTTCCCCCGTACCTGCTCAAGCCACGCTCCTCCCGTGGGAACGTGGCGGGGCGACTCGAGGGGTTGGTGGCCTCCTGGCTTGCAGCGGTCTTCTCTGCTCGGCTCTGTGCTCCGGTCGTCACTTCCTTCGCTTCCTCGATCTCTCTCCTGTCTCCTCGTACTCCTTGGCTCGGTCTCTCCTTCTTCCTCCTGGGAAACGCCGTCCGTCGTCTTCCGGGTATCCGCAGCATTTATCCGCCCCTCTACGACGACGTCCTCGGTGGGCGGGGTTTCGTCCAATTGGAAGGCCGCATTAAAGGAGCCCTGTCCCTGTTCCAGAGTCCAGTCCTATGTAGGATAGGAATACCACTCTGATGAAGTGCTGTGGTCCGCTGGTGGCTGTAGGGGAAGAGAAGGGGATGAGTCCCACGGGTTCCCGACTGTTGGGGCGTAACTCTCTTCCCCGTCACACAGACCCACCACCGGGGTTGGTATTGCTGGGGTATCTATTCTAAGGTAAGGAATCTATCACTAACGTGTCTCTTTCAGATGCACAAGTTATTACTTGTGTAACGATATATCTGTGTGGGAGGGCGGGCCGGATAAACAGACGTGGAGGCTGGATGTAATGAGCCAGTGGGTAGGTTTTATTGATAAAGCAGTAGGTATGGTAGGGGAGTCAGGTTTCAAGGATTGTGGGCGGTGTTTCACGACTTCTTCGTCTTCTTCGTCTTCCGATTTCGATCGGTCTTCGTCTCTGAATGATGACTCGGGGATAGTGGAGGTGGTTTCCTCAGGAAGGCTCATGCGAGGGACAAAAAGAGACAAACGAGAGGCCGTCAGGGATTTTGTCCTATTTATGCTCTAAGGAATCATAGCAAAAACCGTCACCTCACCCGTGTATTGATAGGGGACAGCAGGGTTCGTGTGCTGGACAGAGGGTCCAAATAGTAGCAGGGAGGCGGAAGACCCGGTTATTTAGGGAGGTCAGGATATTCGGGGTGTGCCCCTGTGGTCAGGTGAAGTAAGAGAGAGAGACGTTTCACTCTGCAGCACCACACACAGTAACACCCTACGACGCATCACCCTGTGACCCTATAACCCGGTATCCACCCTCCTCCCTTCTACCACCCGCTTCCCGATCCCGTTACCCGTGGTTTTAGCCACTCACCGGCCCCGCCGCAACACTTCCTGGTTGCGGCCGCTCTCCAGCCTCCTCCTGAGGGTTCCACCAGACTTCGTACCACGTCTCGTCCGGGGCCTCCTCCGCTTCCTCCGCTTCTGGACTCCACCTCGTCGCGCTCTCTCCTCGCTGCGCCGGTCTCGTCCTCCTCAGCTCCGGTTCTTCCTCGGTACGCTGCTCCTTGTCCTCTGCTTCGTTTCTCTCTACCTCCTGCTCCGCCTTCGATGCTTCTCCTTTCTCCCATCTCTCTCCGGCATGAGTGCATTCGTTCTCAGTTGCGATCCCTCTTTTCGCCTGAAGGAGAGAAGCACATCCGGGGTTAATCCCTCCTCCTTCCGGGTCCTTTCTGTTAGCGCCAGGACCTGTCCTGGCCTGCGGGTCAGGGGGCGGGGTCAGCGTCCTTACTGGTTGAGGCGGATAGGGGGATTGTTCGAGGACGGACTTCCTGTTTAAGGTCCGCGGGGATGAGGTATGTCCACTGTAATGTCCGAGGATTTCTCACATCCCTTTTCCCTTGCTGTCTTTCTAGAGGGGGTGTCCCTGGGATATCGGGAAAGGAAGTCCACATTGGTTTGTTCTGTGCCTTTCCTATGTTGGGTGTGAAATCTATAAGGTTGTAATGACAGGAACCACCGTAATATTCTCTCATTGTTCCCTTTATTTCGGGCTAGCCATTCCAAGGGGGCATGGTCAGTGTATAGCGTGAATTCTCGCCCCTCGAGATAGTATTTTAGGGAGTCAATGGCCCATTTGATGGCCAGGGCTTCTTTTTCAATTACGGCGTAATTCCGTTCTCGGGGGTATAGTTTTCTACTGAGATATAAGATCGGTTTCTCCTCCCCCTGGTCATTCTTTTGGGATAACACGGCTCCCAGACCCTGATCCGAAGCATCGGTCTGGAGGATAAATGGTAATGAAATTTCAGGACTGGCTAACACCGTGTCTGAGGTCAGTGATGCTTTCAAAGCATTGAAGGACTGTATCACCTCGGGGCTGGGATCCCTCAATCTGGCTTCTGTTTTCACCGATTTTCGCAATAGGTCGGTGAGAGGGGCCGCTATGTGGGAGAACCGTGGGATAAACCTCCTATAGTACCCTAGTAGACCCAGGAACGCTCTCAGGGCTTTTGCGGAGCAAGGGAAGGGTATTTGGGAAATGGCGGTCAATTTTCTGTCTTGGGGCCGAATCATGCCTTCTCCTAACAGGTAGCCTAGATATTGCACTGTTTGGGCAGCTAAGTGGCTTTTTGCCGGATTGATCTTAAAGCCATGTTTACCCAATGTATGGACCACATCACATAGTTGAGACAAATGCTGTTCCCAGCTCTCACTGTATACTATGATGTCATCAATGTAGGCTCCGGCATAGCCCTCGTGAGGCCGTAGAATGAGATTCATAGCCCGCTGAAATGTGGCGGGGGCTCCATGTAAACCAAATGGTAACATGACAAATTGATATAGGCCGTCGGGAGTAGAAAACGCTGTCTTCTCCCGGTCTTGTTCTCGCAAGGGAATTTGCCAGTACCCTTTACACAAATCCAGGGTACTGACATACTTGGCTCTTCCTATTTTCTCTACCATTTCGTCTACCCGGGGTAAGGGGTAGGTGTCGAACTCAGATATTTTATTTACTTCCCTAAAATCAATACAAAAACGCACCGAACCATCAGGTTTCGGCACAAGCACAATAGGCGAATTCCATTCGCTCACCGAGGGCTCTATAACCCCCATTTGCAACATTTGGTGCACCTCGTTGTGTATGACCTGTCTGCGGGCCTCGGGTATGCGATATGGCCTCAGGCGTACTACTTTTCCGGGTCTTGTCTTGAGGGCGTGTTCCACCACAGAGGTCTTTCCCGGGGTGGTGGAAAATACATCCTGTAATGGAAGGAGGGACTTTATCAGCGCGGCTACGTTCTCGCTAGGCACATCCCTATCTATACATTGGCAGTACAAAGGGGTTTGGGTTTCTGCTAAGACATTTAGGACAGGCAGGGGTCCTTCCCATTTTTTCAAAAGATTCATGTGATATACTTGGGAAGTACCACGTTGTTTATCTAACTCAATTTTATAGGTAACTGGGGTCACTTTCTCCAGAATCACATACGGTCCTTGCCATTGCCCTAACAATTTGTGATCGGAAGAGGGCATCATCAGGAGTACGGCATCCCCAACCTCGAAGGATCTGTCCTTCGTTTTTCTGTTGTATTGGGATTTTTGTGCCTCTTGTGCTTTCTCCATGTTATTCCGGACGATGGTTCGTATCTGCATTAAGTGGTTTTTCAAATTGGTGGCGTAGTCAATCAGGGGGGTGTTACTATTAGGTTCGGTTTCCCAGGCCTCACGGGCCATGTCCAGGAAGGTTCGGGGTTGATGTCCATATAATAACTCAAAGGGGGAAAACCCTGTGCTTTTCTGGGTTTGGCAGCGGATGGCATACAAAGCTAGGGGCAACATGTCCTCCCACCGTTTGGTCTCGAGGTTAAGGAGTTTTTTTAGGGTGGTTTTCAGAGTAGCGTTGTACCGCTCCACCAATCCGTCGGTTTGGGGGTGGTATGCCGCCGTTCTGATTTGCTTAATCCCTAACTGGGTGCACACCTGTTTCATGACTTTAGACATAAACGGGGTCCCTTGATCCGTAAGGACCTCTTTTGGGAATCCCACCCGGGAGAATACTGTGATCATTGCTTTTGCTATGGCCGTAGCGTTCGGGTGCCGTAGTGCTATGGCCTCGGGAAACCGGGTGGCGTAATCAACGAGAACCAGCACATACCGACACCCGCTTCGGGAGGGTAGGAGGGGACCGATGATGTCCATGCCCACCCTAGAGAAGGGCTCATCGAGAATGGGCAGTGGTTGTAAGGGAGCTCGGGGAGGTCGGTACCTGCTATTTTTTTGACACACTGGGCACTCTCGACAGTACGTTGTGACTCTTTTATAGATCCCTGGCCAGTAGAACTGTCTGGTTATTAACTGTTCCGTTTTCTCCTCCCCGAAATGCCCCCCTAACAGATGGCTATGGGCCAGATCAAGGACTTTCTCTTGGAAGAAGGCTGGGATCAATAACTGGGGGTTGCTGTTGGGGTCTGCCTTCCGATAAAGCAATCCTTTTCTGACAAAAAAATAGGGACATACGTGTGACGGATCTTCCTGTGTCAGGGCTTTACTCCAGGCTTCCTGTAGCACCGGGTCTTCCTGTTGGGCGGTGTGGAACTGGCGATTCTGTTCCCACAGGTTTTCAATTGGGGTTGCTGGGAGAGCGTACATGGTTTTCCCCTTGTCTTTTCTTTTTTGATTACGGGATCTTCGTGGCTTGGAAGGGGGCCAGTCGGGATTTTCCTCTTGTGAGAAAGGAGCCATGTTCAGCCATTCCCAGTCAGATTGCGGGTCTTCCTGTAATAAGGCGGGCAAATGCGGATAGTCATTCCCTAAAATGACCTGTTCTGGAAGGCGCTGGATGAGGCCTACTTTCAGAGCCGACCCCGGATCAGTGGCCGTTTGTACCTGTACATGGGTTGTGGGATAGGTTTTGGTATCCCCATGGACGCATGGGATGTTCACAGTCCCCTCCACCGGTCCGATTCGGGTCCCTAAATCCTGGGGTCGTATCACGCTCTGTCGACATCCGGTATCCGCGAGAGCCGTCATCCTTTGTCCATTAACAGCCACTTCACAGCGATAAGGAGGGGACGCGGTCTTCGGGGGAAGGCAATAGTAATTCCTTGTCAGGCCTATTTCCATCGGTTCCTCTTTCTGCGGGCAGAACCGAGCTATGTGACCCAGTCCTCCACATCCATAACACTGGGGTCCCGGGGTAGGGGT
Source organism: Triturus cristatus (assembly GCF_964204655.1). NCBI lineage: Eukaryota > Metazoa > Chordata > Amphibia > Caudata > Salamandridae > Triturus > Triturus cristatus. The sequence continues at coordinate 120,605,701 of NC_140580.1, forward strand.
TCGTACTGCAGAGAGTCCCGGGGGTCTGAAGGCAGGGGGTCCGGGGATTACGGTGACGGGGTCTGGTTTTCTCTGGAATACTGGTCGGGGAGGTCGGTGGGCCCCAGTAGGGCCGGTTTTCCAGGGTGTCTCTTCTCGTCACTTTTGTACTTCCTGTGCTCTGTTATAGGCACTGGCAATTTCTACAGCTGTCTCCAGGGTAAGGTGGGCATGCTGTCTGACCCATCTTTGGATAGGCGGATGGAGGGAGGTAAGGTACTGTTCTAGGTAGACCTTGGGCATTATATCTTCTTTAGTGGCGGTGGTGGGCTTTAACCACCGATCAGCCATGTCTCGCACGCGGAAGTATAAGGCTCTAGGGGTTTCTTAGGGTCCCTTCCTTTATCTGTCGTAGTTTCATCCTGTAGGTCTCGTCGTCTATCCCTAAGCGTTCCATGATGCATCGTTTTATGTCTGCGTAAGGGGTGGTGCCCAAGATGTTAGCGGCTTGGTAGGATGCTTGTAGCTCCCCTGACAGGAGGGGTCCCAAGTATTGTCCCCACTTGTCCGCCGGCCATGCGGCGGCCAAGGCCATACGTTCGAAGTTGTTGAAGAAGAATTCTGGATCTTCCCCGGCAACGTATTTTTGTAATATTACTGACGGCAGGGTACTCGGTCCTCGTTGCTGACCCAATACGTCGGCGATCTTCCCCATAGCCGCGTCATGGGTCTGGCCTTGATCAGTGAGGGCCTGTTGCAATTTTCCCCGGTCCTCTTCTACAATGGTGAGGAATTTATCCATAGCTTTCCCCAGGCATTCTTGGTTCTCCGCCATTCGAGCGATCACAGCCTCCATGTCTCCGGTATATCCCACTTCTGACACCACTTGTGGGAGGGCGGGCCGGATAAACAGACGCGGAGGCTGGATGTAATGAGCCAGTGGGTAGGTTTTATTGATAAAGCAGTAGGTATGGTAGGGGAGTCAGGTTTCAAGGATTGTGGGCGGTGTTTCACGACTTCTTCGTCTTCTTCGTCTTCCGATTTCGATCGGTCTTCGTCTCTGAATGATGACTCGGGGATAGTGGAGGTGGTTTCCTCAGGAAGGCTCATGCGAGGGACAAAAAGAGACAAACGAGAGGCCGTCAGGGATTTTGTCCTATTTATGCTCTAAGGAATCATAGCAAAAACCGTCACCTCACCCGTGTATTGATAGGGGACAGCAGGGTTTGTGTGCTGGACAGAGGGTCCAAATAGTAGCAGGGAGGCGGAAGACCCGGTTATTTGGGGAGGTCAGGATATTCGGGGTGTGCCCCTGTGGTCAGGTGAAGTAAGAGAGAGAGACGTTTCACTCTGCAGCACCACACACAGTAACACCCTACGACGCAACACCCTGTGACCCTATAACCCGGTATCCACCCTCCTCCCTTCTACCACCCGCTCCCGATCCCGTTACCCGTGGTTTTAGCCACTCACCGGCCCCGCCGCAACACTTCCTGGTTGCGGCCGCTCTCCAGCCTCCTCCTGAGGGTTCCACCAGTCTTCGTACCACGTCTCATCGTTTCTCTCTACCTCCTGCTCCACCTTCGATGCTTCTCCTTTCTCCCTTCTCTCTCCGGCACGAGTGCATTCGTTCTCAGTTGCGATCCCTCTTTTCGCCTGAAGGAGAGAAGCACATCCGGGGTTAATCCCTCCTCCTTCCGGGTCCTTTCTGTTAGCGCCAGGACCTGTCCCGGCCTGCGGGTCGGGGGCGGGGTCAGCGTCCTTACTGGTTGAGGCGGATAGGGGGATAGTTCGAGGACGGACTTCCTGTTTAAGGTCCGCGGGTAGGAGCGGGGATGAGGTATGTCCACTGTAATGTCCGAGGATTTCTCACAATCTGTAAGAGACATTAGTTAGTGATAGATTCCTTACCGCCCCACCTATCCTCCCCATTCTGCGAACTGGTTACTAGCGTTAAGGTCATCCCTTTTAGGGCCCTAGTTTTCTGCACCAATGGTCAGTATCTTGCATGGCTCTGCGTTCCTGGCGGTGAAAGTCGTGTACAGAACTGACGTCAGCGCGCATGGGTGGCGTCTAAGTACTCTCCGTGGCGTCATCTCGGCGCTTATGACGCCAGTGACTGACGCTGAGCCACACGACGCCACCTACTGACGCGCAGGGGTACTGCTAAGCGAAACTTTCCGGATCCAGTCTGACGCCTGGGGATATTCTAAGGTAAGGAATCCATCACTAACTAATGTCTCTTACAGATATATCGTTACACAAGTAGTAACTTGTGCATCAACAAGCAAGAGTGGGTCAATCTATACTAAAAACATTATATCAAACAAGTGATTCAACCATTAGCTAGCCAATGCTTTACACCCAATGCTAAAAATATATATGTCTACGGCCAATACATGCCACAAATGGAATAGGTTATTTACCCAACAAGCAGTTATTCGTAGCGTGTAACACCTTAGATTCATATGCACCGACCCATCTTCCCGGAAGCTTCTGGTTGAATTACTTTGAAATATTTAGGATACATTTAACACACTAAACATTTTATATGCATGTTCTTTATATTCTATCACTTTATTGCTCCTACCTTTCTAACGCTCATCCAATGAGCTAAAAAGAATCTAACAAAGGAGCCAAGGAACATGCGCAGTACACACTGGAGGAGGGGTCACTATACCTAGTGACTCGAAGACTAATTTGAAGAAAATCAACTTGTAATCGACCGGGCCCAGCACTAGATGGGAGGATGATGCTAAGCATGTCAATCTACGACACTACACACTATCAATAGATGCCTAATGGGTAAGTAACATTTTCCTTCTTCCACATGCTATGGGATTTAGAGCGCATGGCGTCCCGGAGGCCTCCCAGTGCAAAGAGAGGAAGCACAGTGATTCTAGGATCGAACGTAGGTAATCATAAAAAGATCACCCTGGAAAGAGGCAGGTTTTAATGGCTTTGCGAAATCGCAGCTCATTGTCCAGACACCTAATGTCCAAGAGGAGAAATTTCCAGAGCTTAGCGGTATTATATTGAAAGGAGCGCCCTCCCATTGTAGCTCTTTTAACTCCAGGAACGGTGACCAAATGTTGGTTCGATGAGCGAAGGGCCCTATTCGGGACATAGTGACAATCTGTTGAAGGATGGGTGGGCCTATTCCAGGAAGAATTCTATGGGCAATGCACAAGGACTTGAATTCAATTCTTTGAGGCGTTGAAAGCTGGTGCAAAGCCATCTACCCCATTGAAACCTGGGACTACCCAGTAACACACGAGCAGCCACATTTTGTACTGTAAAAGTGCCCTTTTTTGCATGGTTGCCCAAACTTTTTGCCACACTGCTGATGTACTTTGACTGAGTGTGCCCAGGGTTCCTCCCAAATGGGTACCCAGGGCCTATGTTCTTTCCCTGAAACTGCATTAAGACAAAACCCAGTTGGCACTCTCTGGCCACATGTCAGTCCCTTGTAAATGGTACCATAGGTACCAAGGGCACTGTGGCCAGGGAAGGCCTCTAAGGGCTGCAGCACTTATTGTGCCACCCTTAGAGTACCTTTATGCACACACACACACACACTACCATTGCAGGCTGCGTGTTTTGGTGCAGCACAAACTGGCATAGGTCAGCCTCCCCTCTAGCTGGGTGCACTACACCAGTGGTGAGGGTACAGATGCAGAAGCCCTGTACCCATACAGTACCTAAGCCAATTCTTAGTGTAAGTGCAGTAATGTCATTGAGTATATGATGCTGGGAGTTTGTCATTACGAACTCCACAGCACCATAATGGCTTTCCTAAAAAATGGGAAGTTTGGCATCAAACTTCTTAGCATATTAAACCAACACTGATGCCAGTGTGGTATTTAATGAAAAATGCGCTCAGAGGGCATCTTAGTGATGCCCCCTGAAAAACGATCCTAAGTCTATTGTCCTGGCTGAGTGGCTACTCGCCAGCTGTCACTACCAGACATTTTTCTGGACCCCGAGGTCGAGAGCCTGCCGCTCTCTGGGACCTAAAACAATGCACATCCTGGGACGAGGTGCCATGCCTCCTCCCCCAGGATGGGGAGGGTCCACGAAGGGGGAGCTTCAAAGGCTTGCCGCCTTTGTGAGCTACCCCAGCCATTTGCTGCTTCCAGCAATTGGCCCCCACTGGTTCTGACCCCCACTTTGGGCGGGAGAATCGGTGGGAAAACCGAGGGAGGCAGGGAGGTGTGCCCACCTTTGCCAACCCCACCCCTCAGGTGGGAGAGGCAAGGTGAAGCACAACTCTCAGTCCCCGCCATCTTGCAGATGGGGGGGACCCAATCCAACCAACCAGAGAGAGGCATATGTCCACTTCCCACTGGAGGGTGGCATAATAGGGGGTGTATCCACCGCAAGTGAAGGACCCATTGGTCCCAACCTTTACTTACCTGTAACGCCCCATATCTAGTATTTAGGGGCAACTCTGACCCTTGCCTCCTCGGGCAAGAACCGACCAGAAGAAGAGATTATGAAGGACCGCGGAAGCCGTGCTGAACTAAGAGGAGGTGGACGCCTAATGACTTGGCCTCAGCCCCACCGGCCTGTCTGCATCTCAAACCTGCTCCAGCGACATCCCAGTGTGTCCTGCAGCCATCAGCCCTGGCCAAATCCGCGAGCCTGCACCATTCTGCACCCGACGCCCACAGCCTGAGTTTGAGTAGCCCAACACCATGAGGAGGTATCCCCGGTGATCCTGACCTGATATCGGGTGATCTCTGACCTGCCTCGAATTTCCAATCAACGCCTGTAGCCTCTTTCTGAAGGACGCAAATACAGCACACTGCACCCAGTCGCCCCTGCGCTGTTGTGGGTACACTTTGGGTGCGAACTCAGATCCCCATTTGCCCTGAGCCTAACACCAGGAGCTTTGCTCCCACAACCTTGAAGTCTGCTCGTGAGCAGCCACCAACCAGAGGCCCCCTATCCTCCATTGGATAACATTGGGCCTCTGTACTCTGCTGCCCTAGTGCCGCTGATGGTGCTAGGACAGTGCATCCTAGACCCTGGGTGAACCCTGGTTCCAACCCCAGAAAACCAAACTCCCAAACCCAAGTACTTAACTTGAAACCGATAACCTCATTTCCTCCCATAGAAATATTTTCACAAGAAAGCAGTCCATGCAGCCCCAAGTGTGAAGTTGGTTTTGTCTGGGAACTTGAAAAACTGCAAATATCTAAAAACTGCTTTACTTACCTTTTCTCTAGGAAATGTCCCAGTGTGATATCTAGGCATATCACACTGAGTAGAAAAAGTAATCCGTAAAGTAATGTGAAAAGTAATCAAAACTACTTTCCCCCGTACCTGCTCAAGCCACGCTCCTCCCGTGGGAACGTGGCGGGGCGACTCGAGGGGTTGGTGGCCTCCTGGCTTGCAGCGGTCTTCTCTGCTCGGCTCTGTGCTCCGGTCGTCACTTCCTTCGCTTCCTCGATCTCTCTCCTGTCTCCTCGTACTCCTTGGCTCGGTCTCTCCTTCTTCCTCCTGGGAAACGCCGTCCGTCGTCTTCCGGGTATCCGCAGCATTTATCCGCCCCTCTACGACGACGTCCTCGGTGGGCGGGGTTTCGTCCAATTGGAAGGCCGCATTAAAGGAGCCCTGTCCCTGTTCCAGAGTCCAGTCCTATGTAGGATAGGAATACCACTCTGATGAAGTGCTGTGGTCCGCTGGTGGCTGTAGGGGAAGAGAAGGGGATGAGTCCCACGGGTTCCCGACTGTTGGGGCGTAACTCTCTTCCCCGTCACACAGACCCACCACCGGGGTTGGTATTGCTGGGGTATCTATTCTAAGGTAAGGAATCTATCACTAACGTGTCTCTTTCAGATGCACAAGTTATTACTTGTGTAACGATATATCTGTGTGGGAGGGCGGGCCGGATAAACAGACGTGGAGGCTGGATGTAATGAGCCAGTGGGTAGGTTTTATTGATAAAGCAGTAGGTATGGTAGGGGAGTCAGGTTTCAAGGATTGTGGGCGGTGTTTCACGACTTCTTCGTCTTCTTCGTCTTCCGATTTCGATCGGTCTTCGTCTCTGAATGATGACTCGGGGATAGTGGAGGTGGTTTCCTCAGGAAGGCTCATGCGAGGGACAAAAAGAGACAAACGAGAGGCCGTCAGGGATTTTGTCCTATTTATGCTCTAAGGAATCATAGCAAAAACCGTCACCTCACCCGTGTATTGATAGGGGACAGCAGGGTTCGTGTGCTGGACAGAGGGTCCAAATAGTAGCAGGGAGGCGGAAGACCCGGTTATTTAGGGAGGTCAGGATATTCGGGGTGTGCCCCTGTGGTCAGGTGAAGTAAGAGAGAGAGACGTTTCACTCTGCAGCACCACACACAGTAACACCCTACGACGCATCACCCTGTGACCCTATAACCCGGTATCCACCCTCCTCCCTTCTACCACCCGCTTCCCGATCCCGTTACCCGTGGTTTTAGCCACTCACCGGCCCCGCCGCAACACTTCCTGGTTGCGGCCGCTCTCCAGCCTCCTCCTGAGGGTTCCACCAGACTTCGTACCACGTCTCGTCCGGGGCCTCCTCCGCTTCCTCCGCTTCTGGACTCCACCTCGTCGCGCTCTCTCCTCGCTGCGCCGGTCTCGTCCTCCTCAGCTCCGGTTCTTCCTCGGTACGCTGCTCCTTGTCCTCTGCTTCGTTTCTCTCTACCTCCTGCTCCGCCTTCGATGCTTCTCCTTTCTCCCATCTCTCTCCGGCATGAGTGCATTCGTTCTCAGTTGCGATCCCTCTTTTCGCCTGAAGGAGAGAAGCACATCCGGGGTTAATCCCTCCTCCTTCCGGGTCCTTTCTGTTAGCGCCAGGACCTGTCCTGGCCTGCGGGTCAGGGGGCGGGGTCAGCGTCCTTACTGGTTGAGGCGGATAGGGGGATTGTTCGAGGACGGACTTCCTGTTTAAGGTCCGCGGGGATGAGGTATGTCCACTGTAATGTCCGAGGATTTCTCACATCCCTTTTCCCTTGCTGTCTTTCTAGAGGGGGTGTCCCTGGGATATCGGGAAAGGAAGTCCACATTGGTTTGTTCTGTGCCTTTCCTATGTTGGGTGTGAAATCTATAAGGTTGTAATGACAGGAACCACCGTAATATTCTCTCATTGTTCCCTTTATTTCGGGCTAGCCATTCCAAGGGGGCATGGTCAGTGTATAGCGTGAATTCTCGCCCCTCGAGATAGTATTTTAGGGAGTCAATGGCCCATTTGATGGCCAGGGCTTCTTTTTCAATTACGGCGTAATTCCGTTCTCGGGGGTATAGTTTTCTACTGAGATATAAGATCGGTTTCTCCTCCCCCTGGTCATTCTTTTGGGATAACACGGCTCCCAGACCCTGATCCGAAGCATCGGTCTGGAGGATAAATGGTAATGAAATTTCAGGACTGGCTAACACCGTGTCTGAGGTCAGTGATGCTTTCAAAGCATTGAAGGACTGTATCACCTCGGGGCTGGGATCCCTCAATCTGGCTTCTGTTTTCACCGATTTTCGCAATAGGTCGGTGAGAGGGGCCGCTATGTGGGAGAACCGTGGGATAAACCTCCTATAGTACCCTAGTAGACCCAGGAACGCTCTCAGGGCTTTTGCGGAGCAAGGGAAGGGTATTTGGGAAATGGCGGTCAATTTTCTGTCTTGGGGCCGAATCATGCCTTCTCCTAACAGGTAGCCTAGATATTGCACTGTTTGGGCAGCTAAGTGGCTTTTTGCCGGATTGATCTTAAAGCCATGTTTACCCAATGTATGGACCACATCACATAGTTGAGACAAATGCTGTTCCCAGCTCTCACTGTATACTATGATGTCATCAATGTAGGCTCCGGCATAGCCCTCGTGAGGCCGTAGAATGAGATTCATAGCCCGCTGAAATGTGGCGGGGGCTCCATGTAAACCAAATGGTAACATGACAAATTGATATAGGCCGTCGGGAGTAGAAAACGCTGTCTTCTCCCGGTCTTGTTCTCGCAAGGGAATTTGCCAGTACCCTTTACACAAATCCAGGGTACTGACATACTTGGCTCTTCCTATTTTCTCTACCATTTCGTCTACCCGGGGTAAGGGGTAGGTGTCGAACTCAGATATTTTATTTACTTCCCTAAAATCAATACAAAAACGCACCGAACCATCAGGTTTCGGCACAAGCACAATAGGCGAATTCCATTCGCTCACCGAGGGCTCTATAACCCCCATTTGCAACATTTGGTGCACCTCGTTGTGTATGACCTGTCTGCGGGCCTCGGGTATGCGATATGGCCTCAGGCGTACTACTTTTCCGGGTCTTGTCTTGAGGGCGTGTTCCACCACAGAGGTCTTTCCCGGGGTGGTGGAAAATACATCCTGTAATGGAAGGAGGGACTTTATCAGCGCGGCTACGTTCTCGCTAGGCACATCCCTATCTATACATTGGCAGTACAAAGGGGTTTGGGTTTCTGCTAAGACATTTAGGACAGGCAGGGGTCCTTCCCATTTTTTCAAAAGATTCATGTGATATACTTGGGAAGTACCACGTTGTTTATCTAACTCAATTTTATAGGTAACTGGGGTCACTTTCTCCAGAATCACATACGGTCCTTGCCATTGCCCTAACAATTTGTGATCGGAAGAGGGCATCATCAGGAGTACGGCATCCCCAACCTCGAAGGATCTGTCCTTCGTTTTTCTGTTGTATTGGGATTTTTGTGCCTCTTGTGCTTTCTCCATGTTATTCCGGACGATGGTTCGTATCTGCATTAAGTGGTTTTTCAAATTGGTGGCGTAGTCAATCAGGGGGGTGTTACTATTAGGTTCGGTTTCCCAGGCCTCACGGGCCATGTCCAGGAAGGTTCGGGGTTGATGTCCATATAATAACTCAAAGGGGGAAAACCCTGTGCTTTTCTGGGTTTGGCAGCGGATGGCATACAAAGCTAGGGGCAACATGTCCTCCCACCGTTTGGTCTCGAGGTTAAGGAGTTTTTTTAGGGTGGTTTTCAGAGTAGCGTTGTACCGCTCCACCAATCCGTCGGTTTGGGGGTGGTATGCCGCCGTTCTGATTTGCTTAATCCCTAACTGGGTGCACACCTGTTTCATGACTTTAGACATAAACGGGGTCCCTTGATCCGTAAGGACCTCTTTTGGGAATCCCACCCGGGAGAATACTGTGATCATTGCTTTTGCTATGGCCGTAGCGTTCGGGTGCCGTAGTGCTATGGCCTCGGGAAACCGGGTGGCGTAATCAACGAGAACCAGCACATACCGACACCCGCTTCGGGAGGGTAGGAGGGGACCGATGATGTCCATGCCCACCCTAGAGAAGGGCTCATCGAGAATGGGCAGTGGTTGTAAGGGAGCTCGGGGAGGTCGGTACCTGCTATTTTTTTGACACACTGGGCACTCTCGACAGTACGTTTTGACTCTTTTATAGATCCCTGGCCAGTAGAACTGTCTGGTTATTAACTGTTCCGTTTTCTCCTCCCCGAAATGCCCCCCTAACAGATGGCTATGGGCCAGATCAAGGACTTTCTCTTGGAAGAAGGCTGGGATCAATAACTGGGGGTTGCTGTTGGGGTCTGCCTTCCGATAAAGCAATCCTTTTCTGACAAAAAAATAGGGACATACGTGTGACGGATCTTCCTGTGTCAGGGCTTTACTCCAGGATTCCTGTAGCACCGGGTCTTCCTGTTGGGCGGTGTGGAACTGGCGATTCTGTTCCCACAGGTTTTCAATTGGGGTTGCTGGGAGAGCGTACATGGTTTTCCCCTTGTCTTTTCTTTTTTGATTACGGGATCTTCGTGGCTTGGAAGGGGGCCAGTCGGGATTTTCCTCTTGTGAGAAAGGAGCCATGTTCAGCCATTCCCAGTCAGATTGCGGGTCTTCCTGTAATAAGGCGGGCAAATGCGGATAGTCATTCCCTAAAATGACCTGTTCTGGAAGGCGCTGGATGAGGCCTACTTTCAGAGCCGACCCCGGATCAGTGGCCGTTTGTACCTGTACATGGGTTGTGGGATAGGTTTTGGTATCCCCATGGACGCATGGGATGTTCACAGTCCCCTCCACCGGTCCGATTCGGGTCCCTAAATCCTGGGGTCGTATCACGCTCTGTCGACATCCGGTATCCGCGAGAGCCGTCATCCTTTGTCCATTAACAGCCACTTCACAGCGATAAGGAGGGGACGCGGTCTTCGGGGGAAGGCAATAGTAATTCCTTGTCAGGCCTATTTCCATCGGTTCCTCTTTCTGCGGGCAGAACCGAGCTATGTGACCCAGTCCTCCACATCCATAACACTGGGGTCCCGGGGTAGGGGTTCGTACTGCAGAGAGTCCCGGGGGTCTGAAGGCAGGGGGTCCGGGGATTACGGTGACGGGGTCTGGTTTTCTCTGGAATACTGGTCGGGGAGGTCGGTGGGCCCCAGTAGGGCCGGTTTTCCAGGGTGTCTCTTCTCGTCACTTTTGTACTTCCTGTGCTCTGTTATAGGCACTGGCAATTTCTACAGCTGTCTCCAGGGTGAGGTGGGCATGCTGTCTGACCCATCTTTGGATAGGCGGATGGAGGGAGGTAAGGTACTGTTCTAGGTAGACCTTGGGCATTATATCTTCTTTAGTGGCGGTGGTGGGCTTTAACCACCGATCAGCCATGTCTCGCACGCGGAAGTATAAGGCTCTAGGGGTTTCTTGGGGCCCTTCCTTTATCTGTCGTAGTTTCATCCTGTAGGTCTCGTCGTCTATCCCTAAGCGTTCCATGATGCATCGTTTTATGTCTGCGTAAGGGGTGGTGCCCAAGATGTTAGCGGCTTGGTAGGATGCTTGTAGCTCCCCTGACAGGAGGGGTCCCAAGTATTGTCCCCACTTGTCCGCCGGCCATGCGGCGGCCAAGGCCATACGTTCGAAGTTGTTGAAGAAGAATTCTGGATCTTCCCCGGCAACGTATTTTTGTAATATTACTGACGGCAGGGTACTCGGTCCTCATTGCTGACCCAATACGTCGGCGATCTTCCCCATAGCCGCGTCATGGGTCTGGCCTTGATCAGTGAGGGCCTGTTGCAATTTTCCCCGGTCCTCTTCTACAATGGTGAGGAATTTATCCATAGCTTTCCCCAGGCATTCTTGGTTCTCCGCCATTCGAGCGATCACAGCCTCCATGTCTCCGGTATATCCCACTTCTGACACCACTTGTGGGAGGGCGGGCCGGATAAACAGACGCGGAGGCTGGATGTAATGAGCCAGTGGGTAGGTTTTATTGATAAAGCAGTAGGTATGGTAGGGGAGTCAGGTTTCAAGGATTGTGGGCGGTGTTTCACGACTTCTTCGTCTTCTTCGTCTTCCGATTTCGATCGGTCTTCGTCTCTGAATGATGACTCGGGGATAGTGGAGGTGGTTTCCTCAGGAAGGCTCATGCGAGGGACAAAAAGAGACAAACGAGAGGCCGTCAGGGATTTTGTCCTATTTATGCTCTAAGGAATCATAGCAAAAACCGTCACCTCACCCGTGTATTGATAGGGGACAGCAGGGTTTGTGTGCTGGACAGAGGGTCCAAATAGTAGCAGGGAGGCGGAAGACCCGGTTATTTGGGGAGGTCAGGATATTCGGGGTGTGCCCCTGTGGTCAGGTGAAGTAAGAGAGAGAGACGTTTCACTCTGCAGCACCACACACAGTAACACCATACAACGCAACAGCCTGTGACCCTATAACCCGGTATCCACCCTCCTCCCTTCTACCACCCGCTTCCCGATCCCGTTACCCGTGGTTTTAGCCACTCACCGGCCCCGCCGCCACACTTCCTGGTTGCGGCCGCTCTCCAGCCTCCTCCTGAGGGTTCCACCAGTCTTCGTACCACGTCTCATCGTTTCTCTCTACCTCCTGCTCCACCTTCGATGCTTCTCCTTTCTCCCTTCTCTCTCCGGCACGAGTGCATTCGTTCTCAGTTGCAATCCCTCTTTTCGCCTGAAGGAGAGAAGCACATCCGGGGTTAATCCCTCCTCCTTCCGGGTCCTTTCTGTTAGCGCCAGGACCTGTCCCGGCCTGCGAGTCGGGGGCGGGGTCAGCGTCCTTACTGGTTGAGGCGGATAGGGGGATAGTTCGAGGACGGACTTCCTGTTTAAGGTCCGCGGGTAGGAGCGGGGATGAGGTATGTCCACTGTAATGTCCGAGGATTTCTCACAATCTGTAAGAGACATTAGTTAGTGATAGATTCCTTACCGCCCCACCTATCCTCCCCATTCTGCGAACTGGTTACTAGCGTTAAGGTCATCCCTTTTAGGGCCCTAGTTTTCTGCACCAATGGTCAGTATCTTGCATGGCTCTGCGTTCCTGGCGTGGAAAGTCGTGTACAGAACTGACGTCAGCGCGCATGGGTGGCGTCTAAGTACTCTCCGTGGCGTCATCTCGGCGCTTATGACGCCAGTGACTGACGCTGAGCCACACGACGCCACCTACTGACGCGCAGGGGTACTGCTAAGCGAAACTTTCCGGATCCAGTCTGACGCCTGGGGATATTCTAAGGTAAGGAATCCATCACTAACTAATGTCTCTTACAGATATATCGTTACACAAGTAGTAACTTGTGCATCAACAAGCAAGAGTGGGTCAATCTATACTAAAAACATTATATCAAACAAGTGATTCAACCATTAGCTAGCCACTGCTTTACACCCAATGCTAAAAATATATATGTCTACGGCCAATACATGCCACAAATGGAATAGGTTATTTACCCAACAAGCAGTTATTCGTAGCGTGTAACACCTTAGATTCATATGCACCGACCCATCTTCCCGGAAGCTTCTGGTTGAATTACTTTGAAATATTTAGGATACATTTAACACACTAAACATTTTATATGCATGTTCTTTATATTCTATCACTTTATTGCTCCTACCTTTCTAACGCTCATCCAATGAGCTAAAAAGAATCTAACAAAGGAGCCAAGGAACATGCGCAGTACACACTGGAGGAGGGGTCACTATACCTAGTGACTCGAAGACTAATTTGAAGAAAATCAACTTGTAATCGACCGGGCCCAGCACTAGATGGGAGGATGATGCTAAGCATGTCAATCTACGACACTACACACTATCAATAGATGCCTAATGGGTAAGTAACATTTTCCTTCTTCCACATGCTATGGGATTTAGAGCGCATGGCGTCCCGGAGGCATCCCAGTGCAAAGAGAGGAAGCACAGTGATTCTAGGATCGAACGTAGGTAATCATAAAAAGATCACCCTGGAAAGAGGCAGGTTTTAATGGCTTTGCGAAATCACAGCTCATTGTCCAGACACCTAATGTCCAAGAGGAGAAATTTCCAGAGCTTAGCGGTATTATATTGAAAGGAGTGCCCTCCCATTGTAGCTCTTTTAACTCCAGGAACGGTGACCAAATGTTGGTTCGATGAGCGAAGGGCCCTATTCGGGACATAGTGACAATCTGTTGAAGGATGGGTGGGCCTATTCCAGGAAGAATTCTATGGGCAATGCACAAGGACTTGAATTCAATTCTTTGAGGCGTTGAAAGCTGGTGCAAAGCCATCTACCCCATTGAAACCTGGGACTACCCAGTAACACACGAGCAGCCACATTTTGTACTGTAAAAGTGCCCTTTTTTGCATGGTTGCCCAAACTTTTTGCCACACTGCTGATGTACTTTGACTGAGTGTGCCCAGGGTTCCTCCCAAATGGGTACCCAGGGCCTATGTTCTTTCCCTGAAACTGCATTAAGACAAAACCCAGTTGGCACTCTCTGGCCACATGTCAGTCCCTTGTAAATGGTACCATAGGTACCAAGGGCACTGTGGCCAGGGACGGCCTCTAAGGGCTGCAGCACTTATTGTGCCACCCTTAGAGTACCTTTATGCACACACACACACACACTACCATTGCAGGCTGCGTGTTTTGGTGCAGCACAAACTGGCATAGGTCAGCCTCCCCTCTAGCTGGGTGCACTACACCAGTGGTGAGGGTACAGATGCAGAAGCCCTGTACCCATACAGTACCTAAGCCAATTCTTAGTGTAAGTGCAGTAATGTCATTGAGTATATGATGCTGGGAGTTTGTCATTACGAACTCCACAGCACCATAATGGCTTTCCTAAAAAATGGGAAGTTTGGCATCAAACTTCTTAGCATTTTAAACCAACACTGATGCCAGTGTGGTATTTAATGAAAAATGCGCTCAGAGGGCATCTTAGTGATGCCCCCTGAAAAACGATCCTAAGTCTATTGTCCTGGCTGAGTGGCTACTCGCCAGCTGTCACTACCAGACATTTTTCTGGACCCCGAGGTCGAGAGCCTGCCGCTCTCTGGGACCTAAAACAATGCACATCCTGGGACGAGGTGCCATGCCTCCTCCCCCAGGATGGGGAGGGTCCACGAAGGGGGAGCTTCAAAGGCTTGCCGCCTTTGTGAGCTACCCCAGCCATTTGCTGCTTCCAGCAACTGGCCCCCACTGGTTCTGACCCCCACTTTGGGCGGGAGAATCGGTGGGAAAACCGAGGGAGGCAGGGAGGTGTGCCCACCTTTGCCAACCCCACCCCTCAGGTGGGAGAGGCAAGGTGAAGCACAACTCTCAGTCCCCGCCATCTTGCAGATGGGGGGGACCCAATCCAACCAACCAGAGAGAGGCATATGTCCACTTCCCACTGGAGGGTGGCATAATAGGGGGTGTATCCACCGCAAGTGAAGGACCCATTGGTCCCAACCTTTACTTACCTGTAACGCCCCATATCTAGTATTTAGGGGCAACTCTGACCCTTGCCTCCTCGGGCAAGAACCGACCAGAAGAAGAGATTATGAAGGACCGCGGAAGCCGTGCTGAACTAAGAGGAGGTGGACGCCTAATGACTTGGCCTCAGCCCCACCGGCCTGTCTGCATCTCAAACCTGCTCCAGCGACATCCCAGTGTGTCCTGCAGCCATCAGCCCTGGCCAAATCCGCGAGCCTGCACCATTCTGCACCCGACGCCCACAGCCTGAGTTTGAGTAGCCCAACACCATGAGGAGGTCTCCCTGGTGATCCTGACCTGATATCGGGTGATCTCTGACCTGCCTCGAATTTCCAATCAACGCCTGTAGCCTCTTTCTGAAGGACGCAAATACAGCACACTGCACCCAGTCGCCCCTGCGCTGTTGTGGGTACACTTTGGGTGCAAACTCAGATCCCCATTTGCCCTGAGCCTAACACCAGGAGCTTTGCTCCCACAACCTTGAAGTCTGCTCGTGAGCAGCCACCAACCAGAGGCCCCCTATCCTCCATTGGATAACATTGGGCCTCTGTACTCTGCTGCCCTAGTGCCGCTGATGGTGCTAGGACAGTGCATCCTAGACCCTGGGTGAACCCTGGTTCCAACCCCAGAAAACCAAACTCCCAAACCCAAGTACTTAACTTGAAACCGATAACCTCATTTCCTCCCATAGAATTATTTTCACAAGAAAGCAGTCCATGCAGCCCCAAGTGTGAAGTTGGTTTTGTCTGGGAACTTGAAAAACTGCAAATATCTAAAAACTGCTTTACTTACCTTTTCTCTAGGAAATGTCCCAGTGTGATATCTAGGCATATCACACTGAGTAGAAAAAGTAATCCGTAAAGTAATGTGAAAAGTAATCAAAACTAATTTAACAGTATTTTCCACTGTATCCAAAGTATTTACTAACCTGTAACAAAGTCATTTTTCATTCAGCTTGTTTTTGTTGTTCAACCTGCCTTGAAAAGTACCATTTACACTTCCCTGTGCCAGGCTTGTTTGGTTCTAGAAAATAAACATACCTAAATAATATGTTTGTACAATCAAATTGGTCTGAGTTCTGTCTTTAAATGTTTGACATCATTTCTTGCCTGAGTCTGTACAACAAATGGTTAACACTACCCTCTGATAAAGGCTTACTGCTCACCCACACTACCACAAATAGAGAGTAAGGTGCTATCTACTTTTACCTCTGCCTATCTTTCGGGTTCCACTGGACTCTGTGCACACTATACCTAATTTTGGTATAGTATATACAGACCCAGCTGCGTACATGTACCACTTGCAGTTTCTGGATGGAAGCCATGGGAGATCCCAGATAAAAAGAATTCCCATAGTCCAGGCTGGAAAGGATTAACGCCTGGACTACTATCTGCCTTGCAGTCTGAGGGACCAGCGTCAAAATGTTGTGTACCATCTGCATCAGACCAAAGCAGCTGGCTGATGTTTTAATGGCCTGTGCGGGCTGCCATTGTGAGAAGTTGGCCTGATGTATGATGTCACTAGTTCTAGTGTACACCTTATATCAGTCCAAACAACCCTTATGGTGATTGGTTGTAAAGTCAACCTTATAGACCAGCATGGACAAGAGCAGTCTTAGGCTAAACTCTGAATGGCATGTGAAGCCAGCTGTGATACCATATATAATCCCTTAAATACCAAATGAAAGGACACCACAACAGATATATATATAAAATAAAGTGTATTTATTCTAGTCAAACCCTTAGCACTCTTTATGAGATTAGAGGTAAGTACAACACAGTCTTATTCAAGCATACATTAAGTCACACAGGTAAGTAATACAGTTAGGCCCTAGGGGCCACGCAAACCATATACTAAAGAAGTGGTATAAGGACCACTGTCACGGAAATAGGATAGGCCTAGGCCTAGGGAATCGCTGGGGCTACACTACGCTAGCAACAGTTAGGAAGTGGGAGGCCCATGGTATTCAGGTGCAGAGTGGAAACACTCACGCGTAATGCGTAAAAGTCGATAGAATTACTAGCAGTTAGAAATTAACAGTTTAAGGACACTTCTGAAGCAGCTAGAGAGTCAAGACTCGGAAACTAGACCCTAGGATAGTCACTACCCTTGTGAGCACCGAAGTACCCAAGTTACCTAGCCCACGGGCTGCGGGTGCATAGGTGTGAACTTGCGTCGGGTTTCGTCGTGGACTTCTATGGATGCCTGAAGGAAAGTTGCTGACAGGCAGTCAGTGAAGGGTGTCCGGTGGATCCCAAGGCTGGGATCAGGAAGAGAGGATACCTGCAAGCAGAAGGGACAGAGTCAAGGTCACTAGCCAGTGACCACGTGGAACCAGGAAGGAACCAGGCGATGTCGTGAAGATTGCAGGTGAAAGGTGAAGCTTGTCGCTGCAGCCACGGGTACCAGGAGCCGTCGAGGACGACCAGGACCAGGAGGCGAGCTGTCCCACGAAGGCTCTTGCTGTCGGCAGCGTCGAAGTCGAACTAGGACTCACCAAGCCTTGGCAAGTGGAACCCACGAAGAACGGAGGACTTGCTTCTGGTGCAGACCAGGAAGGTCTGGGGTGCTTCTCTTTTGCAAAGAAGCGGGAGCCAGTCTGGAGGAGCCAAACCAGCAGTGAAGATTTCAAGGTGTGTCGTCACAAAGGCCGCTAGCCAACGGGCAAGCAACCGGACAGACGCGGTAAGCAGGAAAATGCAGAAGGGCCCCACGCAGGACTCGTGGAGTGTGGGGGGCTGATCTT
The DNA here is from genome assembly GCF_964204655.1 of Triturus cristatus. Taxonomy (NCBI): domain Eukaryota; kingdom Metazoa; phylum Chordata; class Amphibia; order Caudata; family Salamandridae; genus Triturus; species Triturus cristatus. The sequence goes on from NC_140580.1 coordinate 120,623,132, forward strand.
CGGTGCAGATGGTGCTTGAGGTTGGGGCTTCTCAATCCCCGGTGCACAACTTCGAGGGTGCCGCAGAAGCTGAGCTGAAAGATACTCGCCACTTTTCCCAGGTAGCCGGTCCCACGTCTCTCGTCGCCTCCACGGATCTCAGCTCGGCTGTGGATGTGGATCAGGGTCGGAGAAGTCTGGAAGTCAAGGCTCTGGTCGGGCTCTGCAGTCGGTCCCTCGTAGAACTTCAGCAAAGCAAAGGGTAGTCTCTTGATGGTGGTCTGGGGAGGTGCTAGCACCACCCCAAGCAGGAAACCTATTGTCCAAGCCTCCCTTGCCGGGATCACTCCCAGCAGCAGGAGGTCAGACTTGTGTCTGTGGCAGCAGCATCCATTTTGTGATGCTGAAGCATTGGTTAGAGTTAAACAGCAAAGTAGGATTTTAACATGTCTCTCCCTCTAGAAGGGAGGAATAATATCCTCATCACCAGAAATGGTATGGGGGTATTATTCCAAAGTGTTAGACACCTTACACAACATGTTTTGATAAAGCCAAACCATAGTTACCATAACCGTTTAAGATTATAAGGCACTTTAAGAGTATATGGTAGGCTATATCATAGAACAGCTATAAGGACATGGTTCCGAAAGCTGCAGACAGGCTCAGCTCATGCTAGAGCACCATCTCACATGTTACCAAGCACTCTACCTCCAGGATTGTTAAGGCCTGCCATAGGAGTGGCTGATAGGTATACATGTGTCTATATTAAGGGTAGATATAGGTATACTATATCTAAGCAAGGGGTGATTACACGACCTTGCCCCAGCTGAGTGATCAGCCAGTTGTGTCTGATTGGAAGGCCAGACCAGGGGTGGCATAATACATGCTGCAGCCCCTGGGAGGCCTAGGGTACACCTATGCCCTGGGTACCTAGGGTACACTGTACAGGGTCCAATAAGGTGATCCTTACCAATTGGTTATGTACCTAGGGTACATGGAGTCCATTTTAAAGAGAGAGCAGACAGCCTGAGACCCTGAATGGCAGGATCTCAGGCCAACTAAGTCGAAAAACCAGCTAGACGCTAGGCAAAAGGTTGGGGGTAACCATAGTCAGATATCCACCTTCCTACAGCCATCATCAATGAATCATCAAACCACATGCCCAAACTTTTTATAGTTGGCTTATTAGCCAGGGAGACCCAAGCGAGCTGGCCACTTCAGATCGTATTGGACGGGGGATTTATTGCTAAGTATCATTAATTCAGTTTTGGCTACATTGAGCTTAAGACTGGATTGATTCATCCAGCTGGCTATTTGTTCCCAGCATGCCGGTTCTGGTGGCTCAAGTGGACTAATGCATCCACTGCAGGGTCCTGTGTTCAACCTCATAGTTACAAGTTAAAATCTCGGCGGGTCCACTCAGCCTTTCATCCATCTTAGCTCGATAAAATTAATACCTTTAAGTTGGGTAACAATAATCATCTGTTATTCAGCGCCAAGATGTCTACGAGTGAACGTGCGCTTTATAAAATGCATACGTTATGTTCCCAAATTAACTGGGGGCGAGTTGTAACCAGGTGTAAGTGAAAGCACCAGTTGGGTGTTCATCCGCGTAGGAGACTATGGACATCCCAATAGGAGCTGCAGTATCCGCCAGTGGCTGAAGATAGATGTTGGGCTGAGGTTGGACCCCTGCGGGACGCCACAAGTGACAGGCAAGATATTCAAGGTGCAGCCCTGGTCAAAGACTTGTAATGTTATCTTATTTAGAAAATACCCAACCCAGTCCAAGACTTTCCCTGTAACACTAGCTTTACCAACCCTGTGCAATAGTATAGAATGGTCAACCGTGTCAAAGGACTCACTAAGGCCCAAAAGGACGATGGAGACCATGCCCCAGATTCTAATCTCGTTTTAGCCTCTTCCACCACCAGTAAAAGGGCAGTCTCTGTACTATGTCTTGGGCAGAAGCCAGTCTGTGTTTGATACAAGCAAGAGTTGGCCTCCAGAAAGTCAGAGAGACACCTGTTGATATGTTTTTCAGCCACCTTACGTAAAAGCGGAAGTTTTCCAGGCAGGCAGGGTCAAGGTTAGGTTTTTTCAGGGAGGCTTTAACCATCGCACATTTCCAAGACTTGGGAACAGACCCAGTTTCCAGCGACAGGTTGGTTCAGTTTGAGCAAAATAGGGAGGATAGTTTCCTTTTCTTGAGCAATGATCCTGGGGGAAGCCTGATCAAGGGGAGAGCCTGATTCTAACTTACTGAAAAGAGCCGTCTGCTCTTCCAGTGTAATGGGAGGGAATTGGGACAGGATGGAGGAACAACTATTTCCTCTATTAATGTTAGGAATCAAGATAGTGCTTCTACAGTCCTTTTCAAAAGATTGGAAAATAACCAACATTTTTTAATTAAAGAAGGAAGCAAAGACAATGCATCTTTCAGTTGATCGTTCAGAAAGAGGTGTGCTGGAAGAAGGGTCTAGCAACATTTTAGTAATTTTAAATATTTCTCATGGGGTATTGCTAGCCTTATTAATCCTTATTTCAAAATAAAACGCCTGGGCAGTGCGGATTTCAGAGTGATGAACTAACTTTCTCCATATATATACCTTTTTTTGGTTCTGCAAAATCTTTCCTCCATTCCTGTCTGCCACAATTTTTTTTTTCAAGTTTTGAGGTGGGGGAATACCACGGTGCAGACTTATTGTTAGATTTTTCATTTCTTATCTGCTTGGTGATATTTTGGTCGGTACAAAAGGGGGTGGTGATGGACTGAGCATCAGAACCAATCAAACACTCACACCCAGTCAACAGATCTGGGTTTGATCCGTCACCGTTCTTTAGCCCACTCTGCCACCCCAGTTCAGACATGGCCACATGCAAATCAGTCTGACCCTGTGCCTCATGGGAACAGTCCAGCCCGAACTGCCAAGCCATGCCTTCCCTGGACCGGAAACAAGCTTCCTAGGAACGGTTTCTGGCATTTCAGCCGTCTTCAGCCAGGCTTGCTTGAATCCAGTGGCAAAGTGAGCAAGGGACTCACGTCTGAGCATACCCTGCCAAGTTATGACGAACAAAGCGGTACAAAAGGGGGTGGTGATGGACGGAGCATCAGAACCAATCAAACACTCACACCCAGTCAACAGATCTGGGTTTGATCCATCCCCGTTCTTTAGCCCACTCTGCCACCCCAGTTCAGACATGGCCACATGCAAATCAGTCTGACCCTGTGCCTCATGGGAACAGTCCAGCCCAAACTGCCAAGCCATGCCTTCCCTGGAACGGAAACAAGCTTGGCTTGGCAGTTCGGGCTGGACTGTTCCCATGAGGCACAGGGTCATACTGATTTGCATATGGCCATGTCTGAACTGGAGTGGTGGAGTGAGCTAAAGAATGATGAAAAATTAAACCCAGATCAGTTGACTGGGGGTGAGTGTTAGATTTGCTCTAACGCTCCATCCATCATCCCCTTTGGTATCGCTTTGTTTGCCCTAAGTTGACTTCCCCCAGACGGCTGGAATAGTTCCGCCATCTTGGATAGGGGGGAAGTCGGCGGTACAGCTGCCTGGCCGGACCCTCCCATTCGCCCATAAATGAACCCACAGCCGCGACCGCGCAGCGGGCGCGCCACTTGCGCGCCAAAGGCGCGCCAGAGGCAAGCCCGTCTGCGCCCGTCCGCGCCGGGACGGCGCTGGGCGCTGGCATTATGGACGGCGAGAGGTCTGACCCTATCATGTATTCACGAGAAAAACTCTTGGCCTTGGCGCGCCCTTCTTGCCCATCCTCCCCATGGTCCCCCCTTAAGTTTCCCTCTCACTGTAAGTCCTGCCCGTTTGAATTATCCCCAGCACAACCGACTTCCTGCCCTTCTGGGTTTAAGTTATTTAAAATTCTCAGTCTCAACTGCCGCTCGCTGATAAAACATCACGCTGAGATCCTGGACCTTCTAACTGATGAATCTCCTGACGCTCTCTTTCTCACGGAAATCTGGCTTCACCAGGACGCCACCGCAATACCATGGCTGGCTCTCCCGCCTGGCTACACACTCAAATCTGTTAACAGAGAATTGGGAAGAGGTGGTGGGGTGGCAATGATAGCTAAGGAATCATATAAAACCAATTTAGTGAGTGAACCCATAGTAGGTTGCGAGTGCGCATCAATCAAAATTGGGCTAACTGATAAGATCTCTTGAGCCGGTCTTTTGATTTATAGGCCCCCCGGGTCAGCGACCAGTTTCAAAAAGGATCTTCTTGATAAAGTGGGGCATCTGGCTAGCAAGTCTGCCAATTTCACCATTTTGGGTGATCTCATTCTCCACCTTGAATGCACTGAACAGGTGGAGATTGGCAGTTTCTTGGCTGATCTGGAAGCCTTTCAATTAAAGCAGTGTGTGCTTGAAGCTACCCACATAGCCGGCCATGTTTTGGATCCAGTCATTTCTAACCTCCTCCAAATCATTATGCGTTCCCCAGTTCCTCTGGTCTGGACAGACCATTTTTTGGTCACCTTCTCCCTACAATTTCCGATCAAAATTGACCCTAGTCACCCCATGAAGATCCTAAAGCGTGCCTGGCATAAGCTTAATCCCGAGATTCTTTCTGCTTGGCTTTCTAGCCACCAACCGCAACTACCCGCCTGCGCGGACGAAGCAAACCAGTGTTATCAGGACTGGCTGACGGCTGGTCTTGACACCCATATCCCTGCAAAATGGGGTAAGATTGGGCGTGGGCCATCTAACCCATGGTTCAACGAGGCCCTTTCCTTGACCAAAAAGGGCTGTAAGAAGTTGGAGCGCGCTTGGAGGCGCTCCTACGATGCGACTGCTAAACTTGAATATCAGGAAGAAAAGCAGCTGTGATGCACTCAAAAAAGTTCTCTAGTTCAAACAATATATCATTATTCTACAATTTCAAAATAACTTTTCAGGTCATGTGTGCACCAGGATAAGTGGCTCTGCGGACCACTGGATACAAAAGTACTATAAATAACCAGAGGTGTATCTGGAGGTACCGAGTGCATTACAAAAAACACTATCCAGTGTACGTATTTCAGAGATAATTCAATAACATATAGCACATATATTTCACTGTTATCAGCGAACCCAAACATTTATCAATGAATCAAATGAAATCCAAAATAGTCATTTGTTGATTGTGAAACAGTTCATTCTTTACTGTCACAAAAGGTCGAAATTCATAACTTTGTTACAGCAAAATCCCGTTGTGATGATCACATTTTCACGTAAATAATCATTTTCACAATTTCCCAATGCATTTCGGGCTGAAAGCGCAAAGCCCTTCGTCAGGGGAATCTACAAAACATAAATGACAACAATGTACACAATTGTTCAACCTGTCAAAGAAAACAACTTCTATCAGCATTATAAAGTTAACAATTAAGGCTCATGAATTCGGCAGGACTAGTGCCTCGTTGTAAGAATAAGGTAGTGAAAGTATCAGAATGTCAGGAGTGAAAAACCAAGAAAAAAGATTGAAGATTCCAATCACCACGAGTGTTTTTTGACTGTGCATTAAATATCAACACGATGTGTCCAAAAACGAATAAATGAATCAAAAATTGCCCTCTCCCAACTCCATGCGCGAAGCTACATTCAAAACCAACTCTGGCTAATATCATACCGGAAGATCGAAATGACCACGCTTTTCAATGCGTATCAGTACTTCAATTACAGATTGCAGGAAGCCTGAACATAAGGCAAAATGAAAATTGAACAACGTGAGTGAAAACCAAAATGAGGTGTGTGACTGAAAACGCCCAGATATGCTAAAAGTTATCTTACCAACGCAAGTCTGTGCCGGATACGGCAATTACTCGACGGAAACCAGATAGCTGAAATGTGAATGAAACACGCAAATAAATACGTGACTTACGAAAATTTACTACGTGCACCTTACCGGTGCGTGAACAAGAGAAGCTTACCCTTAGTTAAGAAACTAGCAGACCATCACCAAAAAGTATCGACTTCACCGAAATAATAGGTGCATCATAGTGCAGAGCGTGCGCGTTATATGTGAAATTCAGTGCAATCGAAAGAGGACTGCGTCGAATAACCACCGTGGCCATATTAAAAGATGAAATGTCAGAAACAGTACTAATGTACATACAAGTGTAGCTAGAAAATCAATAATACGACTCTCGTTACCATCAGGTGATACACGCAGTACAGTGATCACATATTATATTAAGAAAATGAATAGTGAAAAACTCATGCTGTACAATAAAGTTCACGAATTCAAAAAATAACCTGACATTATATGATTCTTTACACACTATCCCTAAATGACTGCGAAACAATTATAACAACATACATACAGCAGTCATAGATATATAGCACAAGAAACAATATAAACAATATAAACAATAGAGTACCAAGCAGAGAGATGACAGTTATATGCAAAGTAGGTAGTGTGCAGAGAACAATCAGAGAAAACATGCTAATTCAAATTTATCATTTAGCCCCAATGGGGCAAGTGTTTGTAGAAGCCAAATCCAATGTGACTCCCTCTGTGCAAGAATTTTAGACAAGTTTCTCCCTGGAATATCCTCAATAACTTCAAGAACCCCAAATTTGAGCTGAGCTAATGAATGTTTGGAATTAGTCCAGTGTTGTGCGAGCGGGGAACTGATAGTTTTAGTACGAATCCGGCTTTTGTGCTCTGTAATCCGTGTACGGAGAGCACGTTCTGTTTTTCCTACATAGTATAAATCGCATGGACATTTAATAATGTAAACTACGTGATGACTATTGCAGTTAGCATTAAAGTGTAAATCAATCTTTTTACCTGTTCGTGGGTGGGATAGGCTGCTGCCTACCATTACATTATTACAATGTGAGCAATTCATACATTTAGACATGCCTTTGTGGACCTTCTTAGGTTCGGTTTTACATTTGGTCAAAAGTTCTTTCAAATTCCGTGATCTCTTGTATGCGAACAATGGAACTTCAGTGAACAGACCTTGAAGGTCTGGCTCACATTTTAATAAATCCCATCTTTGCAATATACTTTTTTTTAACAAGTGAGAGTCTGTCGAATAGGTAGAGACGAAAACCTCTCTTTTTTTCTCAATAAGTGGTGTTCTCTTCTTGATCAAATCTTCACGGTTGGACACTATGGCCCTTGTGGCCGCTTGTTCAACAATTTGTGAAGGGTATCCTCTGTCAAGAAATTTACTCTTAGAGGCTTCAATAGCCTGCTTGCCAACCTCTGAATCGGACGTGATACGCTTGATCCTGAGGAACTGTGAGTACGGAAGGTGGCGTTTTAGTGACCATGGGTGAAAGCTTTGAAACAGCAACGCATTATTTCGATCTGTCGATTTTGTAAAAACAGTGGTCTGGATAGAAGAATCAGATAAAGTCAGTTGCACGTCCAAGAATGCTATACTGGAGCAATCAATCAGGTGTGTGAATTGAATTCGAGGATTAATCTGGTTGAGTGCCAAAATCTTAGTTTCAAGGCTACTCTGTGACCCTCTCCAGACAATCAATATATCGTCGATATATCGACGGTATAAAAGGAGATTTGAAGTCCATGTGATGTCTGTAAGAATGTGCTCCGTTTCAAATTTGAACATAAAAATGTTCGCGTAGCTGGGAGCCCCGGAAAAACCCATCGATGTGCCATTGGATTGTAGAAAAAATTGGCTCTTCCACTGAAAGTAACTATGGAACAGGCAGAAATTCAAAATTTCAACTAAAAAAACTTTATTTGCTCTGACATCATTTTGACGCAATAAAGCCCATTCAATGGCCTCAATGCCGTCCATGTGAGGGATAGATGTGTACAAAGAAACAACATCTACTGTACATAACCATAATTGTTCACCTTCGGGGATGTGGATGTCTTGGAGTATTGTCAATAAATGAGTAGTATCTTGAACGTAAGATGGACAACTTTGAACAATTGGTTGAAGAAAAGTATCCAAATAGCGACCAAGAGGGTCATGAATAGAGTCACATCCCGAGACTATGGGTCTCAAGGGAGGATCGTTCAAGTTTTTATGAATTTTTGGGAGCATATACAGACTCGGCCTTCTTGGAAATTGAGTGAATAGATAGTCTCTGGTTTTAGTAGTAATCCATTGCATGTCTAGTGCATGGGACAAAATAGAATCCAATGTCTTCAAAAATTCATCTGTGGGATCTGACTCTAATGGCAAATATGTGGACCGATCTTGTAGCATCTGGTCTACCTTCAACTCGTACTTACTGAGGTCCATGACCACTAGAGCGCCACCTTTATCCGCTTTGGTGAAGTGTAACGTATTCTGAGATTGCAGTGATTTCAAAGCAAAAATCTCGCTCTTAGATAGATTTGAATTACCCTGGGGACGAGAAATGAACTTAGATATGTCTTGTTTGACAAGAGTCTCAAACAAATCTATAGCCTTGTGTGTAACGGGGGACACAAAAGTGCTACGTGGCTTGAACTCAAGATATTCGACCTCTGTATCTGACTGTGAGTCCGTAACAATTGTTGAGAAGAAAAGTCTTAAACGTAGCTTCCTAGTGAATTTGTAGAGAGCGATTAAAGAATCCAAGTTTCTAGACTGGAAAGTGGGTACGAATGAACAGCCTTTGTTAAGTACTGAAATTTGTTTGTCAGTCAGTGACTTAGAAGAAATGTTAACCACTAGTGTTTCTTTGTGCGACGACTTGTCCCTGTTTTTGTGGAATCGGTGACCTCTACGTGTTTGGGATGTTCTGTCGGTGGCTGCGTGGGTGGTTGATTTGAGGCCGGACTGGTGGTAACGAGAGTCGTATTATTGATTTTCTAGCTACACTTGTATGTACATTAGTACTGTTTCTGACATTTCATCTTTTAATATGGCCACGGTGGTTATTCGACGCAGTCCTCTTTCGATTGCACTGAATTTCACATATAACGCGCACGCTCTGCACTATGATGCACCTATTATTTCGGTGAAGTCGATACTTTTTGGTGATGGTCTGCTAGTTTCTTAACTAAGGGTAAGCTTCTCTTGTTCACGCACCGGTAAGGTGCACGTAGTAAATTTTCGTAAGTCACGTATTTATTTGCGTGTTTCATTCACATTTCAGCTATCTGGTTTCCGTCGAGTAATTGCCGTATCCGGCACAGACTTGCGTTGGTAAGATAACTTTTAGCATATCTGGGCGTTTTCAGTCACACACCTCATTTTGGTTTTCACTCACGTTGTTCAATTTTCATTTTGCCTTATGTTCAGGCTTCCTGCAATCTGTAATTGAAGTACTGATACGCATTGAAAAGCGTGGTCATTTCGATCTTCCGGTATGATATTAGCCAGAGTTGGTTTTGAATGTAGCTTCGCGCATGGAGTTGGGAGAGGGCAATTTTTGATTCATTTATTCGTTTTTGGACACATCGTGTTGATATTTAATGCACAGTCAAAAAACACTCGTGGTGATTGGAATCTTCAATCTTTTTTCTTGGTTTTTCACTCCTGACATTCTGATACTTTCACTACCTTATTCTTACAACGAGGCACTAGTCCTGCCGAATTCATGAGCCTTAATTGTTAACTTTATAATGCTGATAGAAGTTGTTTTCTTTGACAGGTTGAACAATTGTGTACATTGCTGTCATTTATGTTTTGTAGATTCCCCTGACGAAGGGCTTTGCGCTTTCAGCCCGAAATGCATTGGGAAATTGTGAAAATGATTATTTACGTGAAAATGTGATCATCACAACGGGATTTTGCTGTAACAAAGTTATGAATTTCGACCTTTTGTGACAGTAAAGAATGAACTGTTTCACAATCAACAAATGACTATTTTGGATTTCATTTGATTCATTGATAAATGTTTGGGTTCGCTGATAACAGTGAAATATATGTGCTATATGTTATTGAATTATCTCTGAAATACGTACACTGGATAGTGTTTTTTGTAGTGCACTCGGTACCTCCAGATACACCTCTGGTTATTTATAGTACTTTTGTATCCAGTGGTCCGCAGAGCCACTTATCCTGGTGCACACATGACCTGAAAAGTTATTTTGAAATTGTAGAATAATGATATATTGTTTGAACTAGAGAACTTTTTTGAGTGCATCACAGCTGCTTTTCTTCCAGTTATTCAATTTTTCTGCATTCAGCTACAGTTGCACCACAAATCTAAGTGTTTTACCGTTAAGCAATCATGTCGTTTGACGACATTGCACATTTGACCGAGAATAGAGCACAAACTAAAGCATATTCTGCTGCTGAAGCAGCTGACATTTATGGTCTCATCAAGGAGGTTAGGACTTTTGACCTGAATTCCGGTCCTATACAGCAACAAGTCCGACAGTTAGAGTACCTGATGCGCAGAGAGATTAATCAGCGCCTGCATGCCACCACTTTAATCCAATATCATAAAGCAAGTCGCATACCCAGGGGACTGCGTTTAGCAATTAAGCCTATGTTATTTAAAATGAACAAAAAGTTTATGGAGAAGTGGTACACTATTTTAAATAAATGTTCCCTTGATCTGATTTTGCTTATTGTAGAAGAACTTTCACTAGTCCTAATTGGTCTAGAAACTGAAATTAAGGAACTTCAGGCTAATCTTGTGTTACGTATGGAGAATGAAGCATGGTCTACTACCCTCACAGATATTAACACGAAACTTGATGTTTACGCCAAAGAAATACATGAGCGAAAAGTGAGAAAATTCCGTCGTGACACAATTGATTATAAGCTGGATGAAGTTTATTCTTGGGCGGAAGTCTATTCTCAGAGACGAAATTGGCAAAAACCAACCACTACATCTTCTGAAGAGAGTATAGCTTCCACTAGTGATACTCAATTATCTCGACCACCTGTTACTGTAAGTGCTCCACCTCCACCCCCTCCGGGTGAGCGTCAATCTCCGGTTCCTAGCACATCCAAGGTGTCTTTTTTGGCCACCAGTCCGGCCTCAAATCAACCACCCACGCAGCCACCGACAGAACATCCCAAACACGTAGAGGTCACCGATTCCACAAAAACAGGGACAAGTCGTCGCACAAAGAAACACTAGTGGTTAACATTTCTTCTAAGTCACTGACTGACAAACAAATTTCAGTACTTAACAAAGGCTGTTCATTCGTACCCACTTTCCAGTCTAGAAACTTGGATTCTTTAATCGCTCTCTACAAATTCACTAGGAAGCTACGTTTAAGACTTTTCTTCTCAACAATTGTTACGGACTCACAGTCAGATACAGAGGTCGAATATCTTGAGTTCAAGCCACGTAGCACTTTTGTGTCCCCCGTTACACACAAGGCTATAGATTTGTTTGAGACTCTTGTCAAACAAGACATATCTAAGTTCATTTCTCGTCCCCAGGGTAATTCAAATCTATCTAAGAGCGAGATTTTTGCTTTGAAATCACTGCAATCTCAGAATACGTTACACTTCACCAAAGCGGATAAAGGTGGCGCTCTAGTGGTCATGGACCTCAGTAAGTACGAGTTGAAGGTAGACCAGATGCTACAAGATCGGTCCACATATTTGCCATTAGAGTCAGATCCCACAGATGAATTTTTGAAGACATTGGATTCTATTTTGTCCCATGCACTAGACATGCAATGGATTACTACTAAAACCAGAGACTATCTATTCACTCAATTTCCAAGAAGGCCGAGTCTGTATATGCTCCCAAAAATTCATAAAAACTTGAACGATCCTCCCTTGAGACCCATAGTCTCGGGATGTGACTCTATTCATGACCCTCTTGGTCGCTATTTGGATACTTTTCTTCAACCAATTGTTCAAAGTTGTCCATCTTACGTTCAAGATACTACTCATTTATTGACAATACTCCAAGACATCCACATCCCCGAAGGTGAACAATTATGGTTATGTACAGTAGATGTTGTTTCTTTGTACACATCTATCCCTCACATGGACGGCATTGAGGCCATTGAATGGGCTTTATTGCGTCAAAATGATGTCAGAGCAAATAAAGTTTTTTTAGTTGAAATTTTGAATTTCTGCCTGTTCCATAGTTACTTTCAGTGGAAGAGCCAATTTTTTCTACAATCCAATGGCACATCGATGGGTTTTTCCGGGGCTCCCAGCTACGCGAACATTTTTATGTTCAAATTTGAAACGGAGCACATTCTTACAGACATCACATGGACTTCAAATCTCCTTTTATACCGTCGATATATCGACGATATATTGATTGTCTGGAGAGGGTCACAGAGTAGCCTTGAAACTAAGATTTTGGCACTCAACCAGATTAATCCTCGAATTCAATTCACACACCTGATTGATTGCTCCAGTATAGCATTCTTGGACGTGCAACTGACTTTATCTGATTCTTCTATCCAGACCACTGTTTTTACAAAATCGACAGATCGAAATAATGCGTTGCTGTTTCAAAGCTTTCACCCATGGTCACTAAAACGCCACCTTCCGTACTCACAGTTCCTCAGGATCAAGCGTATCACGTCCGATTCAGAGGTTGGCAAGCAGGCTATTGAAGCCTCTAAGAGTAAATTTCTTGACAGAGGATACCCTTCACAAATTGTTGAACAAGCGGCCACAAGGGCCATAGTGTCCAACCGTGAAGATTTGATCAAGAAGAGAACACCACTTATTGAGAAAAAAAGAGAGGTTTTCGTCTCTACCTATTCGACAGACTCTCACTTGTTAAAAAAAACTATATTGCAAAGATGGGATTTATTAAAATGTGAGCCAGACCTTCAAGGTCTGTTCACTGAAGTTCCATTGTTCGCATACAAGAGATCACGGAATTTGAAAGAACTTTTGACCAAATGTAAAACCGAACCTAAGAAGGTCCACAAAGGCATGTCTAAATGTATGAATTGCTCACATTGTAATAATGTAATGGTAGGCAGCAGCCTATCCCACCCACGAACAGGTAAAAAGATTGATTTACACTTTAATGCTAACTGCAATAGTCATCACGTAGTTTACATTATTAAATGTCCATGCGATTTATACTATGTAGGAAAAACAGAACGTGCTCTCCGTACACGGATTACAGAGCACAAAAGCCGGATTCGTACTAAAACTATCAGTTCCCCGCTCGCACAACACTGGACTAATTCCAAACATTCATTAGCTCAGCTCAAATTTGGGGTTCTTGAAGTTATTGAGGATATTCCAGGGAGAAACTTGTCTAAAATTCTTGCACAGAGGGAGTCACATTGGATTTGGCTTCTACAAACACTTGCCCCATTGGGGCTAAATGATAAATTTGAATTAGCATGTTTTCTCTGATTGTTCTCTGCACACTACCTACTTTGCATATAACTGTCATCTCTCTGCTTGGTACTCTATTGTTTATATTGTTTATATTGTTTCTTGTGCTATATATCTATGACTGCTGTATGTATGTTGTTATAATTGTTTCGCAGTCATTTAGGGATAGTGTGTAAAGAATCATATAATGTCAGGTTATTTTTTGAATTCGTGAACTTTATTGTACAGCATGAGTTTTTCACTATTCATTTTCTTAATATAATATGTGATCACTGTACTGCGTGTATCACCTGATGGTAACGAGAGTCGTATTATTGATTTTCTAGCTACACTTGTATGTACATTAGTACTGTTTCTGACATTTCATCTTTTAATATGGCCACGGTGGTTATTCGACGCAGTCCTCTTTCGATTGCACTGAATTTCACATATAACGCGCACGCTCTGCACTATGATGCACCTATTATTTCGGTGAAGTCGATACTTTTTGGTGATGGTCTGCTAGTTTCTTAACTAAGGGTAAGCTTCTCTTGTTCACGCACCGGTAAGGTGCACGTAGTAAATTTTCGTAAGTCACGTATTTATTTGCGTGTTTCATTCACATTTCAGCTATCTGGTTTCCGTCGAGTAATTGCCGTATCCGGCACAGACTTGCGTTGGTAAGATAACTTTTAGCATATCTGGGCGTTTTCAGTCACACACCTCATTTTGGTTTTCACTCACGTTGTTCAATTTTCATTTTGCCTTATGTTCAGGCTTCCTGCAATCTGTAATTGAAGTACTGATACGCATTGAAAAGCGTGGTCATTTCGATCTTCCGGTATGATATTAGCCAGAGTTGGTTTTGAATGTAGCTTCGCGCATGGAGTTGGGAGAGGGCAATTTTTGATTCATTTATTCGTTTTTGGACACATCGTGTTGATATTTAATGCACAGTCAAAAAACACTCGTGGTGATTGGAATCTTCAATCTTTTTTCTTGGTTTTTCACTCCTGACATTCTGATACTTTCACTACCTTATTCTTACAACGAGGCACTAGTCCTGCCGAATTCATGAGCCTTAATTGTTAACTTTATAATGCTGATAGAAGTTGTTTTCTTTGACAGGTTGAACAATTGTGTACATTGCTGTCATTTATGTTTTGTAGATTCCCCTGACGAAGGGCTTTGCGCTTTCAGCCCGAAATGCATTGGGAAATTGTGAAAATGATTATTTACGTGAAAATGTGATCATCACAACGGGATTTTGCTGTAACAAAGTTATGAATTTCGACCTTTTGTGACAGTAAAGAATGAACTGTTTCACAATCAACAAATGACTATTTTGGATTTCATTTGATTCATTGATAAATGTTTGGGTTCGCTGATAACAGTGAAATATATGTGCTATATGTTATTGAATTATCTCTGAAATACGTACACTGGATAGTGTTTTTTGTAGTGCACTCGGTACCTCCAGATACACCTCTGGTTATTTATAAACTTGAATATCAAGCAGCCCTTAAGTCTTACCATAAAGAGATTCGCAGAGCGCGGGCCGACTTTGTGGCAAATAAAATTATGGCGAGCTCCAACCCTACAAAAACAATCTTTTCCTTACTGGGCAATATGAAGAAATCCGGTGGTAATGAGGGTCATCCAATCACCTCGAATAACCAGTGTAGTGCGTTAGCTTCATATTTTATTAATAAAGTGGAACTAATCTACCAGGGACTCCCACAAACTTGTTCCCTGTCTGAAGAGCTGGCCCCCTCAGGGGGTGAGTCTTTGAATGCTCAGAGCTTAGGGGAATTCCCTCCCATTACGGCTCTGGAGTTTGCGTCTCTCTGTTCCAAAATCAAGTCCGGCTCCCCGGCGAACCCAGTGACTCCCACCTGTTTCCGTCTTCTTTATCCCTCCATCTCCGAACTATGCCTTGAAGTGGTCAATCGGTCACTACTCACGGCATCAGTCCCCCGAGCTTGGAAGCATGCCAAAGTCATCCCCCTTTTGAAAAAACCCTCCTTGGCTGCATCCGACCCGAGTAATTACCGTCCCATCTTGCAACTGCCTTTTTTGGCCAAAGTGACGGAGGCACACGTGAACTCTATCCTGGCAGGCTTTGTCGAGCAACATGCTTTATTTGACCCTACCCAACATGGCTTTCGCCCTCGCCATAGTACTGAATCTGCGCTCCTGGTGGTATCTGAAACCATTAAAAGTCATCTCGATGCAGGCGACTCCGCGGCTTTGATCCTATTGGATTTGAGTGCCGCATTTGACACTGTATCGCACAAAATACTTCTGAGACGCCTGCAGGACATTGGGGTAAGGGACTCGGCCTTGGCCTGGATTACTTCCTTCCTGTCAGAGAGATCCTTTCAGGTCCTGGCTCCCCCCTTTTCCTCACAAAAGTGCGCATTGCACCAGGGAGTATCTCAGGGCTCTATACTAAGCCCACTCCTATTTAACCTGTATGTCAGCCCATTGGCAACACTGGCCAAGAGTAGGGGGCTTTCACTGGTCTCATACGCCGACGATACCCAATTAATGATCAGCTTCTCTAAAAAAAGTTCCACCAACCTAAACAATTTCATGGCTGATCTATTGGCTATCTCCGACTGGATGGCAGCAAACTGCCTTCAGCGGAACTCCGGGAAATCCGAAATTCTGCTTTTCGGTAAGGATAGGGAGTTATGGACTGACCTTCTCTGGCCAGAACGTCTCAAACCTGCCCCAGTCCCTAAGGACTCTGTAAAGAACCTTGGCTTTTGGTTTGACCGCGGTCTAACTTTCGAGAAACAAACTAAGACTGTTGCGGGGGTCTGTTTCGGTCTCCTGCGGAGCCTCAGACCACTGCTTGGGTTCTTTCCTCCATCGGTGCGGCAGTCCATCATCCAATCGTCTGTTCTTGCCAGATTGGACTATGGGAACTGCCTTTACTTGGGAGCAACAAGGGCTAGTATAAACCGCCTCCAGAGGATCCAGAATGCTGCAGCCAGGGTTCTGGTGTCTCTACCCAAGCATTGTTCGGTTGCCCAGGTGCTTCCGAAACTTCACTGGTTGCCAGTGTGTAAACGCATTCAATTTAAAGCACTATGTATTTCACACAAAATTCTTGCAAAGCAGGCCCCGTCAGGCCTCCTGGAACTATTGGAGCCTTACGTTCCTACGCGTTCCTTGCGCTCCGCCAACCATGCTCTGGTCTGCGTCCCTCGGGTGCGGAGGGCCAGGGCAGGGGGGCGCTCTTTCCGACACCTAGCAGCTAAATTGTGGAATTCTGTCCCGATTTCAGTTAGAACTATTCCTAGCCATTTGACCTTTCGCAAGGCCCTGAAGACGTGGCTCTTCCCCCTTTCATCATCTAACCCTCAGTGATCTGCTCCGGTGCTCGCTCCCTGGTTCTCGCTGCTGCGCTGGGACGCCTCGTTGCTGAGGCAGCCATGCGCATTATAAAATTAATTAATAATAATAATAATGCCCAGACGTGGGTCCCTTGCTCACTTTGCCACTGGATTCAAGATGGCCTGGCTGACGAGGGTTATGAACCCGAAACCGGTCCCAGGATGCTTGTTTCCGGTCCAGGGAAGACATGGCTTGGCAGTTCGGGCTGGACTGTTCCCATGAGGCACAGGGTCATACTGATTTGCATATGGCCATGTCTGAACTGGAGTGGTGGAGTGAGCTAAAGAATGATGATAGATTAAACCCAGATCAGTTGACTGGGGGTGAGTGTTTGATTTGCTCTAACGCTCCGTCCATCATCCCCTTTGGTATCGTGGTGATATTTTGGGTCAGCCAGTTTGTGATCTTATGTTTATCCAGTGGACCAAGGCCCACCCAGGGTAAGGATTGATTCAGTGAACACTTCCAGCTTTCCCAGTTTAACTCGGACCATTGTCTATCAAACATGGCTGTACTCTTAATGGGAGCAAACAGCCGGGAATTGTTGGTAAATACCAGATCCAACAAATGACCCCCTATGTGGGTGGAGCACTGAACTCTTTGCTGTAATTGTAGGGCAGCTAGATCGTGCATAAAGCAGGAAGTTTGGGGGTCTTTAGAATCATTCAAGTGTGGATTTAAATCTCCCATGACCGTTAAGGAAGTATATTTTATGACCAAACTCGCTAGAACATCAGGGTTGATTGAATAAATGACTGGCCTGGCCTGGGAGGTGATATACTAAGCTTCCGACATTGTGGTAGTATGGAAAAAAGATAAAGAAAACGCAACACTTTCACAATAGGAGAGTGAGGGGATCAATTCTACAGTTGAATGAATTTTTGTCTGGGGGTCAGCCTGAACTACATCCGGTCCGGATTCCTCATGAAGCCATGTTTCCGTGAGGAAAACTACATCCAGTTTGTAATCTTCTAGGAGAGAACGGATGTCCAGCTTATGACCTGGAAGGACCATGCAGTTGAGGAGAAGCACATTTTGTCGAGATTTAGGTGCGTGGAGTTCCCTACTTGTAGGATCAAAAGGAAACCTATAGGAGCAATACTTTAGAGTGCTGTCTGAACTAGACACATTTATTGAGTGGCTACAGTTAGCACGTGTTGTCCCTCTAGCTTTAAGTAGGAAGGCCCTGGAATATATTTGCTGGTGAGAGGTTAGAGTTGCAGGTTCCCTGGCCCCGGTCGGGCGTGGATGGGTTTGCCTTAGACGCACCTTCAGCACGCCAGCAGTGCCTCCATTGCATGCTCAAAGAAAACATAAAAATCACTGCCTCATAGGTGCAACTGATCAGCAAACCCTCACAGTGCTGCTGCTTCTCTGATGCGCGCCTGCTGCCCTGCCGTTTTTATGCCAGGCCGGGACTCCAACCACTAGAGCACCAACCAGAAAGTGTCCGCTCTATGGTTGGTTTGAAAAGTAAAATGCACAGTGCTTCAATTCCCCTCAGTGCTACCATTACTCTGTTCTTTCCCTCGCCGCCCCCAATTGCGAATTCCCACATCCTAGATGGTTACGAATAGCTATCTTGTGCTCGTTCGTATCTTCACTGTTGGCTGCATCATCATGGTTGGCACAATTCGGTCCATCCACTATGCCTACAAAGACATCTAGATATGCTGTGTCATCTTTACATTCAAGAGTTGCAGCCCTTACCATCATTGGTTGCAAACAAGCTAAAGCAACAGTCTGCATCGTAGATTTGAGTTGTCAGAGAAGACCCTGTTGACTACAGAACTGTCTGCTGCTGCATGTCATGTCACCTACAACATGGTCTGCTGGATACTGTCATTTGAAATGCACGTTGCCTGCTGCATCATAAGTTAAGATGTCCTCTTCACAGCAGACATAGATGAATTTTGAGTCTCATTTATTCATTGTCTCTTGTAGAGAAGAATTAACAGTCAACCACAAACAAGAATATTTTTATATTATAAGTTCTCTGGGATAGTTGGCAGGACTATCCAGTGCTTATGAGTTCAATGGAGATGCCCTTGAAGAAGAACTAGGATTACAGGTAAGAAACCTTTCCTTCTCCAACATGGGTAAGAAACCTTTCCTTCTCCAACATAGATTTTTTCATAGATTCACATGCTTGAACCTTCTCACATCATCCAGGTGGGTGCCTCCAATACATACTGAGCAGTATGAAATAACAATTTCTCATAGAAACAGCCACAAAATAGTGTGTTTTGAGCTTTTCAGACTCATTTTAAAAGACACAAACTTCGTCTAATGAGATTTAAGGTCCATGAACCTAACTTAATTGTACAAAGGGTGCCCAAAGCCTGGAGGTTGGAGACCGAGGTGTGCCCATAGGTCTGACCCCGCCCCCCCCCCACACACACACACGCACATTGTCGAGCCCTCCATCAGATCTAGCCGGCAGCCTGCCCCGCCAACGAACGAGTTCCTTTAAAGGTAACCGTTCCAGCAGGCCAAACCTGGTGCCCGTAGCTGACCCGCACTCCATCGCTGTCGACCATAGCTTTTCACTTTGGCCTGTTCTAGCACGACCAATAACCTTTGGTTCCCGCTTAGCACTTTTTGGTGCTAGACAATTCCTAAAAATTATATTTCTCTTTCCCCAATCCGATTTTTGCTTTTGGTGTCTATTTGCTCATTAAATTGCTAATTATATTCCTATTTTTATAAAATGGAGTGGACTATTTATTGTGTTGTGTTTTCGACTTAACTGTTTTTGTACTAATGAATGCTGTACCCTTGTTCCTTTGAGTTTAGCCTGACTGCTCTGTGCCATGGTTACCCAGGACTGAGGAAGGATTTAATTTTAAGAAACCTAACTGGACTTGATACAGAATAGTGACATTATTACTTGGTGACGTCTCACAACCACCCCAACTGATAATCCACATTCTCACAGAGGCACGGGTGAATAGGCCTCAGCCTGATTAGAATACATGCCGTCACTTCTCAGTCCCACACAGCCTGGTAGGGCGGTCAGTAACCACTCTTGCCAAACAACTGCCTCAGACTTGATGTTAACTCTGGCACTGCTACACCAAAAGTTGGAAAGTCTGGTGCCTAAAAAGCAGAAGTGGGAATTTGTGTGTCTTACACCTGGTTAGCTTGCCATAAGCAGACAGTCTTTTCTCAGAGAAGGTACATGTACAGTATCAACAGGTGAGCCAAATTCAGCATTAAATGAAAGATATGTGAAAGCTGGGTATGATCTAGCACAAACTGATATGCGAGAGCCAGCTTTATGGTTTAAACGAAATGCCATTGCAGGGATTTGCAAGCATGATTGCCTGGTATTTGTTATTTGGAATTCTGTAAATGTGTTAAATATTTTTTAGACCTGCTGTACTCGTACTCTTACAAAGTGTCTGAAGTTGTGAAGGAACCTAGGAAACGATATGGTGTAGGGTGTAACAGATTGAAGTAAATTTTTCAGATTATAATGGAACAACATATTGGAATACGTTTTCTAGTTTATAATGGAAGTCCTTAAAATGTAGATTTTCATCTTTGTACAAATATATTTAGATTTCCATTTTGTCACTTTAAATTTATGACCTAAATGAAGATTATTTAAATTGACAACTTAAATGAAGATCCGTAGTAGTGCTGAAATATTCTTGACCATTGACTTGTGCCCGCATGTAGTGAACCTAGTTTTGATTCTTTGAGTCTGGATTAGTGACTGATACTTTTGTGTCTAGGCTAGCGGGCGTGTGCCAGTGCTTGACAACCTGGAGGAACTAGTGTCAAGAGGTCATAGTATCCCAGTGCATTTGGATTCATTACCACGACTGGAGTCCCTGGTGTCAGAGGTCCAAGCTTGGAATGAGAGTGCATCCAGTACATTCCTGACTCCGGACTTAAACTTCTCTTTACTGGAGGTGAGTCATTTAAATCTTTCTATGTATTAGTTGTTTGAAAGTACTCCATTTTGACATGGACACCCCCACTTTCGCCTGGTACATGTGATTTTGACTAGAAGTGCACTGTGTTCCTGTTAACCAGGTCACCAGTGCCAAATCTCTTTCCCAAAACAGGACAATGGTTCTCCCGATTGGCAATGCCTTTAGCACCCTCTAGAAGTCCCTATTAAATAGTACCTCTGGTGCCTAAGACCTTGGGTACAAACAAGTGTCCCCCAAGTGCTGTAGCACAGTGTCACTCTCAGGGACCCGTCACCAAACTCATACAGGGCTGCTATCGTAGGCTGCATGTTTTGATGCAGACAAAAATGAAAACATGACCTGACACACATTCCCGTGTGCCAGGTCCCCTGACACTGAATGTATTACTTCAAATCAAATTTTATTGCTATAGACCTCGTCAGATATCCACAATATAAAAAAATATAATGTATACAGGAAGTGTCGTTCATAGATTAAACTGCTCTAAAATAGTGGTGAACAAGTTTTTAAAAATTTAAATACTTTATAACATAAACATTCATCTGGGGGGCTCTTAATAATTCAATCAGATCCATAATTCTAGAGATATTCTATTTAATACAAATAGGTTTTATAAAACAGCTATGTGCTTCAACCAGGAGTTTGTTAGGGCAAACAAACCGTACATGTACCAAATCTTGAATACCTCCTCCTCCTCATAGATCACAGAGGCCAGCTTTATCCAGTGTGCCACCCCAGTTGCCAGTTAATTCTTTTAGTGGTAGTGTCCTCAATCGCAACATCAAAATACGACGGCTAACCTTATGATCTAATGAAAATCTCAGATAATTTGAACTCACTTTATATTGTACTCTAGCTAAAATGGCTTATAGTGGGATAGCTGTAAACAGTAAGCCTCATCAGTATCAAAGCTCAATCTTGGGGTGGATTTTTTTAGGAAAAGCATCAAGAGTATTGGGGACCAAGATTGCAGGAGTTTAATAGAACATTGGAAGTATTCCAAAGCATTCTCTAGGTTTTCTTTAAAAGTATTTTCCCTGGACCAGCCTTAAAAGTATCCTGACGTAAGATCGCGCTCAATGAGTGTGAGAAAGTGGCTCTGTTCCCAAATAGGTTCAGTGTGTACAGAGTCCACAGTCCCCAGAGGTTTGGCAGAGGCTAAAGTTAGATAAAACCTTACTCTCTAAAGTGGTAGTTTGGTCGAGTAGTAAGGCAGTATCAGAGGACCATGTTAAGCATTTGATGTACACACTCAGTCAGCAAATGAATTCACACACTCAAGAACTGAACTCTAGGCCAATTGTTTTGTATAAAAAAATATACTGTTGTTTTATTTCTAAAACCAAGCAAGCCTGGCACAGGTAAGCATGTAAATACTTTTCAGCTACAAGATGCTGTTGTTGAATACTTTCAAAAGATAGTAGGACTTTGTACCAATTCGAGTTTACAGGGGTTGCAATGCAATGCACAAACTTAGTAGACTCAGTACATAGGAATCAATAGGCTTTTTGAGTAAAAATGCAGTTAATTACTTTTCAGATTACTTTTTCTAACACAGTGCTGGATCCTAGATTCAGCACTCGGGCATTTCCTGAAAACGGTTGAGTAAATACGTTTTAGTTAGAGGTACGATTTTTAAAGAATATTATTGTATTTCAAAAGTTGACACTTCGAAACTTTTTTGCATAGAATCACCAATGTTATCCTATGGGAGCAAATTAACTTTGCAGGTAAGTTACTTTAACGTTACTTTTCTTTCTCAGTGCTGGATACCTAGATTCAGCACTGGGACATTTCCTGAAAACAGTTGAGAAAATGCGTTTTGGTTAATCGGGTGATTTTTTTTTTTTTTTAGGAATATTCTCAGTTTTCAAAAGTCGACACTTGGAAACTTTTTGGGAGAAAAAGTGCCAATGTTATTCTATGAGGAAAAAGAGGTTACCGGTTTCCAGGTAGGTAATCGGTCTTTTGAGTTAGGGTTCTGGGGTAAAACTCAGGGGTCCCCCAGGGTCAGTGATGCACTGCTGTTGCACCCCCGGTGGCACTAGGGTTGCCGGGTGCAGAGTGTTGAGGACCAATGTTATCCTATGGAGGATAGGGGGGCTCCGGTTGGTGGCTGCTGGCAAGCAGGCCACGGGGTTGTGGGAGCAAAGCTCCTAGGGTTAAGCTCAGGGCAAGTTGGGGACTAAAGTAGCACCAAAGGTGCACCCTCAGCGACACTACGGCGGCCGGGTGCAGGGTGCTGTTTTGAGGTCGGGTGCCCTGTTGATTTCAATGGCGATTCTCTGGGACAAAGAAACACTTCAGGCTCGGGGACGAGGATCTTCCAGGAGCGACCACCACTTCGAGGGGTAAGTTGGGATGTTGAGGGTTGGTTAGGCACTGTTGGTTTGGGCACACAAGGCCGTGGGGCGTCGGGTGCAGGGGTGTCTTGCGACGTCCTGGTAGGGGGGGGGGTCCTCTGGATTGAGGCTGCAGGCGTCAGGAGGCTTGAGGCAGGTCAGGGATCGCTGGATCTCGGGTCAGGATCTCCAGGGGGACCTCCTCGTGGTGTATTTTCACTCGATCTCGGGCCGGGTTCGGCAGGTGCAGAGGGGGCTGGATTCGCGGTTCCTGGCTGGCACTAGGAGCTGCAGTTTAAACACGTCCGGTGTTCACGGGAGAAACAGTCTGGAAAGTGAAGGCAGGCAGGTCCTCCGGGGTTTGTGAGGTTGCTGTCTGCTGGACACGCTGGGATTTCGCAGGTTCGAGGGGAGACAGCCTTGTAGGGCTGGGGCCAAGTCAGTGGGCGTCGTCCTCTTGTTAGCTCTGCACGGCTCTTCGTCCTTCTTCTTATCTTGTTGTTGCTGGTTCTGAGGAAGGAAGGTTCAGGGTGCCCCTAAATACTAAATTTAGGTGTGTTACAAGTAGGTAAAGGACAGGGACAAATGGGTTCCTTCCCTGGGGTGGGTACACCCCCTATTCTGCCACTCTTCTCTCTCCAGTGGAAGGGGGGCAGGAGCCTGTCCCTGGTTGGCTGGGTCCCCCCTCATCTTCAAGATGGCGGGGACTCTAGGTTATGCTTCACCTCGCCTCCCCCACCTTAGGGGTGGAGTTGGCAGAGGTGGGCACACCTCTCTTCCTCACTTGTTTTTCCCGCAGCTTCTCCCGCCCAAAGTGGGGGGGTAGAACCAGTGGGGACCAGTTGCTGAAAGCAGCAAATGGTCTGGAGAGGCTCACAAAGGCGACATGCCTTTGAAGCTTCTCCTTCGTGAACCCTGCCCATCCTGGGGGAGGAGGCTTGGCACCTCGTCCCAGGATGTGCATTGTTTCAGGCCTCCGAGAGCAGCAAGCTATCGACCCAGGGGTCCAGAAACATGTCTGGGGTGGCAGCCTAAGAAGCCACTCAGTCAGGTCACTGGAAGTTGCTCGAGTTTCAGGGGGCATCTCCAAGATGCCCTCTGCCGTGCATTTTACATTAAATCCCACACTGGCATCAGTGGGGGTTTAATGTCCTGAGAAGTTTGATGCCAATCTTCCCAGTCTTCAGTGGAGCCATTATGGTGCTGTGGAGTTCGTAATGACAAACTCCCAGCACCATATACTCTTAATGGCAGCACTGCACTCATGCTCCTGTACCCTCACCACTGGCATAGGGCACCCAGCTAGAGTGGTGACTGATGTATGCCAGGGCAGTGGTTTGTGGGCATGGCACACAGGGATGTGTGCCATGTAGTCTCTGTTTTGTTCTGCACCCAGACACTCAGTCTGCAAAGGCAGTGTGTGAGTGTCATGGTACAGGGCCTCTGAGGGTGGCACAATAAGTGCTGCAGCCCTTAGAGGCCTTCTCTGGTCACAGGACCCTGGGTACCTGTGGTACCATTTACCAGGGGCTGACATGTGGCCAGAGATGCCAATTGGGGTTAGGCTTCAATGCAGTTTTAGGGAAGGAACACAGGCCCTGGGCACACTCAGTCAAAGCACATCAGCAATTCAACAAAAAGTGGGGGCATACCATGCAAGAAAGAGGGCACTTTCTCACAAGGGCCCTCCCTTGCTGCCGTCGCCGCTGCGGGCGGCGGCTCCGTTCGTTCCGCCACCGCCTTTGCCAGGTTTTCCGGACAATTTTGCCCCTAGTTGGGACCTTAATTGTGACACGGAGATGGACCACTGGGAAGGGTGTGAGTACCCTCTCGCACAGCAGCGCGGGTCGGACCAGGAATGGACGGAAGAGCTAGAGGATGTCGGTTGCCTTGACCTCTCCTCTGACCCTGTTTTTTTTTCTCCTCCTGCTGTGGCTATGGAGGGGGTCTCTTCATAGACTGTGGTGCTCCGTAGAGCAGCTGAGGCCCTTGACCTTGACCTGCCTACAGTGACCCTTAAGACTAATCTCCTCACTGAAGTACTTCAGCTGACGGCAAGCTCTTTGGAGCCCTGCTGGCGTTCAATGAGGCCCTAACTGACGTCTTGATGGGCACCTGGTCTAGACCAGCCACGGGGGTTCCCGTGGATAAGAATGTGGCCAGGCGCCATCGCCCAGCCCCGGGTGAACCTGCTTTTCTGTGTGCCCACCCAACCCCAGAGATCCTGGTCATCCAGGCCTCCACTTCCCAAAGCGCATTCCCTACCGCTCCCCCGGATAAGGAATACAAGAAGCTGGAACAGTTCGGCAAGAAACTGTTTTCATCTGCCAGCTTAGGGCTGCGGTCGGTGAACACTGCATGCCTCTTGGGCCGCTATTCCCCCTCTGTGTGGGACATGGTTGCGCAGGTTTTGGCTCAGTGTCCGGAGGAGGTGTCGGACAGTGCTTTCCCAAGCTGTTGCCAAGGGGAAAGATGTGGCAAAGTTCGCCGTCAGGTGTGGACTGGACACCGCGGACTCACTGGGTAGGGCGATTTCCACAACAGTGGCCCTCCGTCGTCACGCCTGGTTGCAGTCCACTGGTTTTTCAGGGGATGTTCAAAGTTCTCTTATGGACATGCCCTTTGATGGTACTCGCCTGTTTGGCGATAAGGCAGATAGTGCGCTGGAGCGTTTTAAGGACTCCCGGGCTACGGCCAAGGCCTCTTCACCACGCGCCTGGCCACGTCTGCTTTTCGTTCCTTTCGTGGCCTCGGAAGGGGCGCCCAACACGTTTGTTCAGCCAGAATCCTGCGCAGAACCAACCTCAGCGCGGACGTGGTGCCCGCCGCGGCAGGGACAGGGGGCCAGCGTGCGGGTCAGTCCACCTCAGCTCCCATAGCATCCGCCTCAAAGCCTTCCTAGTCCGAGCTTTGTGGCACACCCCACGCTGGTGGACGGCAGGTGCCGCCATCACCTTCCTCACTGGCGTTCCGTTACCTCACTCAGTGGGTGCTGCAAATCGTCCGAAGGGGCTACTCCCTCCCCTTCGAGACTGCCCCTCCAGCCATGCCACTTCAGTTCCACCGCATGTCGGGGGACCATTTCGCGCTTCTCTAGCAGGAAGTCATGGCCCTCTTGGCCAAGGGGCCCATCGAGCGCGTTCCTGGGCCAGAAGTAGGACGTGGTTGTTGTTCCCACTACTTTCTGGTCCTCAAGAAGGAAAAAAGGGGCCTGCGTCCCATCTTGGACCTCAAGAACGTCAACTGCTTCCTCCGGAAGGAGAAGTTCAAGATGTTGACTCTGGCTCAGGTCTTGGCTGCCCTCAACCCTGGAGACTGGATGGTAGCGTTGGACTTGCAGGACGTATATTTTCATATCCCCGTCCTGCCGGCCCACCGGAGTTACCTGCAGTTCACGGTATGCCTAGTGCACTTTCAGTTTGCCGTGCTCCCCTTCGGCCTTACCAGTGCCCCTCGGGTGTTCACGAAAGTGATGGTGGTGGTCGCAGCTCATCTGCGCAGATCAGGAGTTCCAGTCTTCCCCCATCTCGGCGACTGGTTGTTGAAGGCGGGCTCGCCCCAGGCAGTCGTATCCCACCTCCAGACTATGGCCGACCTCCTGCATTTGCTGGGGTTCTCCATCAATGTGGCGAAGTCGCACCTGAGTCCCTCTCAGAAGCTCCCCTTCATCGGAGCGGTTCTGGATTCGACGCAGTTTCGGGTTTATCCTCCCGAGCAGCGAGTCCGAGTTATTCAGGCTATGATTCCGATCTTTCAGCATCTATCCCGGGTTACAGTCAGGATGACTCTCCGGCTCCTGGGCCTAATGGCCTCCTGCATCCTGCTAGAGCAACATGCCAGATGGCATATGCGGGCTCGGCAGTGGGACCTGAAGTTCCAGTGGACACAGCATCGGGGCAACCTGTGCGATCATGTCCAGATCTCGGAGGGCGCTGCACGACAATTGCAGTGGTGGCTCACGAATCATGATTGGGTCAATGGCAGATCCCTCTCCCTTCTCCAACCGGAGCACACAATGGTGACAGATGCGTCCCTCCTGGGATGGAGGGGCCACATGGGAGAGGCGGAGATCAGAGGCTTCTGTTCTCTGGCGGAGTCCCGGCTTCATATCAACCTATTGGAGCTGCGGGTGATCCAGCTTGCACTGAAGGCATTCCTTCCCTCTGTACGGGGAAGTGTAGTGCAGGTGTTCACGGACAACACCACCGCCATGTGGTACTGCAACAAACAGGGCGGGGTGGGGTCGTGGACCCTATGTCAGGAGGCTCTCCGCCTCTGCACATGGCTGGAACATCAAGGCATTACCTTGGTGGTTCAACACCTGGCAGGTTCTCTGAACGCCAGGGCGGACGAACTCAGCCACCGGTGCATGATGGATCACGAATGACGTCTGAACTCGGACGTGGCACAAGGTCTCTTTCTGCAGTGGGGAGAGCCTTGGTTAGATCTAGTCGCCACCGAAGAGAACGCGCAATGTCATCAGTTCTGCGCATTGGAATTTCCAAGGCGACACTCGCTAGGCGACGCTTTTCTTCACGAGTGGAGCTGCGGTCTGTTGTACGCCTTTCCGCCTATACCACTTCTGCCCAGAGTGCTGAAGAAGATTTGGCGCAACCGGGCCCAAGTCAACCTTGTGGCTCCGGATTGGGCGCGAAGATAGTGGTATGCCGAGCTACTCAGCATGGCTATCGATCCCCCGATCCGACTGCCTCTTCGGGAAGATCTTCTGTCGCAGCAGCAGGGGACGGTCCTCCACCCAAACCTGTCCAGCCTCCACGCGTGGATATTGAGCGGCGACATTTGACAGCTTTCGACCTTCCTGTCTGTGATATTATTCTGGCAGCCAGGAGTCCCTCCACTA
Organism: Triturus cristatus; assembly: GCF_964204655.1. Lineage (NCBI taxonomy): Eukaryota > Metazoa > Chordata > Amphibia > Caudata > Salamandridae > Triturus > Triturus cristatus. The sequence continues at coordinate 120,650,860 of NC_140580.1, forward strand.
AGACAGTATACGCCTGCAGGTGGAACAAATTTGTGGCATGGTGCACAGCAAAGGCTGGGGATCCCCTTTCTGCCCCTCTTTCCGAGGTCCTTCTGTTCCTTCTCTCTTTGGCCCAGCAGGGCTCTGCTCTGGGCACTATCAAGGGTTATCTCTCAGCCATTTCTGGCTTTCTAAGGCTTCCAGATCAGCCTTCTCTTTTTTTTTTTTTTTTTTTGAACCAACTTTTATTGATTTTAACGGTCGTGCAAAAGTCCATACACAGCTTGTTCGCCTACAACCACAATGGCCGGCAGCAGGTGACAAATCATTAGCAGGAGCAAAGGCATATGCATTAACACAAGTAACATTATCAATAGCCCAGGAGCCGGCCCCCACAGAGATATTCACTCTCAGAGGCTCTTGCCTTAGTGACGCCAAGCCCTCAGTAAACCTCCCGCCCAGCAACCCTGCAGAGGCAGCTCCTAGAGGCTGGAGACCATGGCTAACAAAATGTCACAACTGTCACGGGCCAGCCGGGCAGGCAGCGTTAGGGTAAGACTGCAAGGGCGCCCCATTCGTGCAATGTAAGAGTCACAGCATATTATAGCGAATATCGCCTAGAAGAGACGCTGTACAAGTCCAGGAACTTTCATCAATGATGTACAGGGCAGTATGCAAGTCGACTGCTGGCTTGTCTCCTATTGCAAGCGTAACTAGGGGTTAAACCCTCCACCCCGATATCCCGCCGCCATGCCAGGGCGAGGATGTCGCCCCAATCCCTGCATCAAAGATTGCCAATGCAGCGACCAAACAACCAGGGGGATAGAACAAGGGAAAAAGTGAGGGGGTGTGGACCATCGCAAAGGGCAACAGTCATGGCGAGGGGGAAGGGATGTGCGCTCAATTATCATCCTCAGATGGGGGCCTTTCAGGGTGTGGTCCGCTAATAGCAAGTTCTCCTCCCGTCCTTCCAGGCCGGCTTTCGCTAGTGGATTGGGTTATACACCCTCTGCGGGATTCCAGTACCCTCCCGGGTCCGTGGGGTCCAGCACGTCGTCAAAGAGCTTCAGGGCTCTAAGTCGTGGCGGCTGCAAGCGAGCATGTTCTAGCCGCCCCAGGTAGTCTACCAAAGGCTTCCAGAGCTTTTTATATTTGGCGTCTCGGAGCTGCAGACGCGCCGTGAGAGACTCCATCGCCACCACATGCCACAGACGAGTAAACCACACGTTAACGGAGGGCGACTCTGGCTTCTTCCAGTAAAGGGCTATTGTTTGTTTTGCAGCGCCCAGCATGTGGAGGCTAAGGTGCCGATCCCGACCCGTCATGGCTCTCAGGGTTGTTGGTCTAATTCCCAGAAGGACCACCAGCGGATCCTCCGGAAGGGGGAACCCGAGTACCTTTTTTACATGGCTGAGGACCTCTTTCCAAAAGATTTTCAGAAGTGGGCATGTCCACCAAATATGAATGAAGTCTCCCTGCGCCTGAGTACAGCGCCAGCACAGGGTAGAAGAGTTAGGGAACATTTTGTGGAGTCTGGCGGGGGTGTAGTACCATTGGGTCATTACTTTGTAGGCCGATTCTTGTTGGGGAATGCTACGCAGGATTTTAGGGATGTCGCCCCAAAGCCGGGCCCATTGGGCAGGAGTGACGCCCGAGCCAGTAGAGGAATGCCATCTCGTCTGATACGGATGGGGGTCAAGCCGGTGCGAGTGCTGCAGCACCTTGTATATGCGAGATATTAGCCCCTTGTAGTTGCCGAAGTCCCGCGCTAGCTGTTCGAACTGCGTGTAGGGTCGCGTGGCCGCCGGCATCAGGGACGAGCCCTGTATCCAGTGCCGCAGTTGTAGGTATTGGTAGTTGTCACCGTCCAGAAGCCCAAACTCCTGCTTGCACTGTGCAAAAGTTTTGAGAGAGTCACCGAGGAACAGGTATCGTATCGTCCTACAGCCCGACTCCGTCCAGTTCGCGAAGTGAGGCGTCCGACATGCCGGCGGAAATTGCGGGTTTCGCGCGATCGGGGTGTGCGGGGATGGAAAGGTGGTCAAGCCCCTACTCACCGCCACTTTATCCCAGATCTCCAGGACCGTTTTGGTAGGGACGGCCATGTAAGCGCTGCGATGTCGGGCCGCCCGGGGGAGCCAGGCATGGTCCCAAAGCGGGCGACAGGTGACTGCCCTGTCCATATGAAACCACACCTTCTCACTCTCCCAAGCCCCCCACTCCAGGATACAGCGAAGGTGCGACGCCCAGTAATATTCGAGGAGGTTGGGGCAGGCCAGACCACCCCTGTCCCGGGGGAGACTCAGGATTTTATTCGAGAACCGTGGCTTTTTCCCCCCCCACACAAACGCGTTGAGTTCGCGTTGGAGCCCCTGTATTTGATGCTCCGGAATCGGAGTTGGCAGTGTTTGAAACAGATAGAGGACCTTCGGCAATATCGACATCTTCACTGTGTTGAGGCGGCCCAACCAGGAAAGCGGCAAGGCCCTCCATGCCCGCAGATCAGCGAGGACAGAGTTTTTGTACTCCTGCCAGTTGGCCTGCGTCCAAGTGGCCAGGTCTGGGGTTAAGTTAAGACCCAGGTATCGCACTGACGCGTCCGCCCACTGATACGGAGCCGAAGCTCGGATCGCTGGGAGCTCCTCGGCCGGGATCGAGATATTAAGGGCCCAGGACTTGGCATGGTTAATTTTGAGCCCAGAGGCGCGTTCGTAGGTGCGGAGCAGCGAGTGTACCTCCGGCAGTGAGCGCAGGGGCTCGGAGAGGGTGAGAAGGAGATCATCCGCGAAGAGAGCAATCTTGTGCTGCACTCCGCGAAGGGATATACCACAGATATCAGGGGACCGCCAAATCATAATGGCCAGGGGCTCCACCACCAGGGCGAACAACAGGGGCGATAGGGGACAGCCCTGTCGAGTGCCTCTGCAGATGGGAAAGGGTTGTGTGAGCTGTCCGTTCACCCGCACCCTGGCAATCGGCGAAATATACGGGGCCATAATGCGCGCCACCATCTTAGGACCCAGGCCTATTTTTCGCAGCACTGCTCGAAGAAAAGTCCAGTCAACCCGGTCGAACGCTTTTTCCGCGTCGAGCGACAACAGGCAGGCCGGGATCTTCCAGTGTTGGGCCTTCCCAACGATATGCGCAATACGCCGTACATTATCTGCGCCCTGGCGTTGATGGATAAACCCCACCTGGTCGGGTTCGATGAGATTAGGTAGGTGAGGGCTAAGTCGTTTAGCTAGGATTTTGGTGTAGAGTTTCAAATCAGTATTCAGCAAGGCAATAGGCCGGTAGGAGGAGCACAGCGTGTGGTCCTTCCCGGGTTTCGGGATGAGAGTTATGTCGGCCATTGCCATATCTGCTGAGGGCCCTACCGACTCCTCGAAGGAATTAAAGAGGCGCAAAAGATACGGTTGTAATTACGGTAAAAAGGCGCGGAAGAACGACACCGGGAGCCCGTCCGGGCCGGGCGCTTTGCCAAGCGGGAGGTCGCGTAGGGCGTCAACCAGCTCTGCCGGGGTGATAGAGTCCTCTAGAAGCCCGGATTGATACGCACTCAACGGGTCCCAGTGGCAAGTGTCTAAGGCCTCCGCAACCAGCTCCGCCGCAGGGGAGTCGCCAGTATAGAGGGCTGCATAGTAGTCGTGGAACGTTTGGAGCTTCGCCGATTCCGCAACGGCCCAAGACCCGTCCGCCTTCTGTAGTTTCGCGACATGCGCCGTGGCTGCCCGTGTCCGCAAATGTCGCGCCAGAACAGCGCCCACCTTGTCGCCCCCCGCATAATAGCGTTGCTTGAGTGCAAGCAGAGCGCGCTCAGCCTTGTTGACCCTGTGTGCGCGGAGCTGCCCACGAAGAACGGCCAAACGGCGCTTGTGCGTCGCCAGCGGGCGCTCCTTGTCCATCTGCTCGAGCACCTGCAATTCCCTCGTGAGTTTCGTCTCATAAAGCTGGGCCTCACGCGCCCGAGCGGCCGCCAAGGCTGTGAGAGTGCCCCGTATAGTGGCCTTGAAGGCGTCCCAAAGAAGGGGGAGAGGGGTCCCCGGCAGGTCGTTGTCCTCAAAATATGCCAGAATGGCTGTCTGTATCTCCTCTCTATCCACTGGGTCCCGGAGGACGTGGTCCGGGAAACGCCAGCGGCGCGGCCGCAGCGGGTGGGGAGGACCCTCCCGTAGAAGCAGCTCTACATGGGCGTGGTCCGAGACCGAGATGGTGGAGTGGGACACCGAGACGGAGTCCTTGAGCAGTGAGTGCGATACGAGGAGGAGGTCAATGCGGGAGTAAGTGCGGTGAACATGGGAGTAAAAGGTATAGTCGCGTAACCCCGGGGAGTGGTACCTCCAGACATCCACTAAGGTTAGGGCGGTTAGGGAGCGTTTCACCGCCGCAGACATGGCCCCCACCCCGTGAAAAGCGCCCCCACATCGGTCAAGCTCTGCGTCCCACACCCAGTTGAAGTCCCCCCCGACTATGAGGTCTGTGGTTACCAGCTCAAGGTGTTCCCTGATGATCCGACGCAGGAAGAGATCCTGACCCTGGTTGGGGACATACAAATTACACAATGTCAGAGCGCGGGAGCCCCGCCTGATCTCCACCCGCATAAACCGCCCCTCCGCATCCCTATGTACCTTGGCATCCCCCCGGGATATCCCTGCCCTGCACAGGATTGCCACCCCCGCCGTCTTCGAGAGAGCCGAGGACCAGAACTGAAGGGGGAAGCGCGGGTGCGCCATCCGGCCCACGTCAGACTTGAGGAGATGTGTCTCCTGGAGGAGGATGATGTCGGGGTTCTGCAGGAGCAGGTAGCGCCAGATTAGGCGTCGTTTGTTGGGAGAGTTGAGCCCTTTCACATTGAGAGAGAGAATCTTCCAGGGAGAGGTGGTAGTCATTGTCGTAAAATCCCCAGTAGGGCACCTCCCGCCTGAGCATCCAACCCATAAACACGACCCCCCCGCCAAAGGGAATGAGTGGAAAAGGGTACTGAGGGAAACAAATAAGAACAAATACAACCATGTAAACCTGTAGTCGGCCAACAGGGCCGGAAGAGCCTATTCCAGTCAAGAGAGTAGCCAGGCACCGCGGCACAGGCTGTCTCGGAGATGTCACTCTCCCAGAAATAGGAGGGGGGGTGCGCCATCGTTGAACCGCAGAGTTATGGTGTCGAGGGTCCATCCCGGGCCGCCGCCCAAGCCTGGGAGACAGCGCCCCGTAGAGGAGACGGTGGTGCGCCTCCGAGTGAGGTGTCCAAGGCGTCGAGCAATGGGGGAGAGATGCAGCCCACAGCCGGCCATACCTCCAGGCGTCTCAGCTGTCTCAGTTGTTTAGTTGCAGTCAGGTGAGATGTTCCGCAGTGATGTCGGTCACTTAGGGGCAGAGGCCTGTGAGCCCAGCGGCGAGGAGGAGCCCTCCAGGGATTTGATATGTTCGATAATGTCTTGCTTGTCCCGGGAGGCCCTGCTTCCCTCCGGCGACGATGGGTGTCTAGGGCGTCGCACTGTGGACCACTGTGGCTTCGCCGGGATCCTGACCTTGGGAGGGCGCCGCGCGGGGCTGGCTGGCGGTGAATCGGGAATCTGCAGGAGCTGGGCCGCCTCCCGGTATGAGCGCAGCACCCGCCGCCTGGACTCCCACTGAAACATGAGGGCGAAGGGATGGGCCCATTGGTAGCGGATGTTGAGCTCCCTCAATTTGTCAGTGACGGGTTTGAAGTCCCGACGGCGCCGGAGAGTGGTGGAGGCCAAGTCTTGAAACAATTGGATGGGCTTTCCCCCGCAGAGGATTTCGGATTTGCCTCTGGCCGCCTTTAGGATGGCTTCCTTTTCAACAAAGAAATGAACCCGTGTCAAGATGTCAGGGACAAGCCCCGGCCTCCCCATCGGCCCTGAAACCCTATGGGCGCGGTCCAGGGTGGGCGGCGAAGTGTCGTCATCCCCTCGGATGTCATGAAGTAAGTCCGCCACAAAGGACATAATATCTGCCCCTTCTGCCCCAGGCGGCACCCCCCGGATGCGTATGTTGTTCCGGCGCCCCCTATTTTCCAAATCCTCCTGTTTGATCTGGAGCTCAACATGCTGTTCTTCCAAGGTCGCCAATCTTTGCCATATATGTTCTTGGTTTTCCGTGCGTGCATCCAGGGTCTTTTCTAAGTCATCCACACGGCCGCCCAGCTCTCCCACATCCTTCCGAAGGTCCTTCACGCATGCCTGGACTACTGTGCGGAGGGACCCAATTTACGACTTAAGTTCTTGCATGAACGCCGTCATGAAGGATTGCGTGACGGGGGCTGTCGAAACCCCTGCCCCCGATGGCTCCGCGCTCTGTGATGCTGTGGCAGGCTTATGGCAGGCTTATTCCACAAGTCCTTGACAGAGGCGTCTTTGGGGGTTGCCGGCGGCTCTTTCCCCGGCTTTGTACGGGTCATGATGCGGCCGCGCTTAGGGTCGGTCTCACAGTGAATGGGGGTAGCAGCCCCAAGTAGCTCAAGGGCCCGCAGTCCTGTGGCGAATGTTCAGCCCCAACCTTCCAGGCTCGGAACCTCAGGGGCGCAGGGGCGAGCACATACAACAGCGCCGTGGCGCAGGGTGCCGCAGTGTAGAAGGTTCTCAAGGCCCAGCTCTACGAAGCTATGCGGCCGCTAGACCGCCCCCAGCCACGAGATCCACCGCCAACTCCAGGTTCGAACTCCCACGCTGTCCAAGGCCGCGATGCAACTCTAGAGAGGCCTTCCAGCGCTAGGGATGGCCGTCGCGCCTGTAGCGAGCGCCACCAGCAGGCTCCCAGGCCAAGGCGCGGTAACGGACCTCACCCAGCCCAGCGCCGGTCCACAGACCCCAGGTTTTGCAGGCGCTAGCAGAAGGACACAGTCATCAGGGCGCCGGGGCCAGTCGTCCCCCGGGCGCGTCTCCCTCTAGAGCGCCCCCCGGTCCCGGTCCAGGCCCCGGTCCCGTCGTCGTGTGGGCCAGGCCTTTCCCGCGTGGTTAGTCGAGGTGGTGGCCGGCTCCTCACAGCCCTCGGCGCCCGCCAGGCCACAGCCACACGCACATCCCGCGTCGTTCGCCTTTACCTTCGGGCCCCCGCCTCCAATCCGATCCCCAGCGGTCACCCAGGTCATCCGGGAGGTCCCGGCCTACCAGCTCTGGTCGTCGCAGGCGTCGTCCGCCGTTCTGCTCGTGGCTGCGCGGGGGCTCCTCGCTTCCACGCTCTATAGATGGCCGGCGCCCCCAGGCTCAACGTCCGCACAAGCCAGCAGGACGATGCTTCTGTCGAGGCCCGGCCGAGCCAGTCCAGGGGTCCCAGGTACCAGCAGCAGGGTCCGCAGCGCCGCCACGCGGCAGCAGCTCCACGTGTGCAGTGGGGTGTAGGTTATGGCGCCAGGCGTCCCCAGGGCAGCCCCAGCAGTCCACCCCAAGCGCCTAGATCAAGGCCAAGGCTTCAGCACGGCTCGCTTCCTCCGCGGCGCCACGAGGCGGGCAGCCGCAGCCACGGGCCAGGGCCAGCCGCAGACCACAAGATGGCGGCCGCTACCGTCCCCGAGCCCGATCCTCCTCGAACCTCCTCGTCGTCGGTCCTGGCCGCCTCAATGCCTCCGCTGCTCTGCCACACGGCCGCGCCGTTCCTCCAGCGGCACTCCACCCGGGTCAGTCAGGCTCAATCCCACCACAGCGCGGCGGGTCCGGACATCCAAGATGGCGGTCGCGGTCTCTCCCGCCGGTGCCCTGCCTCGTATGTCGCCCCTACTCGCCGCAGCCCAAGCCAGGAGTCTCCAAGGCGCCCGGCAGCTGCCCGCTCACAGTGTCCAATCGGGCCCCCTCAGCTGAAGCGTCTCCGCAGCTGCTGCCCTGCTGTACAGGCTGTTTTCCTCGGCGGCGGCCCGGAGCCTCAGCGATGTGCGACTCACATCGTCCGCGGCGAGACCACGCCCCCCAGCCTTCTCTTTTTAATTCTCCAGTTGTTAATCCGGGTGGATGACCAACTTTTTGTTGGCTACGTGGGTGCCAAAAAGGGTCGGGTCGTGCACAAACGGACCATCTCTCGGTGGGTCGTTCTGTGCATCAAAGCATGTTACTTGTTGGCTAAGATGGAGCCTCCTGTGGGGCTGCGTGCCCATTCTACCCGGGCAGCGGCAGCCACTACTGCTTTGGGACGCGGTGTTCCTTTGCAGGACATCTGTCAGGCTGCTACGTGGGCCTCGCTGCACACGTTTACCAAGCATTATTGCTTTGACAGGCAAGTCCGGAGAGACGGCTCTTTTGGCCATTCTGTTCTCCGTGACTTTCTGGTGTGATCTTGTTCGCAGACCCACCACCGGGGTTGGTATTGCTGGAGTATCTATTCTAAGGTAAGGAATCTATCATTAACGTGTCTTTCAGATGCACAAGTTACTTACTTGTGTAACGATATATCTGTAAGAGACATTAGTTAGTGATAGATTCTTTACCGCCCCACCCATCCTCCCCGTTCTGTGAACTGATTTCTAGGGTTAAGGTCATCCCTTTCAGGGCTCTAGTTTCATGGCACCAGTGGTCAGTTTCATGCATGACTCTGCGTTCCTGGCGCAGAAAGTCGTGCACAGAACTGACGTCAGCGCGCATGGTTGGCGCCTAAGTAGTCTCCGTGACGTCATCTCGGCGCCTACGACGCCAGCGACAGGTGCGGAGCCGCATGATGCCACCTTTCGACGCGCAGGGGTACTGCTGATGAAAACTTTCCGGATCCAGTCTGACGCCTGGGGATATTCTACGGTAAGAAATTCATCACTAACTAATGTCTCTTACAGATATATCGTTACACAAGTAAGTAACTTGTGCATTACACCAAATGTCGATTTTTCCTGCAGTAACTGAGTCCCCAAAGCTCGGGAGATCTGCCAGCTCTTCACCCAGGAACCAAGACCTTCAGAAAAGTAGCATACCTTCTTCCCTACAACCTGCAGGCACCCAAAGACTCATGTGGTACTTTGTGACAGCAGAAACCAGACTGGTGAAGACACCACTGCACACCTTGCTCCAAACCCAAGTTGAAGTGGGCCAACGGTGTCATTGTGGTCCCCCAGCCCTGCAGAGACAGAGTACACTGTGTTTTCGCCCCAGTGAATTCACCAAGGCCTGCAGCCTCTCCGCGCAGGCCCTCCCCTACTGTGACTGCTCCCTGCAAGGAAAACCCGCAGCCTAAAAACACCTCTGTACCTGTCGCTCCTGGGCCTTGGAGTAGAGGACTGTGAGAAAGTGCCCTCTTTCTGCATGGTATGCCCCCACATTTTGCTGAATTGCTGATTTTCTTTGACTGAGTGTGCCCTGGGCTCCTCCTAATCAGCTGCCCTAAAATTGCATTGAAGCCCAAACCCAATTGGCATCCCTGGCCACAGGTAGGCCCCTGGTAAATGATACCACAGGTACCCAGGGCACTGTGACCAGGGAAGGCCCCTAAGGGCTGCAGCACTTATTGTGCGTCCCTTAAAGGCCCTGCACCTTTTGTGAGAAAGCGCCATCTTTATTGCATGGTATGCCCCCACTAATTGCTGAATGTACTTTTACTGAGTGTGCCCTGGACTCCTGCCAATCAGGTGCCCAGGGCCTATGTTCCTTCCCTAAAACACAAAACACAAATTGGCAAACCCTGGCCACATGTCAGCACCTGGTAAATGATACCCTAGGTACCCAGGGCCTTGTGACCAGGGAAGACCTCTAAGGGCTGCAGCACTCATTGTGCCACCCTTAGAGGCCCTGTACCCTCACACACACACACTGCCCTTGCAGGCTGGGTGTCTGGGTACAAGACAAAACAAAGAGTCGACATGGCACACATCCCTGTGTGCCATGCCCACCACCTACACTGCCATGGCATACATCAGCCACCCATCTAGCTGGGTGCCCTATGCCAGTGGTGTGGGCACAGGAGCATGAGCCCTGTGCCCCTACAGTACCCAGGTCCATTCCTGGGCCCTGTAAGTGCAGCGCTGCCATTTAAGAGCACATGGTGCTGAGAGCTCGTCAAACACAAACTCCACAGCACCATAATGGCATCACTGAAGACTGAGAAGTTTGGTATCAAACTTCTCAGCACATTAAATCCGCAGTGATGCCAGTGTGGGATTTAATGTACCAAGCACCCAATAGGGCATCTTAGAGATGCCCCCTAAAACCTAACCTTCAATCCTCGTCTGTTCTGAGTCTGCCTAGGCTGCCACACAGCAGACATGTTGCTGGACCCCTGGGTAGGAGAGCCCCTGCTCTCCTGGGCCTGCAACAATGCACATCCTGGGCGAGGTGCTAAATCTCCTCCCCCAGGATGGGCAGGGAGAAGCTTCAAAGGCATGCTGCCTCCGTGAGCTTCCCCAGGCCACTGCAACCCCCTACTCTGGCTGGAAGCTTGGCCGGAAACCCCAAATAAGGACAGGGGATGTGCCAGCCTGCCAACCCCACCCCTCAGGTGGGGGAGGCGAGGTGAAGCACATCTCCGTGCTCTCGCCATCTTGAAGATGGGAAGCCCTGCCCAATCAGGATTATGCTACTGCCCCCCTCCCACAGGAGAGAGGCAGGATAGGGGGTGTACCCTCCCTAGGACAGGGACCCATTGGTCCCTGCCCTTCACCTACCTGTAACACCCCTAAATCTAGTATTTAGGGGCACCCTGAACCTTCCTATTCCAGATTCCGAAATCCGAAGAAGAGCTAGAAGAAAGAAGACCTCCCTCCAGCTGCTAAGAAGAGGAAGACATCAACTGCTTTGGCCCCAGCCCTACCGGCCTGTTGACCCTCGAACCTGCTCCTGCTCCAACCCGGCATCTCTTGTGGCCAGCAACCTCACAAACCCCGCAGGACCTGGCTACCTCTTGACTCTAAGCCCACTGGGACTCCCATGAGTAGTGGCTGTACTCAAAATCTACTTCTAATCCTTGGCAGCAGCCCGGAACCGCGAACCCAGCCCACTCTGCACCCGCCAAACCTGGCCTGTGCCGGAGTGAACAAAGACCACGAGGACGACCCCACGGCACCCAAGGACCTCCCTCGACACTCCTGAAGAAGCCTGCAGCCTCAGAGCCAGGTGCCCCCCCAACCGCGATCAACAGAGGGTAAGATTTCCCGACACCAAAAGGCACCCCTGCACCTGGCGCCCCGCGGCCCCCTGTGCCCAATCCCGGGGTACCTACCTATCCTCCAACTACCCAACTTACCTCTCGAAGTGGTGGTGGCACATGAAGAATCTTCGTCCCCGAGCTTGCAGTCTATTTCTAAACCGGAGATTTCCCATTGAAATCAATTGAGCGCCCGAAGGCTCAAAAGCACCCTGCACCCAGCCGCCCGAGTGGCCCTGGCAGTGTAACCTCTACACCTATCTACTTCCCCACTTGCCCTGAGTAAGTGACCAGGAGCCCATCTCCCACAGTCGCGTGGCCTGCTAGTCAGCAGCCACCAACCAAGGCCCCCCTACCTCTTATAGGATAACATTGGGCCTAACTCTCTCTGCACCCGGCCACCCTTGTGCCGCTGAGGGTGAACCAACTGTTCCTACCTGACCCTGGGAGACCCCTGAGTCTATGCCCAGAACCTTAACTCTGTCAGTCGAGTACTTACCTTTAAACCGATAACTCAATTTTCTCCATAGTGTAACATCGACTGGCTTTTCCTGAAATTTCTTCTAAGTGTGGACTTTTCAAAACTTAAAATATTCACCAAAAATCAGCAGAGTAACGAAAACGAAAATACTCACCTGCTCTTAAGTGAGCTCCCAGTGCTGGATCTTAGTGCCCAGCACTGACTCTGAAAAATACTTACAACTGTACTTACCAGTAACCCAATTTTCTCCTGTAGGAAATCATTGACAGTTTTTCTTTGAAATTTCTTCTAAGTGTCAATTTGTGCAAAGTTTAAATATTCTTTAAAAATCGTATAATATCTGAAAACGTAATTACTTACCTGTTTTGGATAAAGGTCCCACTACTGAGTCTAGGCACCCAGTACTGGATTACAAAAGTAACAAGCACATACTATACCTGCAACTTGAATTTTCTGCCATAGGGAAACATTGACTGTTTTCTATGAAATATTTTCTAAGTGTCAACTTTTAAAATGGCAAAATATTGTCTAAAAATCATCACAGTAATTAAGTCGACTGTTATCACTTGATTCGAAGTATTGACCCAGGGCTGAATCAGTCAGTCAAAAGCTTTTATTTCGGTATAATACCATAAAAAGACATAAATAATTCTGTACAATAAAACATGATTAAATCAACATTAAGTAGAGTGTAATCCATGAAAGCATTAAAATTTTTATACTAAAAAAATTGCACAGAGAAATGAGAACAAATTATTTCCACAGGAAGCAAATTTGTTAGAGCTGTGACCAAAGCCCAAAGTGATCTCACTACACCACAAGATTCTATAATGACAATGATAGTACTACTGGAATCAAGAGGGTTGTGGGGCAGAAGGCATTTTTTTGGACCTGGTGAACCACATAGAAAGAAGATATTTGGCCATCGCAAACACTATCAATGGGGTGGTATCGTACTTCAAAATTCTAAACACTACCTGGTAGTCCCTAAGGCCCCTCGACTTACAGAGCTGAATGATCCACTTCTTCCTAGCCTTGGTATAAAGGGGGCAAAAAAGAACGACATGCATCTCTGTTTCACGAATATCAGTACATACAGGACAAGTGCTTGATCGATCAGATACGTTAGACCATCTACATGTAAAAGCCCTCAGAGGTAGCGAGCTGTGTCGAAACTGAATGTAAAGTTTCTTTGCCAAGGGGGGTTGGATAATATCCAAGAAGGTTTCGTACTGGGGGCTGAACTTAATGTCCAGGAAGGTGTCAGTGAGCCTACCCAGAGAAGAATGTAATAAAATTTCCTTCCGATACAAATACAGGGCCTCACTCAAAGATTTCTTAGAAAGTGTGCGGCTTGTCTCTTCCGGGGCGGACCAAAGGTCCCCCTTCCCTATGGAATAACAAAGGGTCTTAACATAAGTTAACCAAGGGATTTTTTCCAGTTTTCCCCTTGCCAGTATGTCACCTAGGTCGTGCCTATAGCTTGCAAGCTCGGGTGTTGACCAGAGTCGTCTCCAGAACAGGAGAGGGCGATTCAGGGCAATTTCTTCTATAGGAACTAAACCTAAATCCCATCTCAAGGGAATTAAGGGGGTGCTTGCAGGTAATTTCAGCAGTCGCCTGATAAAGGAATTCTCAATTACCGATAAAGAAGCAGGAGTAGAATGCCCCCAAAGCTCAGCGCCATATAGCGCGCCCCCTCTTGCTTGGGATTTATAGATTTCCATGGGGGGGCCCAGAGGTTTGGAAGAAGTGTTATTAAAGACCTTCAGTAAACCCCCCACTGATTGTGCTAGCTTCAGGTTTGCCTTCGCCATATGAGACCCCCATTTCATTTTGTCATTGAGGGTCACCCCCAAGTAATCAAAGGTAGAGACCCTATCTAACTCTACATCTCCCATCTTGGGGTGGGGACAGTTGATTGACTTGGAGCTGAAAACCATAAATTTTGTTTTAGATAGGTTCAGTTCCAGATCCCTTTTTTTGCAGAAAGAGCAAAAGGCCTCCAATGTACGCTGGACGCCAATGAAAGATTTACATAACAAGAGCGTGTCATCCGCGAACATTAGGGCCGGTATCCTACGCCCCGCAAGGATAGGGGAATCCAAATTAGCGGCGCGCGGGAGATGCTCAATCATCCCATTAATAAAAAGGGAGAAAAGGGTGGGGGCCAGGACACAACCCTGCCGCACACCCTTTTCAACCGGAAATGGCCCCAAATCTCACCCTTGCATAAGTGCCTTGGTGTAGGCGTTTGAATAGATGACAAAGGTAGGGGGGAACACCCATCTCTAATAACAGAATCCATAATTTTTCCCTTTGGACCGTATCAAATGCAGACCGAAGGTCCACAAAGATCAAGTAGAGATTACCAGCACCCATGCTGACTGTCTTCCAGTGAATCAACTGAAGCCTAAACAATTGGTCAATGGTAGAGACCTTTGTTTGAAACCCTGCCTGAAGCGAGGTTAGAATTTGATGGTCCTCCATCCAGGACTGCAGCCTTGTTAAAAGGACTCAGGCAAACAGCTTCTGTAAGATGTCAATCAAACTTATGGGGCGATAATTGGCTGGGTCCAGGGGGGAAGATTTTTTATGAATGGGTATAATTTCTGCTCCCAACCAGGTATCCGGGATCTCAAGGCCCTGCAAAATGGCATTGAAGTATACCAAAATGTAGGGGGCCCAAATTTTGAATTCACTTCTAAACAGATCACCAGGGATCCTGTCAAGCCCCGGAGCCTTCCCTACAGCTAAGGTGCTAAGGGCCAACTCTATTTCTGAGAGGGAGAAAGATCGACTCACAGAATCTTCTTGGTCCATCTGGTTCATTAGAATAACATTAGGCAGGGTTACCAGATCAGATCCTCCCCTAGGGTCACTAAGAGAATATAGGGGTTTAAAGTGGGCGAGCCAGACCTCCTCACTGAGGTTGGGAATGATAGAGGGGCTGCAAGCTACCGTACCAGTTCGAACAATGTTCCAGAAGGCCCTCGAGTCATGATCTGCTAGTGCTTGTTTCATGTTTTGCCACCTGAGATCCTCCCACTCAGATTTTGCCTCCTTAATCAGATTTTTATAAAAGGCCCTCGCAGCCTGGATACTAGACAGTGTACCATTTTTTATCTCCTTAATCAGGGCAGTCTTGGCCAGCCTACAGGAACCATTGTACCAATGCTCAGGCCTTGGGGCCCTTGGCCTTGAGACAGATGCACTGTAAAAAAAAACAACCAGGCCGCCGAGGAGTTCCTTATGGATGTTTTGGAAATCTAGGAGATGGTTCTGCTCAATATCCCCATTGGGGCTCAATAGGAGGGAAACCGCCTCCAGGGAGCGAGTGACACTACTATATAAAGCTGCAAGCTTTATTTCATCGGTCACAGCCCACCTAATCCGTCTACCTCCTGCAGCTAGGACCAAGTTCTCGCTATTAGGTGGTGTCAGGCCGTGTGGGCCTGCACTACCACCAATATTATTTACCAATTCCAATGACAATAAGTTATGATCGCTATCGACCCGCGGAATAACAGAAAATGCTGCTAAATAGCCCCAAAATTCCACGTTCACCAGAATATAGTCGATAGTCGAGCAACTCCCGGGTCTGTCGGTGAAAGCTCCCGGTACATCAGGGCACAATCTACCATTGCAGGCCCTCAAGGAATGTGCAATGGCTAGCTTATTGATCTCAAGGGCTAGTGGGAGAAGACGCTTGGCCGGGTAGATGGTAGGATCTGGGATTTTATAATTTTCGTCCTCATCGCAAGTAGGAGGAGGGATCCCAGGGAGGGGTTCATAGTGACAGTTAAAATCCGCACCTAATAGTTTGTGGGACGCAGGGGGAAGGGAGTGTAGTACCTCATCTAAAGCCCCCAAAATCGACAAACCCAGCTGTACCAGATAAGGACGCAGATAGACATTTAGTACTACCAGCGAGTATCCGGCAGGGAAGGTAAGTAGCAGGCACAAGATATCAGGGGACTTTGTGTCTATTGACTTTGCAGAGCAACCTAAATGAGTTGCAACCCAAATAGCTAACCCCCCCGAAGGTCTGCCCCTGGTGCCTTGGACCGCGGGAGTAAAAAAAGCTGAGTAACCCACCCTCACTGGACTGTAAGGAAGCCAAGTTTCTTGAAATAGACAAATATCAAAATTGTCCATTAACTCTCCCCACTCAGGGTCAGAGAGTTTGGACTCCAGTCCAGCCACATTCCAGGACCCTACTAGTGGTCTACGTGAGGGTGTACGACAGGAACTGGCCACCAGGGGGAAAGAAGTAGGGGACTCATGGGGAGCAGTATGTTCAGGGGGGCACAACTCAGGGTGTCCTTCCGTAGAACTGTTATTCAGATGGAAAAAAAAGGAGGGAGTAAGTCCTCTCCCGATACCAGGTGCGGCCAAGGAGAGATCCATCACCACACCATGGTCCTCTCTACCAGGGTTCCCCTCCGTGTGCATGTGCCTTCCCTTGATATGCCTCCGGGATGATGGTCAATCCACGGAACCAAGCACATCAAAACGGTTGGCAACCGGGATATTAAAATAGGAATTATGAGATGCTTGGTGAGAGTATGGAAGTTCCACAGGGTTCAAGACATTGGGATGGGAATAAAAATACCCCAAATGAGAAGTATCAATGGAACCTAGTTTAAACTTCCCACCCAGATCCAGTATGTGTCCCACTACTCTGGGGTCCCTAAAATTAATCAAAACACAATCCCCACTGATGTCCTTTGGACGAGTCCCTAGCCAGCTAACCCTGCGAACAAACAGGATTTCCCCTCCAACTCCATTCAATGGTCTATTTTTAGACAACCAATGGGTGACTTTGTTTTTTAGTTCATGGTAAGTTTCCCCCTTGGCATTAGATAAAGGAGGAACTCCTGTAAGCACAATCACATACGGAGCTGACTCGGGGGGGAGCTGTACAAGTGGAGAGGGATCAGCCAGGTTCCAAGAGGCTAAGTTCCCACCCATATTAGGGAGAGGCCTACCCCCACCAAAGCTCCGTGGGCTATGATCCTTATTACTCTGGAACTGATCACAAGCTGATGAGACAGTAGAGACTCGGGGGACGTTCAGGGGTATAGGGGGACCAGCAAAAAGAGGAGGGGCAATTGGTGGCGCCACAAGTGGCTGTGCTAAAGTAGAGGGAGTGGGGAGCGAGCGGGAACTAGGCTGACCCTGAGGAGTAGGATTGTTAATCATAGCTTGGGTGCTAATACCTTCCGTACAGCGAGAGTTGTGCAGTGGATCATGGTTTGGCTGCTGCTTCCCAATACCTTTGTTATTGATAAGGGATACCAACCTGTCTATTTTAGATGACAGGGTTTTTAGGAGAAGGTTTAGGGAATGATCTATATGCGACTGTAGATCTATTAGTAGAGTAGAAGCCCAGACCGGTGGATTAGAAATAGGAGGGTGTTGAGCCAGGACTGAAGGGGCAGGCCCAGCTGCAGGAGGGGCAGAATTTAAAGTCCTTTTTTTAGTTTTCTGTTTATTTTTCTTTAACTTTGCCTGCTTCTTGGGGGCCACTATAGAAACAAAGGAGGATGATAATGGACCGACTTCCTGCAGCTCAGGCTCATCTAAAATCACCTGTGCACAAGGTAAATGGGTAAAAGATGGCAGCATAGATGACATAGCTTCCATATCCACCTGGTATGTGGACATATCAGCCGAACCATCGTGTGGGGGTGCCATAGTAAATGCAGGAGTAATGGACAGCCGTCTTTCCGTGTTTTCAATGGCTGTAGCAACCACCCCAATTGTTTTCTGCAGCATTTTATCTATCGCTGTCAGACTTGGGAGCGGGGGATTCGAGTTGGCTAGTTGTCTAGTCATAGGACGACTCGAAGAGGGTTTAGTGTGTTTCCCCATAACTCGGGTGGAGGCTAACAAGCTGGTGCAGTACTGATAGAAACCCCTATAAAAACAATAGCTAAATACTGAGCAATCAAATATAAAAAGATAAAACACTCTATGTATAGCTTATGGCTGAATACTATAAAACAAATAAAAGACACGACTCATTGTCAGTGGAGAATTAAAGTCCAGACTAACCCAGAGTTCACGACCAAGAGATGGTGCCCGACCCGGCCTCCTCCGGGCCCGGATGGCCACAGACGGTCCCGCCCTTGTCCCGGGCTTCTCCCGGCGCCGCCTGCGCGCGGTCCCGCGATGCGGGGGGCGGAGATGTTTTTAAGGCGCCTTCGGGCGCGAAATGCCGCTTCCGGGATCACAGGCAGAGGGCAAAGGAGCCTGGGGGATGTAGTCTTGGTGTACCCGTCTCGGTACTAGCGCCACACACACCACCACCGTGGCGAGAGGGAAAAAAGTCACACAGCCGCCTGCCCTCGCAAACCGCCAACAGGTAAGGGCAGCGCCTCCAGCAGGTGTCTGCAAATGGTTCAGGAGCCCCGCTCTGCCGGGGGCGGAGATGTTTCTAAGGCGCCTTCGGGCGCGAAATGCCGCTTCCGGGATCACAGGCAGAGGGCAAAGGAGCCTGGGGGATGTAGTCTTGGTGTACCCGTCTCGGTACTAGCGCCACACACACCACCACCGTGGCGAGAGGGAAAAAAGTCACACAGCCGCCTGCCCTCGCAAACCGCCAACAGGTAAGGGCAGCGCCTCCAGCAGGTGTCTGCAAATGGTTCAGGAGCCCCGCTCTGCCGGGGGCGGAGATGTTTTTAAGGCGCCTTCGGGCGCGAAATGCCGCTTCCGGGATCACAGGCAGAGGGCAAAGGAGCCTGGGGGATGTAGTCTTGGTGTACCCGTCTCGGTACTAGCGCCACACACACCACCACCGTGGCGAGAGGGAAAAAAGTCACACAGCCGCCTGCCCTCGCAAACCGCCAACAGGTAAGGGCAGCGCCTCCAGCAGGTGTCTGCAAATGGTTCAGGAGCCCCCTAATTATTAATTAGCTCGTCTCGTCTGCGATAAAGGAAAGTCGGACAGCATGGTGACTGTTGACGGCGCAAGTAGGAATCAGGGCTGAATCTAGGATCCAGTCCTGGAGTTCCAATAGCAATCCTAAAAGTAATCTGTGGCAAATAACTTGAAACTTCCATTGAACTCAATGCATTATTGTGTTTAGAATTGTGTTGCCAATTGCAACCACTTGTAACTTTATGCAAAAGTCGATTGCATATTGCAAAAGTATTTATATAAAGCATCTCATTCTGAGAAAGTATATTTTAATACCTATTGTTGGTTGTAAAATAACACAAGCATATATTTTTTATATATAAACCATTGGCCTAGAGTTCAGTTATTGAGTGTGTGAGACCATTTGCTGGCTGAGTGTGTGCAACAAATGCTTTACACTGCCCTCTGATACTGCCTTACTGCTCGACCAAGCTACTACTTTAGAGAGTAAGGTTATATCCAACTTTAGCCTCTGCCAAACCTCTGGGGACTGTGGACTCTGTACACCCTGTACCTATTTGGGAACAGTATATACAGAGCCACTTTCTCACACCTTTTAACTCACCCACTGCCTTTGCAGGCTGCGTGTCTTGGTGCAGAACAAAAGTGAAGAGTCGACATGGCACACATCCCTGTGTGCCATGCCCACAACCCACTGCCCAGATCAGCCACCCCTCCAGCTGGGTGCACTATGCCAGTGGTGAGGGTACAGGTGCATGAGCCCTGTACCACTACAGTACCTAGGTCCATTCTTAGGCATTGTAAGTGCAGTGCTGCCATTAAGAGTATATGGTGCTGGAAGTTTGTCATCACGATCTCCACAGCACCATAATGGCTACACTGAAAACTGGGAAGCTTGCTATCAAACTTCTCAGCACATTAAACCCACACTGATGCCAGTGTGGGATTTAATGTAAAATGCACCACAGAGGGTATCTTAGAGATGCCCCCTGAAACTCGACCAACTTCTAGTGTCCCGACTAAGGGGCTGCTTAGGCTGCCATCAACAGACATGTTTCTGGACCCCTGGGTCAAGAGCCTGCTGCTCTCGGGCCTGAAACAATGCACATCCTGGGACGAAGTGCCAAACCTCCTCCCCCTGGATGTGCAGGGTTCACGAAGGGGAAGCTTCAAAGGCATGCCACCTTTGTGAGCTTCCCCAGGCCTCTTGCTGCTTTTAGCAACTGGTCCCCACTGGTTCTGCCCCCCACCTTGGGCGGGAGAACCGGCGGGAAAAACAAGTGAGGGGGAGAGTTGTGCTCACCTCCGCAAACTCCACCCCTCAGGTGGGGGAGGCGAGGTGAAGCACAACTCCGAGTCCCCGCCATCTTGAGAATGGGGTGGACCAAACCAACCAGGGACAGGCTCATGCCCCCCTCCCACTAGAGGGTGGTACAATGGGGGTGTACCCACCCCTGGGAAGGGAGCCATTGGTCCCTGCCCTCTACCTACCTGTAACGCCCCTAAATCTAGTATTTTGGGGGCACCCTGAACCTTGCTTCCTCAGATCCGGAAACGACAAGAAAGAAGATAAGAAGGACCAAAGAACCGTGCAGAGCTAACAAGAGGACAACGCCCACTGACTTGTTCCCAGCCCTACAGGCCTGTCTCCCCTCGAACCTGCTCCTGCGAAATCCCGGTGTGTCCTACAGCCAGCAACCTCAAAAACCCCAGAGGACCTGCCTGCCTTCACTTCCAAAGACTGCTTCTCCCGTGAACCCTGGATTTGTTCAACTGCAACCTCTGGCTCTGGCCGGACACCGCTAATCCAGCCCACTCTGCACCCGTCGAACCCGGTCCGAGCTCGAGTGGAAAAACACGACAACGAGGTCTCCTTGCTGATTGTGACCCAAGAACCGGAGATCCCAGACCAGCCTCAAGATTCCAGCTGACGCCTGCAGCCTCAATCCAGAGGATCCCCCCTACCGCGACCAAGAGCGGGTAAGACTTTCCGAAGCCAAAGGGCACCCCTGCACCCGACGCCCAACGGCCTTGTGTGCCCCAACCAACGGTGCCTAGCCAACCCAAGACATCCCAACTTACCCCTCGAAGTGGTGGTCGCACACAGAAGATCTTCGTCCCCGAGCCTGCATTGTTCCTTTTGACCGGAGTGTCTCCATAGCAAACAGGGTGCCCGGCGCCAAAACAGCGCACTGCACCCGGCCGCCCCAGTGCCGCTGAGGGTGCCCCTTTTGTGCTGACCTGCAACCTCAATTGCCCTGAGCTAAACCCTAGGAGCTTTGCTCCCACAGCCGTGTGGACTGCTTGCCAGCAGCCCCCAACCGGAGACCCCCTATCCTCCTTAGGATAACATTCAGCCTCAACACCCTGCACCCAGCAGCCCTAGTGCCGCTGAGGGTGTTACAAGAGTGCATCACTGACCCTGGGGGACCCCTGAGTCTAACCCCAGAACCTTAACTCACACAGTCGATAACTTACCTTTGAACCAATAACCTGTTTTCCTCGATAGTATAACATTGACAATTTTAACCACAAAAAGTTTTTAAGTGTAGCGTTTTGAAATCTAAAAATATTCTTTAAAATTTGGACGAATAACCAAAACGCATTTACTTACCTGTTTGCAGGAAATGTCCCAGTGCTGAATCTAGGTATCCAGCACTGAGTTAATAAAGTAAAAAGTAACTTACCTGTAATTTACTGAAAAAGACTATTCATTTCAATGTACTGTATTTGCTAAGTATTGCAACCTACTGCATCCCCTATAAATCAAACAAAGTACAATTCCTATTGCATTTTCAAACTGTTCTACATTCAGCAACTTATTACTGTAAAGTATTTAATGCTTACCTGTGCCAAGCTTGCTTGGTTCTAAAAAATAAAACAAAAGTATATTTTTTTATACAAAACAAATTCGCCTAGAGTTCAGTTCTTGAGTGTGTGAATTCATTTGCTGACTGAGGGTGTACATCAAATGCTTAACACTGTCCTCTGATACTGCCTTACTACTCGACCACTCTACCACAAATAGAGAGTAAGGTTCTATCTAACTTTAACCTCTGCCTACCTCTGGGGTCACCTGGACTCTCTACACACTATACCTCATTTTGGTGTAGTGTGTATATATATATATATATATATATATATATATATATATATATATATATATATATATATGTTTCCTACAAGGACCAAAGGTGTCCCTATGTCCCCGAGCATTGTGAGGCCTGAGCCCCCCCCCCCCTTGTCTTTTCGTTAAGACCGATCCCCATAGAGTAACATTGGGCACCAACACTGTTTTGCACCTCTGCACCCGGGTGCTGCTGTGGTGTTCTGCTGGTGCTGCCTTGGACCTTACCCACCACTTACCTTAACTCCTGGAGATTGGTCCCGTACGTTGCTGTACTACACCTGAATGCCGCATTGACTTTTCCTCCCATAGGATAACATTGCAGCTTTTAAAAATTGCACTGTTGACTATTTAAACTGAAAAGAATTCCGATTTAAAAACGTACTTACCTGAAGGAATTGCTTTTGGTGCCTAAATAGATATATAGATATAGATACATGTTATATTCGAGGCATATGAGCTGCAGATTACCCACTATGCATAGATCGCCATCTGGTGTTGGGCCCGGATGTTTGCACTTGTTTTTGTCCTGGAAAGTCTTTGGAAGTCACGAGATAGGTGACTCCTCCTTAGGATCATAGTGCGCATGGGCATCGGCTCCATCCTCAGATGTTTTTTTTCCGCCATCGGGCTCGGGTGTGTTTCTCGCGCTCCAGTTTGGAACCGTTACCGATTCCTGTTTCAACGCGCAATCCTTCACCCTTTCGACGGTATTGTCTAGATCGCGAACCCTAATCGGCGCGCATCTCTACAAATCTTCGATTCCAGTCATCGAAGAAGACCTTCGGGCTGACCTGAGCCTTGGCATCTGGCTCATGGAAAGGACGCCTTTCAAAAAGTGTCCTCAATGTGGGTCGAAGTTTCCCCACACCGATCTGCATGAGGTGTGTAACCACTGCCTCTCTCCGGAGCACGAGGCCAGAGACTGTCTAGCTTGAGCCTCTTTCCGCTCGAAGAAGACCATCCGGGATCGAAGGGCTCGAAGGACCATGGCTCGCTCATCGAGTTCGATCCCCGACGACATCTTCCAAGAGGGCGTCGATGTGCCAGAGGAGCGGGTCGAACAAGGCCTCATCGGCGCCTCCGAAGCCGATGACTCCGACGTCAAAGAAGTGACTCCGGTTCAACGGGTCGTAAGTAGAGACGTCGACCCCGACCCACTCTCTACAACAACAAAGGCTTCGATCACACCTTCACTTTCGGGCTCAGGTGCACACCGACCCACTGCTTCCCATGCCCCTCCCTCGGGCCCGGCAAAGAAGCCTACCAAGCCTTCCAGTGACTCTGCCTCGAGTCCGACTGCCACCGGTGCCGAAGCCCAATCTTCGGCACCAAAAAAGAAGTTGCACCTGTCCTCGGTGCCGACCGGTAGTTCCCCCCCGAAGCCCTCGGCAACGAAGACACCAAGCAGTGACTTCCCGGCACCGAAAAAACACTCGGAGCCGATGAAGAAGCCACTCCCCAAATGTTCGGACTCGCACTCTTCGGAGCCGAAAAAACCATCGACACCGAAAAAGCACACAGAGACTGGTAAACCACACCGCTCCAAGCCCAAAACCGAGCCGGAGCCGAAAAAGCCCTCGATACCGACACAGTCGACACCGAACACCCAGTCTTCTTCAGAAGAGCTTTTTCGCCCAGACCCTCAACAAAAAACTCTAACTAAAGGCCCTAAAACTGGTCAATTGACTCTGAGTTCCGGGAAAAGACCACTGGACATGCCTGCACCAGCTCCACCACCTAAAAAGAGGGACATAGCCACATCACCTCTTAGAGTCCCTTCTCCACCTCCACCTCCTCTACCTCCTCCTCCACCTCCCCCACCTCCTCCTCCACCTCCCCCACCACCTCGTTCTCCTACGCCATCCCCTACACGATGACGACACATATGATGACACAGGGGATGGTGCGGACGACCTGCCACTAGGGGATCCCAGTCCACCAGCTTCCCCTGGGATGACTATAATACGCCTGATGTCCCGCAAGATGACATCTACCCCTCTAGGCCTTACCCACTAGAAGACACCATGGGTTTTAATCAGCTGATACACCGGGTGTGAGAAAGTGGCTCTGTATATACTGTTCCCAAATAGGTACAGGGTGTACAGAGTCCACAGTCCCCAGAGGTTTGGCAGAGGCTAAAGTTGGATATAACCCTACTCTCTAAAGTGGTAGCTTGGTCGAGCAGTAAGGCAGTATCAGAGGACAGTGTTAAGCATTTGTTGCACACACTCAGTCAGCAAATGGTCTCACACGCTCAATAACTGAACTCTAGGCCAATGGTTTATATATAAAAAATATATGCTTGTTTTATTTTAGAACCAACAATAGGTATTAAAAAATACTTTCTCAGAATGAGATGCTTTATATAAATACTTTTGCAATATGCAATTAACTTTCGTATAAAGTTACAAGTGGTTGCAATAGGCAACACAATTTTAAACACAATAATGCATTGAGTTCAATGGAAGTTTCAAGTTATTTGCAATAGATTACTTTTAGGATTACTTTTGGGATTCCAAGACTGGATCCTAGATTCAGTCCTGGGTCAGTACTTAGAAACAAGTAATAAAAGTCGACTTAGTAACTGTTATGATTTTTAGACAATATTTTGCTATTTTAAAAGTTGACACTTAGAAAATATTTCATAGAAAACAGGCAGAAGAAAATTCAAGTTGCAGGTATAGTATGTTCTCGTTACTTTTGTAATCCAGTACTGGGTGCCTAGACTCAGTACTGGGACCTTTATCCAAAACAGGTAAGTAATTACGTTTTCCCAATTTATACGATTTTTAAAGAATATTTAAAGTTTGCAGAAATCGACACTTAGAAGAAATTTCACAGAAAAACTGTCAATGGTTTCTAATGGAAGAAAATTGGGTTACTGGTAAGTACGGTTGTAAATATTTTTCAGAGTCAGTACTGGGTACCAAGGTCCAGCACTGGGAGCTCACCTAATAGCAGGTGAGTATTTTCGTTTTCGTTACTCGGCTGATTTTTGGTGAATATTTTAAGTTTTGAAAAGTCCACACAAAAGAAATTTCAGGAAAAACCAGTCAATGTTACCCTATGGAGTAAATTGAATTATCGGCTTTCAGGTAAGTACTCGACTGGCAAAGTTAAGGTTCTGGGCACAGACTCAGGGGTCTCCCAGGGTCAGGTAGGTACAGTTGTTACACCCTCAGCGGCACAGGGGCAGCCGGGTGCAGAGTGAGTTAGGCCCAATGTTATCCTATGGGAGGCAGGGGGGCCTTGGTTGGTGGCTGCTGACTAGCAGGCCACGCGGCTGTCGGAGCTGGGCTCCTGGTCACTTGCTCAGGGCAAATGGGGAAGTAGATAGGTGCAAAGGTTACACTGCCAGGGCCACTCGGGCGACTGGGTGCAGGGTGCTTTTGAACCTTCGGGCGCTCAATTGATTTCAATGGGAAAGCTCGGGTTTAGAAAAAGACTGCTAGCTCGTAGAGGAAGATTCTTCAGGTGCCACCACCACTTCGAGAGGTAAGTTGGGTAGTTGGAGGATTGATATGTGACCAGGAGTTGGGCACAGGGGGCCGCGGGGTGCCGGGTGCAGGGGTGCCTTTTCGCGTCGGGAAATCTTACCCTCTGTTGATCGCGGTTGGAGGGGTACCTGGTTCTGAGGCTGCAGGCGTCAGAAGCATCGAGGGAAGTCCTTGGGTGCCGGACGCGGAGTCACAGTCGCCGTGGGGTCGTCCTCGTGGTCTTTGTTCACTCCGGCGCAGGCCAGGCTTGGAGGGTGCAGAGTGTGTAGGGTTCGCGGTTCCGGGCTGATGCCAGGGATTAGAAGCTGATTTTGAGTAGAGCCTCTACTCATGGGTGTCCCAGGTGCTTAGAGCCAAAAGGTAGCCAGGTCCTCCGGGGTTTGTGAGGTTGCTGGCCACAAGAGATGCCGGGTTGGAGCAGGAGCAGGTTCGAGGGTCGACAGGCCGGTAGGGCTGGGGCCAAAGCAGTTGCTGTCTTACTCTTCTTAGCAGCTGCAGGGCAGGTCTTTTTCTTCTTGCTCTTCTTTGTATTTCGTAATCTGGGGAAGGAAGGTTCAGGGTGCCCCTAAATACTAGATTTAGGGGTGTTACAGGTCGGTGAAGGGCAGGGACCAATGGGTCCCTGTCCTGGGGTGGGTACACCCCCTATCCTGCCTCTCTCCTGTGGGAAGGGGGCAGTAGCCTAGTCCTCATTGGGCAGGGCTTCCCATCTTCAAGATGGCGAGAGCCCGGTGATGTGCTTCACCTCGCCTCCCCCACCTGAGGGGTGGGGTTGGCAGGCTGGCACATCCCCTGTCCTTATTTGGGGTTTCCGGCCAGGCTTCCTGCCAGAGTGGGGGCTGCCAGTGGCCTGGGGAAGCTCACAGAGGCGGCATGCCTTTGAAGCTTCCCCCTGCCCATCCTGGGGGAGGAGATCTAGCACCTCGCCCAGGATGTGCATTGTTGCAGGCCCAGGAGAGCAGGGGCTCTCCTACCCAGGGGTCCAGCAACATGTCTGCTGTGTGGCAGCCTAGGCAGCCTCTTCGACCAGACGTGGATTGTAGGTTTAGGTTTCAGGGGGCATCTCTAAGATGCCCTCTGGGGTGCTTGGTACATTAAATCCCACACTGGCATCAGTGCGGGTTTAATGTGCTGAGAAGTTTGATACCAAACTTCTCAGTATTCAGTGCTGCCATTATGGTGCTGTGGAGTTCATGTTTGACGAGCTCTCAGCACCATGTACTCTTAAATGACAGCACTGCACTTACAGTGCCCAGGAATGGACCTGGGTACTGTAGGGGCACAGGGCTCATGCTCCTGTGCCCACACCACTGGCATAGTGCACCCAGCTTGAGGGGTGGCTGATGTATGCCAGAGCAGTGTAGGTGGTGGGCATGGCACACAGGGATGTGTGACATGTCGACTCTTTGTTTTGTCTTGTACCCAGACACTCAGCCTGCAAGGGCAGTGTGTGTGTGTTAGGGTACAGGGCCTCTAAGGGTGGAACAATGAGTGCTGCAGCCCTTAGAGGCCTTCCCTGGTCACAAGACCCTGGGTACCATTTACCAGGGGCTGACATGTGGCCAGGGTTGGCCAATTTGGGTTTTAGGTTTTTAGGGAAGGAACATAGGCCCTGGGCACCTGATTGGCAGGAGTCCAGGGCACACTCAGTCAAAGTACATTCAGCTATTCAGCAAAACGTGGGGGCATACCATGCAAGAAAGATGTCACTTTCTCACACCGGACTGCCCAGTACCACGGGGTCGACCCAAATACAGAGCCGGTCGAAGAGGATTTTTTAATGGACACTTTTGACACTACCCAAAGGTCCACATCCACTTTACCCATGCTCAAAGGGGTTATTAAACACGCTACAGAGGTATTTAAGGTCCCTGTTAGGGCTAGAGTCATCAATCCTAGAATTGAGAGAAAATACAAAGCTGCCCATACAGACCCAGCTTACATTAAGGGCCCTGTTCCATTAGACTCCATGGTGGTCTCAAATGCTAGAAAGAGGGCTAACTCGCAAACATCAGGTGATGCAGCTCCACCCGACAAAGAGTCTAAACTCCTGGATGCCTCTGGCAAAAGAACAGCATCACAGGCAACTAACATTTGGCGCATCGCAAACACTCAGGCCCTGTTAGCCAGATACAATAGGGCGCACTATGATGAGTTGGAGTGCCTACTACAACACCTCCCGGACAAATACAAAAATAAGGCTAACAACCTCATACAGGAGGGTAAAATTATCACCAACACCTCCATCCGGTGCGCTCTCGATGTGGCAGATACAGTATCCAGAGCAGTAAACACAAATGTCCTTCACCGCAGGCACGCGTGGCTACGCATTTCCGGTTTTAAACCTGAGGTGTAAAGCTCTATCTTCAACCAACCTTTCGACCAACAACACCTTTTTGGCCCTAATGTTGATGCATCCCTTGAAAAGATGAAAAAGGACACAGACACAGCCAAATCAATGGGAGCCTTGCAATCGCAAGCTCCCAGACGTTCTTTTCGTCGCTCATCCTACAAGGGCAACTCCAGGGGCTATTCGTCTGATAGCCAATCCACCTCTTACAAGGCTCCCACCCAATCCACCTTCACCAGAGGTTATCAGAGAGGAGGATACAGAGGCAACAATAACAAGAGCAGAGGCAAGACAAACAACACCTGCTCTGCCTCCACCCCTGCCCAATGACTTCCCTCCGCTTCCCCCGGACCATTCCACTCCGGTCGGGGGAAGACTACAACAGTCCCTTCCTGTCTGGACCAACATCACACAGACAGGTGGGTACGACAAATAGTGCAGTCAGGTTACTGTCTCGAACTTACCTCTACCCCCCCCAAACATTCCACCCAAACAGCGTCCAATATCAACAGAACATTTGTCACTCCTGAAACAAGATGTAATTTCCTTACTACAAAAAAGTGCAATAGAACTGGTTCCCCTGCATCAACAAAACACGGGAGTTTACTCCCTGTATTTTCTCATACCAAAGAAAGACTGCTCTCTGAGACCTATGCTAGACCTCAGGCCAATAAACCTATGCATACAATCAGACAATTTCCACATGGTCACACTTTAGCAGGTCCTCCCTCTACTTTCACAGGGCGAATTACTGGATACCTTAGATCTCAAGGACGCCTATTTCCATATTCCCATTCACGCAGCTCACAGAAAATATCTGAGGTTTGTAGTGGACGGGCAGCACTATCAATTCAAAGTACTCCCTTTCGGAGTCACAACAGCACCCCGGGTATTCACAAAGTGCCTAGCGGTAGTCGCAGCCCATCTAAGAAGACAACACATTCACGTCTTCCCATACTTCGACGACCGGCTCATAAAAGCCAGCTCGTACAACCAGTGTGTTCATCACACTCGCGCTACTATCCAATTACTCCACGACATGGGGTTCACAATAATCCACACCAAGTCTCATCTGCAACCCTCTCACACGCAACAGTACCTCGGCGCCACAATAGACGCCTCAAAAGCGCTAGCCTATCCCAGTCCAGCCAGGATAGCAAGCATTCTCGCTCTCCTCACCAAATTTCAGCCGCATCACTCTCTTCCAGCTCGACTGTTCATGCAGTTCATAGGGATGATGGCCTCTTGCATATTCATAGTGCCTCACGCAAGACTCCAGATGCGTCCCATACAAGAGTGCTTAGCACGCCAATGGAACCAGGCTCAAGGTCAGCTAACAGATCTGGTGTTGGTAGATGGTCGCACTCATCGCTCTCTGCAGTGGTGGAACACCAAAAACCTTTCCAAAGGGCGACCATTCCTAGAGCCAGTTCCTCAAATTGTCATGACAGCGGACGCATCGCTCTCCGGCTGGGGAGCTCATTTATTACATCACACCATGCAGGGCAGGTGGACACCTCAACAAAAGTTATTCCACATCAACCACCTGGAGTTACTAGCCATATTCCTCGCCTTAAAAGCATTCCAATATCAGGCAAGACTTTCCTAGTCCGTATGGACAACATGACAGCCATCTACTACATACAGAAACAAGGCGGGATACACACTCTGCAGCTCTCTCAGCTAGCACAGAACATATGGAGATGGGCTATACCTCAGAACATTTTTCTCCTAGCCCAACATGTCCCAGGAGTCCAAAACACCATAGCCGATCTGTTAAGTCGTCAAACGCAACAGATCCACGAGTGGGAACTTCCTCCACAAGTTCTTCAACCATTCTTTCAAATGTGGGGGCAACCACAGATAGACCGCTTCGCCACCCACGAAAACGCCAAATGCCCAAGCTTTGCCGCCAGAAACCCACACCCATTGGCCAAAGGCAATGCGATATGGATGAACTGGTCAAGCAGATTTGCGTACGCCTTTCCGCCTCTCCCACTCATACCACTGGTGGTGCGCAAACTATGGCAACACTCACTGACTCTCATTCTAGTTGCTCCAACTTGGGCCAGACAACCGTGGTACACCACATTACTGGAACTGTCCGTAGTTCTGCACCAAAGATTACACCTCTCACCACGCCTCTTAACCCAGAACCTTGGAGAGATCAGACACCCGGACCCAGCTCAGCTCAACCTTGCGATCTGGCTCCTGGAATCTTACAATTCGGTTACCTTAACCTTCCTCCTGTCTGTATGAACGTCATTAAGGAAGCTAGACATCCTACCACTAGAGCCTGCTATGCAGCCAAGTGGAAACGATTTGTGATATATTGTCATAACAATAACATCAATCCCCTAGATGTGTCTATCCAACACATCATAGGCTACCTACTACACCTACAAAGGTGCAACTTAGCCTATACGTCTATTAGGCTACACCCTGCTGCCATAGCAGCATATCTACAAAATAGACAACATTTACCACTATTCAGGGTACCTGCCATCAAAGCCTATATGGAAGGACTCAAAAGGATAATTCCTCCCAGAGTTCCACCCTCACCTGTGTGGAATTTAAACATCGATGTCACAAGACTAATGGGACCTCCCTTTGAACCTCTACATAA
This sequence comes from Triturus cristatus, assembly GCF_964204655.1. NCBI lineage: Eukaryota > Metazoa > Chordata > Amphibia > Caudata > Salamandridae > Triturus > Triturus cristatus. The sequence continues at coordinate 120,680,882 of NC_140580.1, forward strand.
ATGTGAGCTACAATTCTTAACATGGAAGGTTGCTTTCCTAGTGGCCATTACTTCTCTAAGAAGAGTTAGTGAGCTACAGGCACTAACTATTCAGGAACCTTTCTTACAAATCCATCACAATAAGATTGTTCTCCGAACTAATCCTAAATTCCTCCCTAAAGTCATTTCTCCCTTCCACCTCAATCAATCTGTGGAGTTGCCCGTATTCCTCTCGCAACCACACACAGCTTTTTGTTTCTTTCTCTCCACCACACAAAGGCAATCTCATATCAAAGTCCAGGATAGCCAGATGGATTGTTAAATGCATACAAATTTGCTACCACAAAGCAAAACATACTTTAACTGTTCCTCCTAGAGCCCACTCTACAAGAAAAATAGGAGCTTCTATGGCATTTTTAGGGAACATTCCCTTAGATGACATCTGCAGAGCAGCTATATGGTCTACACCGCACACGTTCACAAAACACTATTGTGTAGATGTGCAATCAAAACATCAAGCTAGTGTGGGCCAAGCTGTACTCAAAACACTATTTCAGACTACTGCAACAGATACTGGTGGCCGCAGATAAGACGGGGGACTGCTGTACAATCAATGCATAGTGTTTAATCTGCAGCTCATATGCCTTGAACAGGAAATGCTACTTAGCAGTATGCATCTGTTCTTGGCATGTAGAGCTGCAGATCTACACACGCCCACCCGCCTCCCCGACTTCCTCTATCTGTTGCAGTATTATCTTATTTAGATACAGCATACAAGTGGCATCTTCCTGTTTCTTACAAAGCTCCATCATTTCCCTGCTGGCGAAAAACAATCTGAGGATGGAGCCGATGCCCATGCGCACTATGATCCTAAGGAGGAGTCACCTATCTTCTGACTTCCAAAGACTTTCCAGGACAAAAACAAGTGCAAACATCCGGGTCCAACACCAGATGGTGATCTATGCATAGTGTGTAGATCTGCAGCTCTATATGCCAAGAACAGATGCATACTGGTAAGTAGCATTTCCCTTTTATTAATTGGTGTGGATCTCCTTATTGAGTCGTGTCTCATTTATTGAGCAGTGTGTGTTTTTTCAGATGTCTTGCACTCCTCTGATGAGCCTAAGGCTGCTCGACCGCAATAACCCCTAGAAGAGGACCTTGGGATTGCCATAGCAAGCCCTTGTCCACTTACAAGGGCTCTCCTGGACTCTTTACACAATATCTCATTTTGATATATCATCTAAAGAGCCAGCTTCCTAAGTGAAAATATTGGTCAGTAATGTAGTTATTTTATCTGCACGTTTGACCATGTTTCTAATGGGAAAATCTTATACATTCACCCTAACCACACCTCTTAGGCCTACAAACTGTACAAAAAGGTTCAGGCTTTCACAGATTTGATTGCCAGCTATGGAGCCATTGATAATGGACTTAAACTGGGGATCAAGCCTGACCATAGTGACACCCCCTTCTCCTAAAACTCCTCCCCTCCGTCTCTGCTAACCCTTTTAATGGTTTGAGGTTTACTGTATCCTCTCTATATACACCAAAACTGAATGCCTTGTGAGGAAGGGTCGCCACACAAAGTTGACCCCAGTGAATCTTGAAGACAACCAAAGTCAACTAGAGTGCAGTCCTATGGGCTAACATTAGCCCAGGTCTGATTTTATAAAGAATAGTGTAGGCCTGAACAAAAAATATGCTTGGGGTTGTATATCTAGCCCAGAAGGTCTAAAAAAGCTTCCACGTGATGTATCTTAATTCTAACGGATTTATATACCTAGATGTAATTAAATGTCTGTCTTCCTAAAAGCAGTGGCACTTGACTGCCCATTGTTAATGAGTCATTTACTGTCATTCATCTTCAGTACTTGATTATCCAACCCCAGCCTCCTCCAGAGCTTGCTGCTCTCGGGGGCCTGAAACAATGCACATCCTGGGACGAGGTGCCAAGCCTCCTCACTCAGGATGGGCAGGGTCCACGAATGGGAAGCTTCAAAGGCTTGCCGCCTTTGTGAGCTTCCCTAGGCCACTTGCTGCTTTCAGCAACTGGTCCCCACTGGTTCTGACCCCGCTTTGCTTGGGAGAACCGGCGGGAAAAACAAGTGAGTTAGAGAGGTGTGCTCACCTCTGCCAACTCCACCCCTAAGGTGGGGTAGGTGAGGTCAATCACAACTTTCAGTCCCTGCCATCTTGCAGAGGGGGAAACCAGCCAACCAGAGTGAGACATATTCCCCCCTTCAACTGGAGGGTGGCATAATAAGGGGTGTACCCACCCCAAGGAAGAGACCCATTGGTCCCAACGTTTACTTGTAACACCCCTAAATCTAGTATTTTGGGGGCACCCCAAACCTTGCTTCCTCAGACAAGAAACCAGAAGAAGGACCGAACAGCCGTGCCGAAGCTAACAAGAAGAGGACGCCCACTGACTTGTCCCCAGCCCTTCTGGTCTGTCCCCACCTCGAACCTACAGAAGTGAAACCCCGGTGTGTCCAGCAGCCTCAAGAACCCCGAGGACCTTCCCAGCCTTCAAAAGAAATGACTCTGTCTCCTGTGAACAACTGATTTGTTCACCAACAGACTCCAGCTCCGGCAGGATCTGCGAGTCTGCACCACCCTGCACCCGACTCCCACGGCCCAGGTTCGAGTGGCCCAACACCAAGAGCAGGTCTCCCATGCGATCCTAACCCAAGATCCGGTGACCCCTGACCTGCCTCAAGCCAACACCTGCAGCCTCAATCCAGAAGGCCTCCCCAACCGCGACAAGGAGCTGGTAAGAAGATCCGACCCTAAAAGACACTCCTGCACCCAACGCCCCACAGCCTTGGGTGGCCCAACCAACGGTGTCTAGCCAACACCCAGCATCCCAACTTACCTCTCCAAGTGGTGGTTGCACCCAGAAGACCTTTGTCACCGAGTCAGCAGTTCTTTTGCAAACCTTTTGAAAGCTCTGCACCCGGCCGCCCCAGTACAGCTGAGGGTTCATCTTTTGTGCTAGCCTAAACCCACATTTGCCCTGAGCTTAAGTTCAGGAGCTTGACCCTGGGGGACCCACGAGTCTACCCCCAGAATACCAACTCCCACAACCGAATACTTACCTTTGAACCAATAACCCTATTTTCCTCCATAGGATAACATTGACTGTTTTTCTGTGAAAAGTTTCTAAGTGTGAAGTTGGAAAATCTAAGAAACCGTTTAAACCTGTAACTGAATAACAAACACTTTTACTTACCTGTTTACAGGAAATGTCCCAGTGTATTATCCAGGTATACTGCACTGTCTAAGAAAAGTAATCTGTGAAGTAATCTACTTGACATTCTACTAAAAAGCCAATACAAAGTATCTGTACAATCTATCAAAGCATTGCATTACTAGTAGTTCTACTGTAATCAAATCAAAAGTATATATACCTGAAGGAACTGAATATCAACAAACAGTGCGGACATTATGTATATGTTAATAACATCAGAGGACCGATAAGCTGTTGGAAATGTCTGGTACAGATACCTTTTGACGACCCTTCCTAAACAAGGGAACTTGTAAAAGAAGCCTGTCATCAGGCGCTCATTAGGGGGGGCTTAATTAATGCGCGTTCCTTAGTCAGACATGCTTTAGATATTAAAGAACTGATCATGGATAATGAATTAGACTTTTTATGCATTACGGAAACTTGGTTAAAGGAGGACTGTAATCCGGATATTGCGGTCGCCTTGCCCCCCAACTTCACTATGTGTAGGAAAGACAGAGAGGATGGCAGGGGAGGGGGAGTAGCCATTATACACAGAGAGACCTTGCTATGGAAGACCTTTATCCTACAAGGGCTAAAAGGAGCAGAAACATGAGCTTCTGCTGTCCTATAAATAATTCTTTTTCTGGGGCTTTGTTATATCGCTCTCCAGGTAGCAGTAATTTCTTCCTGGATTCACTAGGGGATGCTCTCAGTGAAGCATTACTTAGATATTCAAATTTTTCATTGCTTGGAGATGTTAACTTGCATTTGGAATGTAATAACAGCCCAGGAGTTTAATCTTTCCTGGAAATGGTCACCCTACTTGGCATGAAACAAGTTGTTCAGGGACCAACACATAGAGCAAGACATACGTTGGATGCCATTTGCACCAACCTCCCGTCACTTCAGATATAAAATCCAATCCCACAGGTGTGGTCTGATCACTGCTTTATTTCTTTTGCCTTTTTAATCCCTTAGAAGAACTGTGCAGTCATGAACAATAACACGGGTGCACCGAGGCGGAAATGGCATTTATTAGCCGCTAATCCTTCCTTATTAGCAACAGTCCAAGATACGGTTCCAACACTTACGGGGGAACCGGGAGAGGATTCGCATAGGTTCCATAATTGGATAACATCTATAGGTAAGGAACTAGATCCCCTTAAGTGCTCTGCTCGTATACTAAAAGAAAAATCCACAATGATCCTTGGCTTTCAAAAGAGCTGGCGGAACTTTATCTGCATTGCAAACAACTTGAACGCAAATTGAGAAGGGGATATGAAGTAACCAATTTGCAAACCTTCAAAATGTTTAGGAAACAATATCACTTGGCTATTAAAATGGCTAAAAAAGAATATTTTCATAATTGAATAACTATGGCAAAGCACAACCAAAAAGAAATATTCAAAATTGTAAAGTCTTTTACAGATCCCAAAGCTTTGCATTCTGAGATCCCCCCCGTCCCTTATGCTATGTAATGAAATCGCACTTTACTTTGAAAACAAGATTAAGGAATTTTGAGATCCATAGCCCCCCGGACTTAACCGAGGGAAAGGTGCTAGACCATAGAACGGACAGCTCTGTCCTTCAAGCCTTCCAAGCTGCCTCACTAGCTCAGACTAAAGAGGCGATATTAGCCTGTAAATCAGGCTCTCCATTGGACGCATGCCCCCCAACTTTTTTACATCATATTATCGATGTTGTGAATCCTGTGATCAACATCGTGAATTCCTCCCTAGCTACCGGCATAGTACTGGATGAATGGAAATTTGCCGTTGTGAAGCCACTTAAAAAAAACAGAATGTAGACTCATCTAATTTATCCAATTATAGGCCTATATCCCTGTTGCCAATTTTAGGTAAGATTACAGAGAGAATAGTTTATAAAGAACTCTCTAGTTTTTCGGAGTCCACTCTGATCTTTCATCCCCGTCAATCTGGATTCCGCTCAAAACATTCGACAGAATCAGCGTTACTCGAGATATCGGACACCCTGAAATTCATAACGGACAGTGGCAGGAAGGCAGTCTTGATTCTTTTAGATCTGTCTGTCACATTTGATACCATTTCGCATAATATCCTGCTAGCCAGACTGAGATCTTGTGGCATTTCTGACTTCGCATTGGCATGGATTACATCTTTTCTGTCAAATAGAAAGCAGGTTGTTTTTTTGGGATCCTTTCTAACGTCGGAACATACCGTTACTACAGGTGTCCCACAGGGGGCTTCTCTTAGTCCTCTTTTATTTAACATATATATAGCCCCACTCATTAAGTTGATCTCGACTTTTGGGATCAAAATTACATCTTATGCTGATGATACCCAGCTGATTCTGTCACTGGAAGAGAAATCCACGAGAGCTGAAGAAAATTTCAAAGCTTGTTTTACGGCAGTCATCAAATGGATGAAAAATAACCATCTCTGCTGTAATACTGATAAGACAGAAATCCTTCCGATCGGAAAAAACAACTCTTTCCAACCAAAGGATTGGTGGCCAGATGATACTGCAGCCCCCCATCAACGGTGGAGGTTGCAAAAAATCTGGGAGTATGGTTTGACTCTTCCCTTTCTTTTAAACCGCATGTCCTAAAGGTAACAGGGACCTGTTTTGGTCTCATCAAAACTTTGAAAAAATTATTTAATTTGATCCCGCTTGTCGTGAGGAAAACAGTAGCAGTGGCTCTTATATTATCACGGCTGGACTACTGTAATAGCCTCCTGGCAGAGATTAATAAAGCTACCCTGAGGAGACTACAAGTGGTACAGCACGCAGCAGCCAGATTGGTCCTAGGGCTTCCTCGTAGTGCATCTGCCTCTGCCGCCCTGAAGACCCTTCACTGGCTCCCGATTCATAAAAGAATTTTGTTTAAATTACTATTGACAACGTTCAGAGCATTTTGCCGCTTGGGTCCTGTATACCTCTCTACAAGAGTCAAACCATATATCACAACGAGGACACTTAGATCTAGCTCTGCAAATCTACTTAAGGTTTCTGGCTTCAAATTGTCAACCAAAGGAGGAAAATCGGCAACGGTATTGGGGGCAAAGGCCTGGACTTGCATGCCAAAGGAACTTAGAGCGACAGAACAGGAAGAGCAGTTTAGAAAGGCTCTAAAGACTTGGATTTTTGGAAAAGCAGACGCCAGCTGTCTGGCCCTGATTTAACTTTCAAACTGATACAGCTGACTTTAGTTATCTACAGCGCCAGGAGACTCCGTTAGGATTGACAGTTGCGCTATATAAGCTATACTTTTCATTTCATTTCATATATACAACTGCAATACAAACTGTTGGCAAACTGATTATTACTGCAAAGTACTTATCACTTACCTGTGCCAGGCTTGCTTGATTCTAGGAAATAAAATAACTAAAAGAATATTTTTATACAAACAACATTGGTCTGAGTTCAGTCTTTGAGTGTGTGACAATCATTTGCTAATTGAGTGTGTCCAACAAATGCTTAACACTATCCTCCGATACAGCCTTACTGCCCGACCACACTACCACAAAGAGAGTAAGATGCTATCTACTTTTACCTCTGCATACCTTTAGGGTTCAACTGGACTCTGTGCACACTATCACTTTGGTATAGTATATTCAGAGCCAGCTTCCTACAATTGTGCTTCACACAAGCACATGTATCCTTTTTGGTTGAAGAATTGGCATGCCTGGTTCTTTTGCTATATAGTATTTGTGTATATCAACCAATACTGCGGTTATCCAGTAGTAGGGTATCTTTCATAGTTTCACATGCCTGAATCATTCCCGTCGTCGGGATGGGAGTCCCTGGTACATAAATAAAGTAATGTCCCATTAGACATATATAGTAATAGGCCAATGGCCTCACATTAGTAACAACTCCATGTCCTTTTGTAAAAAGGACCAAACTCTAGAGAAGAGCCAATCGGCTATCACCACCCTCTGGAACCCACCTGGAAGGAGCTCTAGTCCCTCAGATTTTCTACCACATGTCGTGCTAAGGGAGTCTCCCCTGAGCTCTGCTCAGTTTTCCTTCATTTCTGGATTTCCACTGATGTTTTCTTCAGGATTCCTTCTTGTGTGTGGAGTTCTCACTCTCTTCATGGCAGATACTCCTAAGAAAGGCCTTTTTAAGCCCTGCGCTTCCTGTGGTAAAAAGAGTCTTCATTTTGATGACCAACACAAAAACTGCCTCTATTGTCTTTACCCGGACCACTCCTCAAAGGACTGTAAGGTATGTCATACCTTTTCTTCAAAGACCCTTAAAGATCGGGAGGGACGCCTTCTAATTTGGCTGCAGAGGTTTAAGGATAAAGACCAAGTCCTGTCTTCTGAGGAGAGTGAAGGCTGCTCTACATCTTCAAAATCCTCTCAGAAAAGGCCCAGAGTTGCTTCTCCGGGACCTTCGTTGCAGCCCCCTCAAAAGAAGACGCACAAAAAGTCTTCAGAGGCTCCCCTTAAGGCTTTCCCATCAAAGGTTTCTCCACAGGACGTCCCTCATACCTTTAAAAAGCCTGGTTCCACCTCGACAACGACGGCTTCGTCGACGGTGAAAAAATCCCCATCTACACCTGTGGGGATAACTTCGTCGACGACGACCGTCTCCACCTCTTTGGCATCTTCTGCCTCGTCGACGGCTGCTAAACCAGTGTCGTCGAAGATAAAAATTAAAAAGTCATCGTCGATCGCTACTCAATGTAGACGAAGAGTGTTTCCTCGAAGTCTATCCCGTCGACGACGAAGACGATCCCGTCGATGACGGCTCCGTCAACGACACTGTTGACGAGGGCTCCGTTGACGATAACACCGCCGACGACACCGTCGACGAGGGCTCCGTCGACGGGACCTTTGTCGACGTTCCCTTCAATGGTGCCAGTTGGTGCTTCACTGTCAACGACTACACAGACGACGGACTCGTCGACGACGCCAGAGTCCAAAGTGGAGAGTGCGTATGTCCATTTCAAAATCACAAAACGCACATTGACACCTGCCCTGACTTCTCCTAGCAGGGTCCAGAAGTTACCTCTGACTCACCTTTTGGAAGAGGAGGAAGATTCAGACGATGGTGGTATGTTCTGAGCTGCCGCAAGTCCTTCCGAACTCCACGTCAAGTACCAAGAGAGTTCGGACTATGACGAACAAGAACCAGAAGACCAGCCATATTATCCTGATGACAGCCATCCTCCCCAATCTCCCATGGTTTGTCCGCCCGCGTCTTTGGTTTCTGACCTCCAATTTGTGATTTCTGACTACAAACAGAGATTTCCTACTTCTGCTACGTCTCCTGTTCCGGTAGTCTCTCCGCCGTCAAGGCTGCAGCCTACACATCTTCCTCCACTGTCTGTGCTGGTCATGCCACCACCTCCAACTTCCACAGATGATGAGGATGACGAGCAACAAGAGGAGGGAGAACTCCATGATTCTCAATCGACTCATGATGAGTGGGATGATTATGTTATCCCTTGTCCAGCGTCTCCGGTGCCTACTCAAGCTGATTCGCCTCCGGAGGATATCGGGGGTTTTCATAATGTCTTGGAAAGAGCCGCACAGCGTTTCCAGATCCCTATGCCTTCTCACCAACAAGATTGTTTCCTTTATGACTTTAAAGAACCTTTCAAAAAGTCTGTACAATCAGTCCTTATTATTGACTACATCTGGGATCAGGGTGTAAAAATAATGCTCAATCCATCTTCGATTCCTCCAGTGTTGCCTCAGCTGGACAAAAAATACAGAGCTCCGGACACTGCTCCAGCCTGCCTTACCGGACATCCAAAGCTCACTCAGGCTGCTCAGAGAAAATCTAGAAACCCTGCTGCCCCACTGTCTGCTCCTCCTGACAAAGAAGGCAGACGACTTGATAATATTGGAAAACGTTTTTCTTCGATGTCTGCATTGACAGTACGTGCGTCAAATTCTTTAGCGTTATTAGGGCGCTATAACAGGCAGATGTGGGCGGACATTGCTCCATACTTGGGAGCCTTGCCGGATGACTCGAGGGAAGAAGCAAAGAAGATCTTGCTGGAGGGCGAACGTTCGGCTTCCGAGATCGATTGTGCGATGGATAGCGCCTCCACTGGTTTTCGTCAACTAGCTGGCGCTGCTGTACTACGACGCCAAGGTTGGCTGAGGGCAACTTCATTCCGGCCGGAAGTCCAGACAAAGATTCTGGACATGCCCTACGATGGTCAGCTTCTCTTTGGCCCGCATATTGATGAGGCTCTTCAGGGTATAAAAAAGGATACTGACACAGCTAGGGCTTTGGGTAACCTTCATTTAAAAAAAAAAAAAAAACCTTTTCATGGCTCAAGGGGTAGAGGTCAATCTTCCACCAGAGGAAGTTACCAACAATATCGGCCTTCCTATTCCTCCTCCAACCAACAATATCGGCCACAGTACCAACAACAGCAATCATCTTACCCTAAAACCTCCTTTCGAGAAAAAGGAGGACGACAGAAGGACGCTGCTCGGCGGCAATGACTTTCCTCTACCGTCGATCCCCATCTCCTCTCCACCCTTCAAAGTTGGAGGAAGGGTTACCCACTTCCTAAACAATTGGAAACAAATAACAACGGATCGCTAGGTTCTTCAAATGATACAGTTTGGACATTCACTAGAGTTTATTCACACTCCTCCCCAGACCCCTCCTCACCCTATGCTTCACAAAAATCTCCACCCTTTGCTCCTGGAACTTTCACTCATGCTCCAGAAGGGATCTATAGAAAGTGTTCCTCTTCATCAGCGGCGGAAAGGGTTTTACTCCCGTTTTTTCCTGGTGCGCAAAAAGGAGGAGAAATGGAGACCAATCCTGGACTTGAGAAGTCTCAACAAATTTTTAAAGAAACAGTAGTTTCACATGGTTACCATCCAAGAAGTGCTGCACCTTCTCAAAGCAAACAACTACATGGTGTCTTTGGATCTTCAGAATGCCTATTTCCATATCCATATCCACAGAAACCACAAAAAATTCCTGAGGTTCGCCGTGGCAGGCAGACATTACCAGTTCCGAGTCCTGCCCTTTGGACTCAAGTCGGCTCCACGCATTTTTACGAAATGCCTCTCTCCAGTGGTAGCATATCTCAGACAGCAACACCATCAGGTCTTTCCCTATCTCGACGACTGGCTCGTCAAGGTTCCTTCTCTGGACGGTGCGACCAGGTCTTCCGACGCCTGTCTGCAGCTTTTCAGTCACCTAGGACTCCCTCTGAATCAGGATAAGTCCGTTCTCCAGCCTTCTCAGCAGATAACCTTTCTGGGTGCTACTCTCGACACAACCCAGAATTAAGGCTTTCCCATCATAAGAGCGACAGAACAATCTTCTTCATTTGGCAAGTCACATAAAATCCATGAAGTCTCTCTCGGTACGCATCTTCAAATCCCTTCTCGGAATAATGTCATCCTGTATTCTGCTTGTTCCTTACTGTCGCCTCCACATGCGCCCTCTCCAGGAAGCACTGTCGGCTCAATGGATTCAATCCGAAGGATCCTTCGACGATGTCATTCAAGTGACCCCTCAGATGGTCACTGCTCTGCAGTGGTGGACTCGTCCACGGAATCTTTCGCAAGGTCTGCCTTTCTTGCTCCAGGCTGCTCCACAGGTCATCACAACAGATGCGTCCCTGGAGGGTTGGGGACCTTTCCTCCAGAAACTTCGAATCAGCGGGAAGTGGTCTCCTGCTGAACGAAAGCTTCACATAAACCTCCTCGAGCTACAAGCTGTCTATCTGGCTCTCCTGGCGTTCCTTCCCAGGATCAAAGGTTCTCTAGTGCCTCTCCCGACGGACAATACTACGACGATTCACTACCTGACCAAGCAGGGAGGGACTAGTTCCCTGACACTATCTCACGAATCTCAAAAGATCTGGAACTCGTTACTCCATCACAACATTTCCCTTCGAGCGGAATATGTTCCAGGTACAGACAACGTACTGGCTGATTCTCTAAGCAGGCAAAAAACAACATGCCACGAATGGGAGTTGAACCAGCGGACTCTCGACCGCATATTCTCCCAATGGGGTACTCCTCTCCTGGACCTATTTGCTACCAAACCGAACGCCAAATGCCAAAATTACGCAAGCTGGCATCCCCAACGAGGATCTCTAGGGAATGCATTTTCGATTGCGTGATTCAACGTCTTTGCATACGCTTTTCCACCGATTACCCTGATTCCCAGGGTCCTCAGAAAAATGAAGACAGAACCCTGCACGCTAATCCTAATAGCTCCGGCGTGGCCGCGTCAGCATTGGTTCACGGAGCTCCATCTTCTCTCTCTGGAGCCGCCGATCTCTTTGAAACCGTTTCCCACTCTCCTCACAATGAACCGGGAGCAAGTCCTACATCTGGATCCAGCATCTCTCAAGTTATCGGCTTGGCTCCTGAGTTGCAACAGTATCTTTCTTGGAAGACAGCACTCCTTCTAGCCCTTACCTCTGCCAGGCGTGTAAGTGAGCTCCATGCATTCTCAGTTCAAGACCCTTTTTTTCAGTTCAAAGATGACAGGGTCATACTGCGGACTAATCCTAAATTCGTGCCCAAAGTCCTGTCAGACTTTCACCTCAATGAACCTATAGTCTTATGGACCTTTTTTCCAAATCCTCAAACGGCGGCAGAAAGAACTCTACACTCTCTAGACCTTAAACGCTGCCTTAAATTCTATCTTCACAGGACAAAATCGTTCCGCAAATCCAACCAACTCTTTGTGGCTTACAGTCGACCTAGGAAAGGTCTTCCACTGACTAAACAAAGTATCTCTCGTTGGATCTCTGGAGCTATTACTTTTTGTCATCAGCAAGCGGGCCACCCCTTGTGTTACACGGTTCGAGCCCATTCCACTAGAGCGATGTCTACTTCCATGGTACTCTTTGCGGGTGTCCCTATCACAGACATTTGCAGAGCGGCAAAATGGAAGACGCCGCATACATTTACCAAGCATTACTGCTTGGATACGGAACTCATGAAGGATGCTGCGGTGGTACAGGCGGTGTTGCGACATCTATTTCGCTAGAGGTGAGCCCTTTTTTCATCCCACCATCCTTTCTTTTATACGCACATTTCTATATTGTGTTCCATAATGGTTTCTTTGATTGACCTTTGGTACTTTCTATGTTTTACATTGATATGTTATTATCTGATGAATTTTTATATGCTGTACCATCCGAAATGTGCTTATCATTGCTTACTACTCTTATTCAGGCATGTGAATCTATGAAAGATACCCTAATACTGGATAAGGAATGCGTTACTTACCTGTAACTGCAGTTTTCCAGTATTGGTATCTTTCATAGATTCACATGCAACCCACCCGCCTCCCCTGAAAGGGCTCACCTAGTTCTCTCAGTGATACACCTTCTTAGCACTGTGCTTCCGAAAATCTGAGGGACTAGAGCTCTTTCCAGGTGGGTTCCAGAGGGTGGTGATAGCTGATTGGCTCTTCTCTAGAGTTTGGTCCTTTTTACAAAAGGACATGGAGTTGTTACTAATGTGAGACCCTTGGCCTATTACTATATATGTCTAATGGGACATTACTTTATTTATGTACTGGGGACTCCCATCCCGACGACGGGGAATGATTCAGGCATGTGAATCTATGAAAGATACCAATACTGGATAACTGCAGTTACAGGTAAGTAACGCACTCTTTCTCCATCACCTAGGTGAAAACTAATCTACAGCTCTCCTTGAGAAGTGCAGTTAACTTTGGAACTACATATTAACCAGCCTAGGCAAAGGATTCTGAGGGCAGTTGAGACCTGCCCGGTTATCATAGAGACCATCTTCCATGTACAGGTCCCCAGGAGACGTTTATGATTAGTGGTTCCAGAGTATGCTGGATATGATGCTCACTTGTCTTTACAGTTTTTGTCGTTTAACTCATTATAAGCCGATGGAGCTTCGTAATCATTTGGATAACGATCCGATACGAGTTCAAAAGATGTGTGGCTTATTATTCATTGCTTGTGTTTTTCTCAAGGGGTTTGCTCACATTTTCTTTTAACACAGTAATAATTAACTCCATTCATCTGAGCTACCTGGTTTCTTCTAGGAAACCAATAAATAAACTTTCAAATGACATTACACACTTCTCAAAAGATAGTTTCAGACACATGGAAAAATTAACCTTAACCAGTGGATGGCATTATAACAGTATTTTGTTCTTGTATTCTGTATTTTATTGTATTGTATTATATTATACAAACTAAATATAATTTTGAGCTGTACCTTCACTGAAGAACTTTCTGTTATTTGCTTTGTCACGTAGGTGCTTTGCCCCAGATGTGATGTTGGCGTTGTGGCACTTAAAAGGAAACAGAAGAAACTGAAGGAACCACCAGGACTGAGTGGAAAGAAAGTATTTGCCAAGTTGGAGAGCCTGGCTGATTTAGAAAGTGCGCTATCTGAAAGCAAGGACACTGCAGCAGCTGTATGTATTCTATTCTGCGCTGCAACATAATTTTTTTTTTTTTGAAGCCCCCTAGTCTTGCAAGCCTTAGGCGAGCCCATTGGCAAATATTTCCAGAAGACTTTTAATAAAGTTTGTTATTGCTTTGTTTTGGAAAAGAAACTTGTAGGATAATCGATTGTGAAAGTATGGGGCTGAGATTCTTTAGTCTTGTTTGCTATGGCTGAGCTCCCAATTTCTAAAATGAAGTTACTGCTTAAAAATAAGGCTTTCAAATCTTACCCTTTGTAGCTTGGCACAAGCAGCATGACTTTCCTCAGAGAAAGCGCATATGGTGTATGAACACAAGTACTAAAAAACATTCACGCAGTACAATTTCCAAACTAATTTCCATGAAAGAAAGACAATCCTAGATTATTATAACCCAAAACTAAATTAATGTATTGCATTTTTGGAGAAAAGGATTTACGGCATTAGTGCCCTGGTTGTGTGTTTAAAACATAGCCCCTAGTATTTAATAGTTAATTCATCTTTGGCGTCTTTGAAACAGACAATGGGCCCTAGTCAAGTGGTTTAAAAAAAATTGTTCTTGCTGGCTTTTTAAACCCCCATCTCTGGAGTTTGAAATATCTTTAAGCTTCAGGGACCATTCCTTTGTTTGGACAGAAGGCCACAGGTGTGGAACAAGACTTGCCCCAATTTCTTTTAGGACCACAGTCAAAAGATGAGTGTCAGGTGGAGTTGCCTGGCTTTCTCATGACGTCACACTGATTCTATTTCTGGGACTTTACTTTTCCCCATCTCTATGAAATGTTATCTTCACAGCAAGAGGAATTCCTAGATGAGATTTAATGCTTTAGGAAGATACTACTTTCCCAAGATTCAAATGAAGGCAGGTCGAGACAAGAGCGGGGTTCTTTAACTGCAGTCTTTGTCTTTGTGTCGTCTTAAATTCTATCAACTGTCTGACATGTGAGTGAGCACTTTACTTAATATTGGCAACTCGATAATGATTGTAAGTGGTCTCAACTCGTTGTCCCTCACAACCGCTGTTTCCAACACTGAATGGCTGATTCAACTCAGTGTACTGAGTCCTATCTTTTCGAGAGTGTTCCAGAGAGGTTTGGCTATGCTCTTTCTCCTTGGGCTCCATGGGTCCACCCTAAAGTCTGCCATTTATAATTTTGGCCAGACCTCTTATGATTAAAGCGAAACCCACCCCTCTTTCACACCTTTGCTATCTCAGAGAATGAAATGTAGGAAAGTCTGTTGGAGTAACTTCTTCATCTGAAAGAGACACGTTAGTGATAGATTCCTTACCTTAGACTACCCCAGGCGTCAAACTGGATCCGGAAAGTTTTTTCGTTAGTAGTACCCCTGCGCGTCAGTAGGTGGCGTTGTGCGGCTCCGCGTCCGTTGCTGGCGTCGTATGCGCCGAGATGACGTCACGGAGACTACTTAGGTGCCACCCATGTGCGCTGACGTCAGTTCTTCCTTTTTCCGCGCCAGTAAGCGCAGATCCAGTTAGAGAACGTACCTTAGTCGCTTTTTGACTATCTTTTTGACACTTTTTGTCTCCTGTAAGTTTGAGTTGGTGTCATAGGGATGCCTGGTTTAAAGTCTTGTAGGGCCTGCCGGTGCAATATGTCTGTGGCGGACCCCCGCAATGTCTCTCTACTGCCTGGAGAGCGATGACGACTTCCAGGCCTGCATGGACTGTTTGGCCATGGCCCGGAAGGCCTTGAGGGAGCGGCGCCGGAAGCTGTTTGAAGTCCGGCACTCGTCCCCATGCCGTTCGCGGTCTAGGGGCCGCTCCAGGGAACGCTCGCGGGGCCACCATCATCACTCCTCGGGCTGCAAGTCTTCACCCTCGGATTCGGGTAAGAGACGAAGAAGCGTTGTCGCTCTCCGATGTCCCCCTATTGATCCCCGTATGCGGACGAGGGGGACAGGGGGTTCTGCCCCTGTGTCTCCTTCGGAGCCTGGGAGTCCCGCGGCCTACCCACCTTACCCTGGTCCGTCAGCGACTCCCGCTCAGGTGCAAGAATTTATTGCCACCTTGGACCGCCTGTTTAGGCCTCGGGCTCCCGCCGGCGCGCCCTCGGGCCCCATGGACCCGTGTCCGGATCCTGTTGGGCCGTCGGCGCCGGTGGATCTGGCCCCGGCGCCGCTTGATCCTGCACCGCTGGCTCCGGCCACGGCACCACAAGGTCCCTTGCTGCCACCTCCGCCACCGCAGTGTGTAGTGTGAGAAAGTGCCATCTTTCTTGCATGGTATGCCCCCACTTTTTGCTAAATTGCTGAATGTACTTTGACTGAGTGTACCCTGGACTCCCGCCAATCAGGTGCCCAGGGCCTATGTTCCTTCCTTAAAACACACACACTCCAAATTGGCAAACCCTGGCCACATGTCAGCCCCTGGTAAATGGTACCCTAGGTACCCAGGGCCTTGTGACCAGGGAAGGCCCCTAAGGGCTGCAGCACTCATTGTGCCACCCTTAGAGGCCCTGTACCCTTACACACACACACTGCCTTTGCAGGCTGAGTGTCTGGGTGCAGGACAAAAATGAAGAGTCGACATGGCACACATCTCTGTGTGCCATGCCCATTACCTACACTGCCAAGGCATATGTCAGCCACCCCTCTGGCTGGGTGCCTTATGCCCATGGTGTGGGCACAGGAGCAGGAGCCCTGTGCCCCTACAGTACCCAGGTCCATTCCAGGGCACTGTAAGTGCAGTGCTGCCATTTAAGAGTACATGGTGCTGAGAGCTCATCAAACACGAGCTCCACAGCACCATAATGGCAACACTGAAGACTGGGAAGTTTGGTATCAAACTTCTCAGCACATTAAACCCACACTGATGCCAGTGTGGGATTTAATGTACCGAGCACCCCAGAGGGCATCTTACAGATGCCCCCTTACAACTAACCTACAATCCACGTCTGCTCTGAGGCTGCCCAGGCTGCCACACAGCAGACACGTTGCTGGACCCCTGGGTGGGAGAGCCCCTGCTCTCCCGGGCCTGCAACAATGCACATCCTGGGTGAGGTGATAAATCTCCTTCCCCAGGATGAGCAAAGGGAAGCTTCAAAGGCCTGCCGCCTCTAGGAGTTTCCCCAGGCCACTGCAACCCCCACTCTGGCGGAAAGCTTGGCCGGAAACCCCATACAAGGACAGGGGATGTGCCAGCCTGCCCACCCCACCCCTCAGGTGGGGGAGGCGAGGTGAAGCACATCTCCGGGCTCTCGCCATCTTGAAGATGGGAGGCCCTACCCTATTAGGATTAGGCTACTGCCCCCCTCCCACAGGAGAGAGGCAGGATAGGGCGTGTACCCACCCCAGGACAAGGACCCATTGGTCCCTGGCCTTCACCTACCTGTAATGCCCCTAAATCTAGTATTTAGGGGCACCCTGAACCTTCCTTCCCCAGATCCCAGATTCGAAACTACAAGATGAGCAAGAAGAACAAAGACCTGCCCTGCAGCTGCTAAAAAGAGGAAGACACCAACTGCTTTGGCCCCAGCCCTACCGGCCTGTCGACCCTCGAACCTGCTCCTGCTCCAGCGCGGCATCTCTTGTGGCCAGCAACCTCAGAAACCCCGGAGGACCTGGCTACCTTTGAACTCTGATTCCCTGGGACTCCCATGAGTTTCTGGCCACTCATCCTACGACCGAGAGCTTGGTCATCCAAGCTTCGACGTCCCAGAGCGCCTTTCCCACGGCTCCGCCGGATAAGGACTCTTAAGAAGCTGGAGCAGTTCGGCAAGCGGTTGTTCCCTTCGGCCAGCTTAGGGCTGCAGTCAATGAACGCCGCATGCCTCTTGGGCCGCTATTCTCACGCGGTGTGGGATGCCGTTGCACAGGTGTTGCTTCAGTGTCCTGAAGAGGCCCAAGCTGTGCTGTCTCAAGCTGTTGCCGAGGGTAAGGATGCGGCTAGGTTCACCATTCGGTGTGGTTTGGACACCACGGACTCATTGGGTAGAGCCGTTGCTATGACTGTGGCGCTTCGTCGCCACGCCTGGTTGAGATCTACCGGGTTCTCGCCAGATGTACAAAGCTCACTCATGGACATGCCCTTTGATGGCATCTGCCTGTTTGGCGATAAGTCCGACAGTGCGCTGGAGCGTTTTAAGGACTCGTAGGCTATGGCCAAGTCCTTAGGTCTTTCTACGAAAAGCCCAGCCACTCCTGGTTTTCGTTCCTTTCGTGGCAGGGGCGCCCAGGCGCGTTCCTTCAGCAAGCCTGTGCAGACCAGTCGCAGCGCGGCCGCGGACGCCGCTTCTGCAGAGGTGAGTCTGGAAATCAGCGTGGGTGCCAGTCCACCTCCGCCCCCGCTGCTTCTACCTCCAAACCTTCCTAATCCGAGCTTTGTGGAGTACCCCATGTCAGTGAGTGTCAGGATCCGCCATCGGACAAGTGGGTGTTTGTGAGAAAGTGTCTCTGTATATGCTGTTCCCAAATAGGTACAGGGTGTACAGAGTCCACAGTCCCCAAGGGTTTGACAGAGGCTAAAGTTAGATATAACCTTACTCTCTAAAGTGGTAGCTTGGTCGAGCAGTAAGGCAGTATCAGAGGACAGTGTAAAGCATTTGTTGTACACACTCAGTCAGCAAATGGTCTCACACACTCAATAACTGAACTCTAGGCCAATGGTTTATATATACAAAATATATGCTTGTTTTATTTTAGAACTAACAATTGGAATTAAAATATACTTTCTCAGAATGAGATGCTTTATATAAATACTTTTGCAAGATGTAATTGACTTTTGTAAACAGTTACAAGCGGTTGCAATAGGCAACACTATTTTAAACACAATAATACATTGAGTTCAATGGAAGTTTCATGTTATTTGACACAGATTACTTTAAGGATTACTTTTGGAATTCCAGGACTGGATCCTAGGTTCAGTCCTGGGTCAGTACTCCGAATCAAGTGATGAAAGTCGACTTAATTACTGTAATGATTTTTAAACAATATTTAGCGATTTTAAAAGTTGACACTTAGAAAATATTTCAAAGAAAACCGTCAATGATTCCCTATGGAAGAAAACTCAGGTTACAGGTACAGTATGTTCTTGTTACTTTTGTATTCCAGTACTGGGTGCCTAGACTCAGTACTGGGACCTTTATCCAAAACGGGTAAGTAATTACGTTTTCAGATATTATACGATTTTTGAGGAATATTTAAAGATTGCAGAAATCGACACTTAGAAGAAATTTCACAGAAAAACAGTCAATTATTTCACAGAAAAACAGTCAATGGTTTCCTACGGAAGAAAATTGAGTTAAGGCTAAGTACAGTTGGAAGTCTTTTTCAGAGTCAGTGCTGGGCACCAAGATCCAGCTCTGGGAGCTCACCTAAGAGCAGGTGAGTGTTTTCGTTACTCGGCTGATTTTTGGTGAATTTTTTAAGATTTGAAAAGTCCACACTTAGAAGAAATTTCAGGAAAAGCCAGTCAATGTTACCCTATGAGTTAAATAGAGTTTGCGGTTTAAGGGTAAGTAGGTACAGTTGGTTCACCCTCATTGGCTCTAGGGCGGCCGGGTGCAGAGAGAGTTAGGCCCAATGTTATCCTATGAGGGATAGGGGGGCCTTGGTTGGTGGCTGCTGACGGGCAAGCCACGCGGCTGTGGGAGCTGGGCTCCTGGTCACTTACTCAGGGCAAGTGGGGAAGTAGGTAGGTGTAGAGTTTTCACTGCCAGGGCCACTCTGGGTGCAGAGTGCTTTTGAGCCTTCGGGCGCTCAATTGATTTCAATGGGAAATCTCCGGTTTAGAAAAAGACTGCAAGCTCGGGGACGAGGACTCTTCAGGTGCCACCACCACTTCGAGAGGTAAGTTGGGTAGTTGGAGGATAGGTAGGTACCCCGGGATTGGGCACACGGGCCGTGAGGCGCCGCGTGCAGGGGTGCCTTTTGGTGTCGGGAAATCTTACCCTCTGTTGATCGCGGTTGGGGGGGCACCTTGTTCTGAGACTGCAGGCTACTTCAGGAGTGTCGAGGGAGGTCCTTGCGTGCCGGACTCGGGGTCACAGTCGCCGTGGGGTCGTCCTCAGAGTCTTTGTTCACTCCGGCACTGGCCAGGCTTGGCTGGTGCAGAGTGTGCTGGGTTCGCGGTGCCGGCCTGCTGCCAGGGATTAGAGATAGGTTTTGAGTAGAGCCTCTACTCATGGGAGTCCCAGGGGCTTAGAGCCAAGAGGTAGCCAGGTCCTCCGGGGTTTGTGAGGTTGCTGGCCACAAGAGGTGCCGGGTTGGAGCAGGAGCAGGAGCAGGTTCGAGGGTCGACAGGCCGGTAGGGCTGGGGCCAAAGCAGTTGGTGTCTTCCTCTTTTTAGCAGCTGCAGGGCAGGTCTTCTTTCTTCTTGCTCTTCTTTGTAGTTTGGAATCTGGAATCTGGGGAAGGAAGGTTCAGGGTGCCCCTAAATACTAGATTTAGGGGCGTTACAGGTAGGTGAAGGTCAGGGACCAATGGGTCCCTGCCCTGGGGTGGGTACACCCCCTATCCTGTGGGAGGGGGGCAGTAGCCTAGTCCTGATTGGGCAGGGCTTCCCATCTTCAAGATGGAGAGAGCCCGGAGATGTGCTTCACCTCGCCTCCCCCACCTGAGGGGTGGGGTTGGCAGGCTGGCACATCCCCTGTCCTTATTTGGGGTTTCCGGCCAAGCTTCCTGCCAGAGTGGGGGGTTGCAGTGGCCTGGGGAAGCTCACAGAGGCGGCATGCCTTTGAAGCTTCCCCCTGCCTATCCTGGGGGAGGAGATTTAGCACCTTGCCCAGGATGTTCATTGTTGCAGACCTAGGAGAGCAGGGGCACTCCTACCCAGGGGTCCAGAAACATGTCTGCTGTGTGGCAGCCTAGGCAGCCTCAGAACAGACGTGGATTGTAGGTTTAGGTTTCAGGGGGCCTCTCTAAGATGCCCTCTGTGGTGTTTTGTACATTAAATCACACACTGGCATCAGTGTGGATTTAATGTGCTGAGCAGTTTGATACCAAACTTCTCAGTCTTCAGAGCTGCCATTATGGTGCTGTGGAGTTCGTGTTTGACAAGCTCCCAGCACCATATACTCTTAGCTGGCAGCACTGCACTTACAGGACCCAGGAATGGACCTGGGTACTGTAGGGGCACAGGGCTCCTGCCTCTGTGCCCACACCACTGGCATAGGGCACCCAGCTAGAGGGGTGGCTGATGTATGCCAGGGCAGTGTAGGTTGTGGGCATGGCACACAGGGATGTGTGCTATGTCGACTCTCTGTTTTGTCTTGTATCCAGACACCCAGCCTGCAAGAGCAGTGTGTGTGTGTTAGGGTACAGGGCCTCTAAGGGTGGGACAATGAGTGCTGCAGCCCTTAGAGGCCTTCCCTGGTCACAAGGCCCTGGGTACCTAGGGTACCATTTACCAGGGGCTGACATGTGGCCAGGGTTTGCCAATTTGGGTTTTGGCTGTTAGACAGTTGTTTAGGGAAGGAACACAGGCCCTGGGCACCTGATAGGCAGGAGCCCATGGCACAACAAGGAAAAGTGCATCAGCTATTAGGCAAAAAAGGGGGGGGGTTACTGCAACAGAAACCCACTTTCTTACAGTGTTGCAGATCATCTGCAAGGGTTACTCCCTTCCCTTTCAGTCCACCCCTCCAGCCATGCCACCTCAGTCCCACCGCATGTCAGGGGAACACTTGGCGACTCTCCAGCCTTGGCGACGTTGTTGTTCCCACTACTTTCTGGTCCCCAAGAAGGACAAAGGGGGCCTGCGCCCCATCTTGGACCTCAGGAACGTCAATCGCTTCCTCTGGAAGGAGAAGTACAAGATGTTGCCTCTGGCTCAGGTCTTGGCTGCCCTCGACCCTGGAGACTGGATGATAGCGTTGGACTTGCAGGATGCATATTTTCACATACCCGTCCTGCCAGCCCACCGGCGTTACCTGCGGTTCACGGTAGGCCACGAGCATTTTCAATTTGCTGTGCTCCCCTTCGGCCTTACCAGCACCCCTCGGGTGTTCACCAAAGTGATGGCGGTGGTCGCAGCTCATCTGCGCAGGTCAGGGGTGTCAGTCTTCCCCTACCTCGACGACTGGTTGTTGAAGGCCGGTTCGCCCCAGACAGTCGTCTCCCACCTCCAGACTACGGCCGACCTCCTGCATTTGCTGGGGTTCTCCATCAACGTGCCAAAGTCACACCTGAGACCCTCTCAGGAGCTCCCCTTCATCGGAGCAGTTCTGGATTCGACGCAGTTTCGGGTTTATCCTCCCGAACAACGAGTCCGGGATATTCAGGCTCTGATTCCGATCTTTCAGCCTCTATCCCGGGTTTCAGTCAGGATGACCCTCCGGCTCCTGGGCCTGATGGCCTCCTGCATCCTACTGGTGCAACATGCCAGATGGCATATGCGGGCTCTGTGAGAAAGTGGCTCTGTATATACTGTTCCCAAATAGGTACAGTGTGTACAGAGTCCACAGTCTCCAGAGGTTTGGCAGAGGTTAAAGTTAGATATAACCTTACTCTCTAAAGTGGTAGCTTGGTCGAGCAGTAAGGCAGTATCAGAGGACAGTGTAAAGCATTTGTTGTACACACTCAGCCAGCAAATGGTCTCACACACTCAATAACTGAACTCTAGGCCAATGGTTTATATGAAAAAGAAATGGTTGTTTTTATTTTAGAACCAACAATAGGTATCAAAATATACTTTCTCAGAATGAGATGCTTTAGTTAAATTCTTTGCAATAGGCAATTGAATTTTGCAGATTATAGTTAGTTTGGTTGCAATAGGCAACACAATTTCAAACACAATAATACATTGAGCTCAATGTGAATTTTAAGTTATTTGCAATTGATTACTTTCAGGATTACTTTTCTAACTCCAGGACTGGATCCTAGATTCAGTCCTGGGACAGTTCTTGGAAACAAGTGAGTAAATTCGTTTTAGTTACTGTTGTAATTTTTAAGCAATATTTTGCTATTTTAATAGTTGACACTTAAAAACTTTTGCTAATCAAATTACCAATGTTATCCTATGGAAGGATATTCACTTAACAGGTAAGTGGGGTTATGGTTACTTTTTCTAGGTCAGTATTGGATCCTAGATCCAGCACTAGTGTATCACCTGTAAGCAGTTGAGAAACTGCGTTTAAGTTACACAGGCGATTTTTAAGGAATATTTATAAGTTTGCAAAATCGACACTTAGAAGAAATTTCATAGAAAAACAGTCAATGGTTCCCTATGGAAGAAAATTCAAGTTACAGGTAAAGTATGTTCTCGTTACTTTTGTAATTCAGGGCTGGGCTCCTCGGCTGAGTACTGGGACCTCTATCTAAAACAGGTAAGTAATTACGTTTTCACAGTTGGTATTTTTAAAGAATATTTGTAGTTTGCAAAAATCGACATTTAGAAGAAATTTCACAGAAAAACAGTCAATGATTTCCTATGGAAGAAAATTGGGTTAGTGGTAAGTACGATTGTGAGTACTTTTCATGGTCAGTGCTGGGCACCAAGATCCAGCACTGGGATCTCTCCTAATAGCAGGTGAGTATTTCCGTTTTTGTTACTCATTTGATTTTAGGTGAAGTTTTTAAGTTTTAGAAACTCCACACACAGAAGAAATTTCAGAAGAAACTAGTCAATGTTACCCTATTGAAGAAAAGTGAGTTATCGGCTTATGGGTAAGTACTCGACTGGCAGAGTTGAGGTTCTGGGCACAGACTCGGGGGTCTCCCAGGGTCAGGTTGGTACAGTTGTTACACCCTCAGCGGCACTGGGGCGGCTGGGTGCAGAGTGAGTTAGGCCCAATGGTATCCTATGGGAGGCAGGGGGGGCCTTGGTTGGTGGCTGCTGACGAGCAGGCCACGCGGCTGTGGGAGCTGGGCTCCTGGTCACTTGCTCAGGGCGAATGGGGAAGTAGGTAGGAGTAGAAGTTGCACTGCCAGGGCCACTCGGGCGGCTGGGTGCAGGGTGCTTTTGAGCCTTTGGGCGCTCAATGGATTTCAATGAGAAAGCTCAAGGACGAACAAAGGCTGCAAGCTCGGGGACAAAGATTCTTCGGGTGCCACCACCGCTTCGAGAGGTAAGTTTGGTAGTTGGAGGATAGGTAGGTACCCAGGAGTCGGGCACAGGGGGCCCCAGGGCGCTGGGTGCAGGGGTTCCATTTGATGTCAGGAAATCTTACCCTCTGTTGATGGTAGTTGGGTGGGGTCCCTGGTTCTGAGGCTGCAGGCGTCGTCAGGAGCATCACAGTCGCCGGGGGGATGTCCTCGGGGTCTTTGTCCTCTCCGGCACAGGCTGGGATTTAGCGGGAGCAGGTTCGAGGGTTGACAGGCCAGTAGGGCTGGGGCCAAAGTTGGTGTCTTCCTCTTCTTAGCATCTGCACCGCAGGTCTTCTTTCTTCTTGTTCTTCTTTGCTTTTTCGGAATCTGGAATCTAAGGAAGAAAGGTTCAGGGTGCCCCTAAATACTAGATTAAGGGGCGTTACAGGTAGGTAAAGGGCAGTGACCAATGGGTCCCTGCCCTGGGGTGGGTACACCCCCTATCCTGTGGGAGGGGGGCAGTAGCCTAGTCCTGATTGGGCAGGGTTTCCCATCTTCAAGATGGAGAGAGCCCGGAGATGTGCTTCACCTCGCCTCCCCCACCTGAGGGGTGGGGTTGGCAGAGGCTGGCACATCCCCTGTGCTTACTTGGGGTTTCCGGCCAGTCTTCCCGCCAGAGTGGGGGTCAGAACCAGTGGGGGCCAGTTACTGAGTAAAGCAAGTGGCCTGGAGAAGCTTATAAAGGCGACATGCCTTTGAAGCTTTCCCCTTGCCCATCCTGGGGGAGGAGACCTAGCACCTCGCCCAGGATGTGCATTGTTGCAGGCCCAGGAGAGCGGGAGCTCTCCACCCAGGGGTCCAGCAACATGTCTGCTGTGTGGCAGCCTAGGCAGCCTCTCAGACAAGACGTGGATTGCAGGTTAGGTTTCAGGGGGCATCTCTAAGATGCCCTCTGTAGTGCTTTGTGCATTAAATCCCAGAATGTCTGCATTGTCAGCATTCCGTCCATCATTTGTTTGTTGTAACGCTTTTCGCCCTAAGTGGGATGGGTATTCCCAGACGTGGGACCCGTGCTCACTACGCCACTGGAGTCAAGCTATCCTGGCTGATGACGGCTGATAGCCAGAAACCGGTCCTAGGATGCTTGATTCCAGTCCAGGGAAGACATGGCTTGGCAGTTCGGGCTGGACTGTTCCCATGAGGCACAGGGTCAAGACTGATTTGCATATGGCCATGTCTAAACTGGGGTGGCGTAGTGGGCAAAAGAACGATGGATTTAACCCAGATCTCTTGACTGGGGGAGAATGTCTGCATTGTCAGCATTCCGTCCATCATTTGTTTGTTGTAACGCTTTTCGCCCTAAGTGGGATGGGTATTCCCAGACGTGGGACCCGTGCTCACTACGCCACTGGAGTCAAGCTATCCTGGCTGATGACGGCTGATAGCCAGAAACCGGTCCTAGGATGCTTGATTCCAGTCCAGGGAAGACATGGCTTGGCAGTTCGGGCTGGACTGTCCCCATGAGGCACAGGGTCAAGACTGATTTGCATATGGCCATGTCTAAACTGGGGTGGCGTAGTGGGCAAAAGAACGAGGGATTTAACCCAGATCTCTTGACTGGGGGAGAATGTCTGCATTGTCAGCATTCCGTCCATCATTTGTTTGTTGTAACGCTTTTCGCCCTAAGTGGGATGGGTATTCCCAGACGTGGGACCCGTGCTCACTACGCCACTGGAGTCAAGCTATCCTGGCTGATGACGGCTGATAGCCAGAAACCGGTCCTAGGATGCTTGATTCCAGTCCAGGGAAGACATGGCTTGGCAGTTCGGGCTGGACTGTTCCCATGAGGCACAGGGTCAAGACTGATTTGCATATGGCCATGTCTAAACTGGGGTGGCGTAGTGGGCAAAAGAACGATGGATTTAACCCAGATCTCTTGACTGGGGGAGAATGTCTGCATTGTCAGCATTCCGTCCATCATTTGTTTGTTGTAACGCTTTTCGCCCTAAGTGGGATGGGTATTCCCAGACGTGGGACCCGTGCTCACTACGCCACTGGAGTCAAGCTATCCTGGCTGATGACGGCTGATAGCCAGAAACCGGTCCTAGGATGCTTGATTCCAGCCCAGGGAAGACATGGCTTGGCAGTTTGGGCTGGACTGTTCCCATGAGGCACAGGGTCAAGACTGATTTGCATATGGCCATGTCTAAACTGGGGTGGCGTAGTGGGCAAAAGAACAATGGATTTAACCCAGATCTCTTGACTGGGGGAGAATGTCTGCATTGTCAGCATTCCGTCCATCATTTATTTGTTGTAACGCTTTAAATCCCACACTGGCATCAGTGCGGGTTTAATGTGCTGAGAAGTTTGATACAAAACTTCTCAGTCTCCAGTGTTGCCATCATGGTGCTGTGGAGTTCGTGTTTGACGAGCTCTCAGCACTGTATACTCTTAAATGGCAGCACTGCACTTACAGTGCCCAGGAATGGACCTGGGTACTGTAGTGGCACAGGGCTCATGCTCCTGTGCCCACACCACTGGCATAGGGCACCTAGCTAGAGGGTTGGCTGATGTATGCCAGGGCAGTGTAGGTTGTGGGCATAGCGCACAGGGATGTGTGCCATGTCGAATCGCTGTTTTGTCTTGTACCCAGACACTCAGCCTGCAAGGGCAGTGTGTTTGTGTTAGAGTACAGGGCCTCTAAGGGTGGCACAATAAGTGCTGCAGCCCTTAGAGGCCTTCCCTGGTCGCAAGGCCCTGGGTACCTACGGTACCATTTACCAGGGGCTGACATGTGGCCAGTGTTTGCCGTTTTAGGGAAGGAACATAGGCCCTGGGCACCTGATTGGCAGGAGTCCAGGGCACACTCTGTCAAAGTACATTCAGCAATTCAGCAAAAAGTGGGGGCACACCATGCAAGAAAGATGGCACTTTCTCACAACAGGCAGATACTGTATCCACCAGAAAAAGCGTTACCGAAGGTAAGTAGCTTGTTCGTTTGGTCCTAGAACAGTTTTAAACTACAGCAGTCACAGAGGCTACCGTCCACTAAATCCTGCCTAATGACGCGAAGAAACGCCTGCATAGTAGAGTCTGAGATAAAACTGGATCCACACACACTTGCAAAATAGATATTTGCGTCTTTAAGCAATTGAATTTCATGAGAAGACACCAAAGTGGGTGGCTACTGTTTATGCTTCACGGTGCAAAGTTCCAATTTTGTTGCATTGCCCTAGTGAGTTGACACTAGAATGCGTATGTGTGGTGCGTGCATGCTCCTCAGTTTGTGCTAGAGGGATCATTATTGTGTTGTCTAATTGCAGAGACTTAGACTTGTGGTGCCCTCATAGGAAGCAGACAAGTAGACACTTTATACTTTTTGCATTTGATTTACATTTTCTATAGCGGATTTACATGTTGTATGTGCAAGTTTACTATTTAATGCATTGTTTTTTCTAATTCTCAGATGGCCACCTTGGGAGAAGCTCGTCTCAGGGAGATGGAAGCCTTACATGCTCTAGGAACACTAAATGAACAGAAGTTGCTGTCCAGTGAGGAGGACTTGGATTGGCGAGTGTGCATTTGTCAAGAAGCTCCAGCTTCTCCTATGATACAATGTGAACTCTGCAGGGGCTCATTCCACACGCATTGTGTTACCTTGCCCAGTATGCACCAGGGACAGAGAGTATGGCTTTGTCCTCAGTGTCATAGATCGCAGAAGCCACCTTTAGAAAAGATTCTGCCTTTGCTCGCTTCCCTGCAGCGCATCCGTGTGCGACTCCCTGAGGGGGATGCTCTGCGCTTCATGATCGAGCGCACTGTGAACTGGCAGCACAGAGCACAACACATGCTGACTTCAGGGAACATTGCACTGTCACTGGACAGATGTGGCACAGGACAGTTGTACAACAGATGGCAAGCTACAGCTGGGCAGCTCCCAGAGACGAACAAGGTAAGAACAGTCCTTGTTTGCATTTTAATCAGTGTCACCTGTCCAGTTTCTTTAGTTTCTATAGCTCCTATGGTAAGGAGCAGTAATCGGATCTAAGTGTGCACTAAAGCCCACTTGCATGTTCTATTGCATTTGTATATAACTTACTACACCAGGCAAGTCGTTAAAGGGCTTTTGGCAGATGGCATTCTACTTCGAAACCCAAAGTTCTCCTCCATGGGATCTTCATCATTAGTTAAATGAACAGAATAGTATGGCCCCCACATGGTAAAAAAGTTATACAAATGTATCATTAGCTTTTATTTTAAAATTTAAAACTGCATGTAAAAGGCTATATTGGCCAATTACTTTAAAAAAAGAAAACAATTTTAAATGCAGAAAAATAGTCACTAGAAATAACAGCCACTAGAAAGTGGTTTAAAAAAAAAAAGAAATGTGCTACAAGATAGCAATAGGCTAACGCCTGAAAGGCTTGGAAAACTACTGCTGCATTGATAAGGAAAAGCATACCACCAGTTTCCTATCATGTCCTTTAGATGGCAGATAAGCCAGTTCATTTTAATACATTTTTTGCCGTCTTTTCAGCTGCTGCTGACTGGATTCTTGAGCACTGAGCGTGAACTATTTAGGTGTTTTTCCCTCTTTTAAAACCGCTTGACGTCTTTAGAGACATGCAACACATTCTGTTTGAGGCATGTGTGGCTGTAGATACACATGCTGTGTGTAAGTCTGCACTCTAGTTTTGGGCTCGGATGATTCCAAGTTATTCTTCGGAGAATGATTTTGAGTCACGAGGATGTTCGACTCCGCCTCTCGGTGAGACTACGCATGTACATCGACTCCCTTGTTAAATTGTTTTTTCACCCAACGGGTTCGGATGTATTCTCTCGTGCTCCGGTTCGAGATAATCTTGGGTTCCCTTTGGTTCATCGTTAGTTCATCTAAACGACAATATTTTCTCGATCATGTAGATTTTCTTCCATTTTGAGCTCTGAAACAATCCCTTGTGTCGAATTTAGCTTTGCCTTAGCGGCCTCTGGGCAACATCGAATTGGGTCTCTTTCCGAACATTCTGTTCTGCCCAAAAATGAGATGTTGATGGAACATACTGTGTTCTATTTTTGTCTGAATTGCCACTCAAAATACCCCCATATCTACCAACACTCAGTCTGTAATTTATTCCTCTCACCTGACCATCAAGAAGACAACTTTGAGGTCAGCTACTCTTTGGACAACCCGCCGGAGGTCCCTTGTGTTGGGTGAAAGAAGCTTGAGAGAGACCCCTCAAACATCCCAAGCAAGACAAAGTGGACTATGTACCTGGCCTTTGGTCCAGAATGACATGAGTACATGAACAAGGCAGACAAAAACTTGGAGACCAACCCGGAGCTTGTGAATCACTTGTGTGACCAAAAGTACTGTGGAACCCCAAAGGTAGGCAGAGGTAAAGTTAGATAGCACCTCACTCTCTATTTGTGGGAGTGTGCTCGAGCAGTAAGGCAGTATCAGAGGACAGTGTTAAGCATTTGTTGTACACACCTAGTCTGCAAATGAATTTCACACATTCAGACTGAACTTCAGACCAATTGTTTTCGTATAAAAATATTCTTTTAGTTATTTTATTTTCTAGAACCAAGCAAGCCTGGCACAGGTAAGCAATACATACTTTACAGTAGTAATGCAATTGAAATACAGTTTGAATGATAATTGTATATGCACTTTGGTTTGATTTACAGTATGGATGTAGAGAAATGCAATACTTTGTAAATGCAATACATAGACTTGAATAGGCTTTTTAGTAAAATAGCAGGTAAGTAACTTTTGAGATTACTAGGCTTACACAGAGTAGTATGCCTAGATACTACTCTGGGAGATTTCCTGAAAATAGGTAAGAAAAATAGTTTTTGTTAAACAGAACAATTTTTAGAGAATTCCTTTAGTTTGTCAAACTCCACACTTAAAAACGTTCACAAAAAACAGTCAATGTTATCCTATGAAGGAAAATAGTGTTATCGGTTTTGAGGTAAGTATTTGGTAGTGGGAGTCGAGGTTCTGGGGTAGACTCAGGGGTCCCCCAGGGTCAAGGAAGCACTCTCATTACACCCTCAGTGGCACTAAGGTGGCCGAGTGCAGAGTCCCAATGTTATCCAATGGAAGATAAGGGGCCTACGGTTGGTGGCTGCTGGCAAGCAGGCCTCTTAGTTGTGGCAACAAAGCTCCTAGACTTTAGCTCAGGGCAAATGGGGAAACAAATTAGCAGCAAAGGTGCACCCTCAGCGGCACTAGGGCGGCCGGGTGCAGGGTGCTGTTTTGACGTCTGGCACCCTGTTTTCAATGGGGAACCTCCGGTTTGCAAAGACACTGCAGGCTTGGGGACGAAGGTCTTCTGGGTGTGACCAACACTTCGAGAGGTAAGTTGGAAAGTTAGGGGTTGGTTAGGCACTGTTGATTTGGGCACACAAGACCGTGGGGCGTCGGGTTCAGGGGTACGTTTTGAGGTTGGATCTTCTTACCAGCTTCTGTCGCAGTTGGGATTTAGGCTGCAGGCGTCGGCTGGAGGCTTGAGGCAGGTCAGTGGTCGCCAAATCTCGGGTCAGGATCGCCGTGGGACCTCCTCGTGGTGTTTGCCCACTTGAGCTCGGCCCGTGGACGGCGGGTGCAGAGTGGTGCGGATTCGCGGTTTCCAGCCAAGGCCAGATGTTGCAGATGAACAAATCCAGTGTTCACTGGCAATAAAGTCTTTGAGGTAGAAGGCAGGCAGGTCCTCTGGGGTTTTCGAGGTTGCTGGCTGCAAGTCACACCGGGATTTCGCAGGAGCATGTTTGAGGTGGAGCCAGGCCAGTAGGGCTGGGGCCAAATCCGTGGGTGTCTTCCTCTTGTTCGCTGCTGCACGGCTGTTCGGTCCTTCTTCTAGTTTCTTCTTGTATGAGGATGCCCCTAAATACTAAATTATGGGGCATTACAGGTAGGTAAAAGGTAGGACCATTGGGTCCCTTCCCTGGAGTGGGTACACCCCCTAGTATGCCACCCACCAGTGGGAGGGGGGCATGAGCCTGTCCCTGGTTGGCGGAGTCCTCTCATCTTCAAGATGGCTTGGACTGAGAGTTCTGCTTTACCTCGCTTCCCCCTCCTGAGGGGTGGAGTTGGCAGAGGTGGGCACACCTCTCTTCCTTACTTGTTTTTCCCGCCGGTTCTCCCGCCCAAAGTGGGGGTCAGAACCAGTGGGGAGCGGTTGCTGAGAGCAGCAAGTGGCCTCAGAAAGCTCACAAAGGCGGCAAGCCTTTGAAGCTTCCCGCTACGTGAACCCTGCCCATCCTAGGGGTGGAGGCTTGGCACCTCGTCCCAGGATGTGCATTGTTTCAGGCCCCGGAGAGCAGCAGGCTCTCAACCCAGGGGTCCAGAAACATGTCTGGTGGTGGCAGGTGAAAGCAGCCACGCAGCCTGGGCACTAGTGGTAGGTTAGTTTTCAGGGGGCATCTCTAAGATGCCCTTTGTGTGCATTTTTCATTAAATCCCACTCTGGCATCAGTGTGGGTTTAATGTACTGAGAAGTTTGATACCAAACGTCTCAGTTTTCAGTGTAGCCATTAGTGCTGTGGAGTTCGTTATGACAAACTCCCAGCACCATATACTCTTGATGGCAACACTGCACTTACAATGTCTAAGAATGGACTTAGACACTGTAGGGGTACAGGGCTCATGCACCTGTACCCTCACCATTGGTATAGTGCATCCAGCTAGAGGGATGACTGACCTATGCCAGGGCAGTGGGTTGTAGGCATGGTACACAGATGTGTGTGGCATGTCAACTCTAGACTTTGTTCTGCACCAAAACAATCAGCCTGCAAAGGTAGTGTGTGAGTGTAATGGTACAGGTCCTCTCAGGGTGGCACAATGAGTGCTGCAGCCCTTATCTGGTCTCAGTGCCCTGGGTACCTGTAGTACCATTTACCAGGGGCTGACCTGTGGCCAGAGATGCCAATTGGGTTTAGGCTTCAATGCAGTTTTAGGGAAAAAACATAGGCCCTGGGTACCTGATTAGCAGGAGCCCAGGGCACACTCAGTCAAAGCACATCAGCAATTCCGCAAAAAGTGGGGGCAACCATGCAGAAAGAGGGCACTTTCTCACAGTTTGTAGTTCGGAAGCTCAGACAATCATCCCTCATACTCATAGCTCCCACATAGGCACGTCAACCTTGGTTCTCCACCCTGCTAGAGATCTCAGTAGTTCCACACCAAAAGCTGCATCTTAACTCCAGTCTCCTCACTCAGAGCCATGGAGAAATCATGCATCCAAATCCCAAGGAACCCAACCTAGCGATTTGTCTACTGAAATCATAGAGTTTGGTTATTTACAATTACCACCAGACTGTATGAATATCCAAAGGATGCTAGGGGACCTACTAATAGGGCATGTTATGTAGCAAAGTGGAAACAATTTGTTATATACTTTAACAATAACAATATTAATCCCCTTGATGCTTAAGTGCAAAACCTCATCTGTTATCTCTTACACTTACAGCAATCTGGATTAGCCTAAACATCCATTCGATTGCATTTAGCAGCAGTGGCTGCATACTTACAAAACAGACAACACTTATCTCTATTCAGAGTACCAGTGATTAAAGCCTTTATGAAATGACTAAAAAGAGTACTAGCACCAAGAGCTCCACCTGCACCAGTATGGAATTTAAGCATAGTCCTTACGAGGCTAATGGGTCCACTTTTAAACCAATGCACAAGTGTTAACTACAATTTCTCTTATGGAAAGATGCCTTTCTTATTGCAATCACTTCCTTAAGGAGAGTTGGCGAACTCCAGGCACTAACTATACAAGAGCCTTTCTTTCAACTTCACAAAGACCAATCCCAAATTTCTTCCTAAAGTAGTTTCTACTTTTCACATCAATCAGTTGAATTACCCTTGTTCTTTCCTCAACCTTATTCTGTAGCAGAATGAGCGATACACACATTAGATGTTAGAAGAGCTCTACTATATTATGTGGAAAGAACAAAAGATTTTCGTGAGACAAAACAGCTCTTAGTTGCTTTTTCGCCACCACACAAAGCCAATCCCATTTCTAAATCAGGCATTCCAAGATGGATCATGAAATGTATCCAAATATGTTATCTGAAAGCGAAATGAACCTTGACACTACCCCCCTAGAGCGCATTCCACCTGCAAAATAGGGGCTACTATGGCTTTCTTAGGAAATATTCCGCTAGCTGACATCTGTAAGGTGTGAGAAAGTGGCTCTGTATATACTGTTCCTTAATAGGTACAGGGTGTACCGAGTCCACAGTCCCCAGAGGTTTGGCAGAGGCTAAAGTTGGATATAACCTTACTCTCTAAAGTTGTAGCTTGGTCGAGCAGTAAGGCAGTATCAGAGGACAGTGTAAAGCATTTGCTGTGCACACTCAGCCAGCAAATGGTCTCACACACTCAATACCTGAACTCTAGGCCAATGGTTTATATATAAAAAATATATGCTTGTTTTATTTTAGAACCAACAATAGGCATTAAAATATACTTTCTCAGAATGAGATGTTTCATCTAAATACTTTTGCAATATGCAATTGACTTTTGTAGAAAGTTACAAGTGGTTGCAATAGGCAACACAATTCTAAACACAATAATGCATTGAGTTCAATGGAAGTTTCATGTTATTTGCCACAGATTACTTTTAGGATTACTTTTGGAATTCCAGGACTGGATCCTAGATTCAGCCCTGGGTCAATACTTGGAATCAAGTGATAAAAGTCGACTTAATTACTGTGATGATTTTTAGACAATATTTTGCTATTTTAAAAGTTGACACTTAGAAAATATTTCCTAGAAAACAGTCAATGATTCCCTTTGGCAGAAAATTCAAGTTGTAGGTATAGTCTGTTCTCGTTACTTTTGTAATCCAGTACTGGGTGCCTAGACTCAGTACTGGGACCTTTATCCAAAACAGGTAAGTAATTACGTTTTCAGATATTATACGATTTTTAAGGAATATTTAAAGTTTGCAGAAATTGACACTTAGAAGAAATTTCACAGAAAAACAGTCAATGATTTCCTATGGGAGAAAATTAGGTTACTGGTAAGTACAGTTGTAAGTATTTTTCAGAGTCAGTGCTGGTCACCAAGATCCAGCACAGGGAGCTCACCGAAGAGCAGGTGAGTGTTTTCGTTACTCGGCTGATTTTAGGTCTCGGCTCGAAGGCTGCGCTTGCGCAGTCTCGCTCCGAGATTTAATGACTTGGAGAAGAGGGGCTTGAACCCGCCCCTCTTCTCCATTGGCTGGCCTCTTGAATGCTGGCCAGCCATTGGAGAAGAGGTTCGTCTCTCCGAACAGGCCCCGTCCTTTTCGGATTCGGGGGCGTGTTTTTTGCTACTTTTCTAATTATCTCCTCCAGCCAATGGCAAGAGGAGAACAAGCCCCCGAATCCGAAAGCGCCGCTGCCTGTCTCCGAGGCATTTCTGCTTCTCCTCGGAGAAAGGCAGTGGTGTGCTTGTTTTTAAAGGGCTGCTGAAGTCCAAATGTTTACAGGAAAAGTCTTGTAGAGAACGGCAGACCGTTGCGACCTCCGGGTAGTAATCTTCACAGCCACCATAATTACGTTTGTGAGAAAAACGTTGTAGCATTACACGCACCGAGACATGGCCATTCCAAATTTATATAGGAGCCACGCAGAGCACTATTTTTTTTAACTACAACACAAGCAAAACTGATGAGCAAATCTACGCCAATCTCCTAAACTGCAGGTATTTCCCCTGCAACCCGCACCTTTGTATGGCACAACCCCCAATGCAATGAATGACCTCACAGCGCCGCGTGACGCTTTATTAAATAAATAGGCGCATATAGAGGTCGACAGCAGCAGCTGCCTTTGTACAAATAAGCTGCATTCAGCTGGAAAGGCAAGCGACCCGACCCCACCAATGCCTCGCTGAAACATTGAACTAACCATCGCGTAGGGAACAGCAAGTCGCCACCGGAGTGCGGTCTCCAATTAGAACGGGCACAGGTAGCAATTACGCCACCAAGCGGGCAAGAAATGACCCTCAAAATACACGTTTTCGAAAGTTGTTAGTGGGAGGCTCTTAGGTGATTGGAGCACATCATGGCAGCACTGCAAGAACCACCATGGTTGCAGTAATTGTTAAATGATGATGACCGTCACCCCACCGCAAATTGCAGAGGGAGTGACGCTGCCGAGGCCAGGACCGGACTGAGAAGGCGGCCACCGCACCAGCGCGGTACACCCATTGCAGTGGCTCGGGGACTCGCCAAGTGTATACAGTGTGTTAATTTGGTAATGCGAAGATCTATTGGGCT
Source organism: Triturus cristatus (assembly GCF_964204655.1). Taxonomy (NCBI): domain Eukaryota; kingdom Metazoa; phylum Chordata; class Amphibia; order Caudata; family Salamandridae; genus Triturus; species Triturus cristatus. The sequence continues at coordinate 120,715,757 of NC_140580.1, forward strand.
CCCGAATGCGAGTGTGAATGACAGTAGTTCTGAAGCGCCTTTGCTTTTTTAAATGATTCTTATGCTGCGTGTGTCCTAGGGAAATACCTACTGCGTGCAGACTGGCCTGTACGTAAACCCGCAGATAGAGAGAGACAGAACTGTGCTTGTGAAAGACCAGTAGAGGCCTTTTATTCACGTCCCCTGCTTCGGGACTCCTCCCTCCGCCCACACTGGCACTGGCTGCCCCGGTCTCTGTCGGGCAGACTCTTGCTCTGGAAGCACTTGGTGTGCGGAGTGCTCTGCTACATGCCTCCGGTGGCTCGCTGCCCGTCAGGAGAACTGCCTGTGAATGGCTCGGTGGCAGCTGATGGATGAGCGGTGAACCTGGCTCGGCCTGGTCACATTCCATCTCTTATACTGCTGCCCACACTAACCCCCTCTTCTGCCACTGCTCCTACCCCAGCCCTCAGTACATTGTCCAAGCCATTGACAAAGGTGCCCAGGCAACCCACTCCTTTATCCTGACCCGACCCGCCCTTGCTCGATACTTTCAGCCCCTCAGTATGTCAGAATGTAATTACAATCTAGTGGACAATAATTTCGTCTTAAGTTGCATAATGTGCTAGACAGAACACAACATGCCTACAATGGATCTTACAAAAACTATAAATATGTAAGTGCGTTTCTAGGCCAGTTTGTGAGCTACAGTTCATCTTGCCTCTTGGATTCTTGAAGTGTACTTGTAGTGGCGGCCTCGGTTTCTGGTGCTTTGAAGCAGTTGTAAGATCGTATTAGTGTTTTTTTGTTCCTCAAATTGGTGTTGATTTTTGATTGCGAGAACGTGTCACTCATAGTTCTTGAATGTCACTCATAATTACAGTGAAATTATGAAAATGTCACACATTAGCAATTTGAAACCTTGGCAGCTATGGACAGGGGTATGGTAAACTCCAAGGTATGGCGTCGCGGTGCGGGTCCCAGAGGACAGACACGCCATGTGGAGAATGTTCGAGATTTGCTTCCTGGGTGTCTGCTGGTCCCACCCGCGTTCCCATGGCTATGAAAAGCAGATATACAACCTCCTCATACTCGCTTTCGATAAGCGAGGGTGGGGGACTGCATAACTTCTCAACTCTAGCATTTTGATATTCTTTTAACCTCTGATGAGATACAAGAGCTAATTTCATTTTGATGCATGTTGCCGTTGGAACTGAATATTTTCCTTTTTCTTAGGTCGCTTTTTCAATACATCAACATGGCAACCAAGACGCCTTGAGTCCCATTCATGGTGCTTTTTATAGCAAGAGGGCCGATTGATGGATGGGAGCTATGTATGAGTTTTTAAAGACCAGGGCCTTTAACATAAAGGCATGTAAACCCAGAGAAGCCACACTGGTACATTCGTAGGAGACAAGGTTCAAAGTGCAAATCATGACTGTCTATTTAAAATGTAATAAGTCACTATAGAAGGTAAAATTATAACATTTAGTCAATCAATTAATAATACTCAAAAGGCAAATACATGTAAATCGGCATTTACAGTGGAAACGGAGTCCTTATCTCGTAAATTGTCAGAACCGAACATGGTTTCGTCCAAAGCAATAGGAGTCAAAGATCATACAGTCTTACGGACTGGACAAATTAGCAGGCGAGAAAGAATAGGAAAATATTGAGGGTGCAAAACAATAAAAGGCTTTACATGAAGTCTGTCTCTATAGTAAGAACTTGGATCCTTTCCCAAATCTTTAGTTTTTCTACACTTTGACAGAAAAATCGTAGCGTCACTGTGGTTCGGCAAAAAAGTTGCTTATTTCTATCCAATAGTAAAACAGAAAACAGATCACATGGAAAAATGCCTTTTTCTGCATCTATTGAATAATCTGGTATTATGCCCTACAACAAAAGCACATTCCAAATATAAACAACACCTTGGCTCGGCCGATGGAAAGGCCTTTAATTGTATACAATTGAAATCCTATATCCTTTCCTCAGGAACAACATGAATACAAAATAATGCATTTAAAAATGTTATCTTGTGCAATTAATCAAATAATTAAGGCCACATTAGAGATTCCCCGGTACACAGCAGAGTAAGAGAAGACAAGGCAGTCACTGCAAGGTGGCACTTGCCACGTGCAATTGAAAACAAGACTAGGCTTACCCATCGCCGGCTCTAGCGCTGGTGGCACCCGATGCGACAATCAGTTTTGGCGCCCCCACACCCAATGACCGCCTCCTCTGATTCTCTCACTTCCACAGGGCACAAGTGCCCCTCATCTCTTCAATCATAAGTTATTGTTAAACACAGCGCCCCCCTGAGGTCAGCACCCTCTCCACAGGCTAGCGCCCAGTGCGGCCGCACCAGTCGCACTGCCCTAAAGCCGGTCCTGGGCCTACCCATGTCAACCATAAAACTTTGTTATATTAAACACAGTACAACCATTACATTCAAGTGTCTCTATTGTTAATTAAAAGAATAAAATTATTAAATATAAAACCTGCTTGCCCATCATCTTGGCACGTTTACCTACCTAAGTTTGAGACATATGATCGGTCAGTGTGAGTAGCGTCTATTATAGCCATATGCAGTCTAAGATGTTCCTGGCTGAGAGTATGAGGTAGCTTTGGTTACATGGACCCCAACGTGTTGAAGGGCTTGAGGATTATGTACGATGTGGAGTAGCGATGAACTGCTGGACAGAGCGGCAGGGATCTCGGCTCCTTGACCTTAATGAGGTCTCGGGAGTCACAGACAGACTGTGTGAAGGGCCTGGGCCACATGGAGAGATCATGTAGGGTATGTTTGGGCACTTGGATAGACAGTGTGATGAGACTGGGCCTTGGAACTGTGCAAGGTAGCTTAGAACCCATGGGCAGGCAGTGTATGGCCAATGAACAGACCGCATGAGTGGCACTGTTTAACAAGCTTGTGGAGAACGTAAGGAGCCAACACCGCAACTGGTAACTGGTACAGGAGTTTTAAAAGTAGTACAAAACTGGAAACCTTGTAAAGTACGGATTAGTCAAGCTTGCATGCAAGCTTTACACAAATCCATACAATTTCTCGTCATGACGTCTAAAGCATAGAACAGCAGGGAGAGTGAGGTGAAGTAGGAAGAAGGAGGAGGAGGAAGCTGCATATCTAAATATGCACTCAAGAATATCCATTCGCTCATGCAACATATAGACGTATATTACAGATTATAAATGATGCAGTCACGGAATCGCCTATAACCACTGGCCCTCGACACTGGCAATTGTTTTTTAATTATTTATTCAAGAAAAGAAAGCAAAGCCTAAATATTCTAATACCGATCTGTGACCACTGTTTAGTGCAGTTTGAGGAAATCTGCCTTTTCAATCTAACTGATGCAAAACAAGCACTTAACACATAAAATACATAATGGGTGCCGTGTATAAGATGGTCCTATATTACCTTCTCAGAGTTCTCGTGACACTTATAAACTACACAGCCTTAGGCTTCGTGGATTATGATATCACCAGAGCCTGTCCTACTGAAACATTTGTGTAAGTGAGGGATGCTATCCACTTACCCCAGTGCCGAGTAACACACTTAATGTCAGATATTCGTGCAGCATGGCCAAACTAGGTGATCCGTGAAAAAAAGTAGTCACTAGATTCAGGAAATGCCCACCATGTGGCAGATCAGTAGGAAGCAAGAATAAGGGACCAGCAGAGGACATGTATAACATCACACGCTGGTTTTTTACACCTCCAACAAGAATCACTTGCGCACAGGCCACTATGCAGCTTATATGGCGTAACATACCACTGAAGTACACATTTATAATAACGGAACCTAAGTCTAGTCCATCTCAGGACCCGGATGTACAACTTCAAGTGAGTTGATCATTTTTCCTCGGTTAGTTCGCAAGACAGCTGGGTTTGCCAGAAGAAACATGAGTCATGCTCCATGGGCTTCCAGAGCAGAACATAAACAAGCATTTGCAATGCAATAGGTCTCGCCTTTGCATAAGTTTGAGCTATTGGCAGTGTAAATGACAATGCCTTTCATTTATGTGTTTTGAAAACCTGCAAGCGTGCGTAAACACACACTTTGCACTTATAGTCTTTGCTTACGAGAAGCAAGGCTGGCAATAAAAGAGGCGCAGTTACTGCCAGCCTTGCTTCTCGTAAGCAACGACTATAAGTACAAAGTGCGTGTTTACGCACCGCTTGCAGGTTTTCAAAACACATAAATAAAAGGCATTGTCATTTACAATGCCAATAGCTCAAACTTATGCAAAGGCGAGACATATTGCATTGCAAATGCTTGTTGGTGAATATTTTAAGTTTTGAAAAGTCCACACTTAGAAGAAATTTCAGGAAAAGCCAGTCAATGTTACCCTATGGAGAAAATTGAGTTATCGGTTTAAAGGTAAGTACTCGACTGGCAGAGTTAAGGTTCTGTAAACATGAATAAAGTAGTGAGATGCACACCAGCGTACTCAAAAACTTGAAAACGTGTACTCTTTTAAATCGTTTTGGCGTGCAAACATGATTCGCGCTCCGCCCAGTTGCGCGACGCAACATAACAGAACACTTTTAACACCTCCTTCGGTGCTACTTCACGATGCACAGCCATGTACTGAAATGAATCCAATCAATCAAATGCTCTTCTTATTTCCTTAAACAATTTATCCTTAATTTTCTCCATGTCCTTTTATTTCTTCACTTATCCATTCAATCCATTTTACTCATTCCAGAGGAACATAGGAGGCGTTCTGATGTCCAAATGCCACTTTATTAAAAACACCCAATGCATTTCGGGAATAGGATCCCTTCGTCAGGGGTATCTAAAATGCAAAATTACATACATAAGTAACTAATACCATCATCTTCACTAAATAATACAACGAAACAAAATTATGCATCACAACATTATTATCATTACAATGTAGACATGCCCGTTTGCGCACCCCATTGCGTATGTATATCTGGCATCATCGTGGCTCTAAGTAAGAACATTGTAACACAAAAGAAATGTCAGCAGCGTTTTATTCCTCAACCTTCCGCAGTTAACCCTAGACTTAAATTCGCCTTCCGCTGAAGCGCGTGAACCAGCGCTTACCGTGACACTTGCATGATTATATGTTTAAAATACAGCGAACTCATTCAAACTGCCGAGCTCCTCTGCATGCTTCAGCAACGCACCACTGCGTAGATATTCATCATTTTTCAACCGAGTCAAAAATGCTGGCCTCCCGTGCGGTTTAAATCTCACCTCCCTAATTTCGCGCAGGTGCTTAATCACTTGTTCACCACAGTGCGAGCCCACCAGAAACTGCGGACGGACTAACAATACCAAGTACCTCAACCTTCGCTCGTACTACAGTAATTACACTACATTTCCCATCACCCCCCAAAAGTCTCTGTCTCACTGTTCCAGCCTGTATATGAACCAACGGGGTCTTTTATGTTCGTTGCGTATGTTGACTAATCACTTTAAAAACATGTCATGATGCAATTAAATTTCTTAAACTGCTGATGCTTCGTTGATAACTTAATCCTGTAAATATTTTGTTATCATGTAACAATTCATCGTGGCCAAAAACACACTCCTACGTTCAATATCTAATTATCCCATGTCAAAGGTGCTTTCATCATTGTCCTTGTAATCATGCTGGTTAACTCAGGGTGCAAACTCACAAGCGGACGGAATCTGTAAACATGAATAAAGTAGTGAGATGCACACCAGCGTACTCAAAAACTTGAAAACGTGTACTCTTTTAAATCGTTTTGGCGTGCAAACATGATTCGCGCTCCGCCCAGTTGCGCGACGCAACATAACAGAACACTTTTAACACCTCCTTCGGTGCTACTTCACGATGCACAGCCATGTACTGAAATGAATCCAATCAATCAAATGCTCTTCTTATTTCCTTAAACAATTTATCCTTAATTTTCTCCATGTCCTTTTATTTCTTCACTTATCCATTCAATCCATTTTACTCATTCCAGAGGAACATAGGAGGCGTTCTGATGTCCAAATGCCACTTTATTAAAAACACCCAATGCATTTCGGGAATAGGATCCCTTCGTCAGGGGTATCTAAAATGCAAAATTACATACATAAGTAACTAATACCATCATCTTCACTAAATAATACAACGAAACAAAATTATGCATCACAACATTATTATCATTACAATGTAGACATGCCCGTTTGCGCACCCCATTGCGTATGTATATCTGGCATCATCGTGGCTCTAAGTAAGAACATTGTAACACAAAAGAAATGTCAGCAGCGTTTTATTCCTCAACCTTCCGCAGTTAACCCTAGACTTAAATTCGCCTTCCGCTGAAGCGCGTGAACCAGCGCTTACCGTGACACTTGCATGATTATATGTTTAAAATACAGCGAACTCATTCAAACTGCCGAGCTCCTCTGCATGCTTCAGCAACGCACCACTGCGTAGATATTCATCATTTTTCAACCGAGTCAAAAATGCTGGCCTCCCGTGCGGTTTAAATCTCACCTCCCTAATTTCGCGCAGGTGCTTAATCACTTGTTCACCACAGTGCGAGCCCACCAGAAACTGCGGACGGACTAACAATACCAAGTACCTCAACCTTCGCTCGTACTACAGTAATTACACTACATTTCCCATCACCCCCCAAAAGTCTCTGTCTCACTGTTCCAGCCTGTATATGAACCAACGGGGTCTTTTATGTTCGTTGCGTATGTTGACTAATCACTTTAAAAACATGTCATGATGCAATTAAATTTCTTAAACTGCTGATGCTTCGTTGATAACTTAATCCTGTAAATATTTTGTTATCATGTAACAATTCATCGTGGCCAAAAACACACTCCTACGTTCAATATCTAATTATCCCATGTCAAAGGTGCTTTCATCATTGTCCTTGTAATCATGCTGGTTAACTCAGGGTGCAAACTCACAAGCGGACGGAATCTGTAAACATGAATAAAGTAGTGAGATGCACACCAGCGTACTCAAAAACTTGAAAACGTGTACTCTTTTAAATCGTTTTGGCGTGCAAACATGATTCGCGCTCCGCCCAGTTGCGCGACGCAACATAACAGAACACTTTTAACACCTCCTTCGGTGCTACTTCACGATGCACAGCCATGTACTGAAATGAATCCAATCAATCAAATGCTCTTCTTATTTCCTTAAACAATTTATCCTTAATTTTCTCCATGTCCTTTTATTTCTTCACTTATCCATTCAATCCATTTTACTCATTCCAGAGGAACATAGGAGGCGTTCTGATGTCCAAATGCCACTTTATTAAAAACACCCAATGCATTTCGGGAATAGGATCCCTTCGTCAGGGGTATCTAAAATGCAAAATTACATACATAAGTAACTAATACCATCATCTTCACTAAATAATACAACGAAACAAAATTATGCATCACAACATTATTATCATTACAATGTAGACATGCCCGTTTGCGCACCCCATTGCGTATGTATATCTGGCATCATCGTGGCTCTAAGTAAGAACATTGTAACACAAAAGAAATGTCAGCAGCGTTTTATTCCTCAACCTTCCGCAGTTAACCCTAGACTTAAATTCGCCTTCCGCTGAAGCGCGTGAACCAGCGCTTACCGTGACACTTGCATGATTATATGTTTAAAATACAGCGAACTCATTCAAACTGCCGAGCTCCTCTGCATGCTTCAGCAACGCACCACTGCGTAGATATTCATCATTTTTCAACCGAGTCAAAAATGCTGGCCTCCCGTGCGGTTTAAATCTCACCTCCCTAATTTCGCGCAGGTGCTTAATCACTTGTTCACCACAGTGCGAGCCCACCAGAAACTGCGGACGGACTAACAATACCAAGTACCTCAACCTTCGCTCGTACTACAGTAATTACACTACATTTCCCATCACCCCCCAAAAGTCTCTGTCTCACTGTTCCAGCCTGTATATGAACCAACGGGGTCTTTTATGTTCGTTGCGTATGTTGACTAATCACTTTAAAAACATGTCATGATGCAATTAAATTTCTTAAACTGCTGATGCTTCGTTGATAACTTAATCCTGTAAATATTTTGTTATCATGTAACAATTCATCGTGGCCAAAAACACACTCCTACGTTCAATATCTAATTATCCCATGTCAAAGGTGCTTTCATCATTGTCCTTGTAATCATGCTGGTTAACTCAGGGTGCAAACTCACAAGCGGACGGAATCTGTAAACATGAATAAAGTAGTGAGATGCACACCAGCGTACTCAAAAACTTGAAAACGTGTACTCTTTTAAATCGTTTTGGCGTGCAAACATGATTCGCGCTCCGCCCAGTTGCGCGACGCAACATAACAGAACACTTTTAACACCTCCTTCGGTGCTACTTCACGATGCACAGCCATGTACTGAAATGAATCCAATCAATCAAATGCTCTTCTTATTTCCTTAAACAATTTATCCTTAATTTTCTCCATGTCCTTTTATTTCTTCACTTATCCATTCAATCCATTTTACTCATTCCAGAGGAACATAGGAGGCGTTCTGATGTCCAAATGCCACTTTATTAAAAACACCCAATGCATTTCGGGAATAGGATCCCTTCGTCAGGGGTATCTAAAATGCAAAATTACATACATAAGTAACTAATACCATCATCTTCACTAAATAATACAACGAAACAAAATTATGCATCACAACATTATTATCATTACAATGTAGACATGCCCGTTTGCGCACCCCATTGCGTATGTATATCTGGCATCATCGTGGCTCTAAGTAAGAACATTGTAACACAAAAGAAATGTCAGCAGCGTTTTATTCCTCAACCTTCCGCAGTTAACCCTAGACTTAAATTCGCCTTCCGCTGAAGCGCGTGAACCAGCGCTTACCGTGACACTTGCATGATTATATGTTTAAAATACAGCGAACTCATTCAAACTGCCGAGCTCCTCTGCATGCTTCAGCAACGCACCACTGCGTAGATATTCATCATTTTTCAACCGAGTCAAAAATGCTGGCCTCCCGTGCGGTTTAAATCTCACCTCCCTAATTTCGCGCAGGTGCTTAATCACTTGTTCACCACAGTGCGAGCCCACCAGAAACTGCGGACGGACTAACAATACCAAGTACCTCAACCTTCGCTCGTACTACAGTAATTACACTACATTTCCCATCACCCCCCAAAAGTCTCTGTCTCACTGTTCCAGCCTGTATATGAACCAACGGGGTCTTTTATGTTCGTTGCGTATGTTGACTAATCACTTTAAAAACATGTCATGATGCAAATAAATTTCTTAAACTGCTGATGCTTCGTTGATAACTTAATCCTGTAAATATTTTGTTATCATGTAACAATTCATCGTGGCCAAAAACACACTCCTACGTTCAATATCTAATTATCCCATGTCAAAGGTGCTTTCATCATTGTCCTTGTAATCATGCTGGTTAACTCAGGGTGCAAACTCACAAGCGGACGGAATCTGTAAACATGAATAAAGTAGTGAGATGCACACCAGCGTACTCAAAAACTTGAAAACGTGTACTCTTTTAAATCGTTTTGGCGTGCAAACATGATTCGCGCTCCGCCCAGTTGCGCGACGCAACATAACAGAACACTTTTAACACCTCCTTCGGTGCTACTTCACGATGCACAGCCATGTACTGAAATGAATCCAATCAATCAAATGCTCTTCTTATTTCCTTAAACAATTTATCCTTAATTTTCTCCATGTCCTTTTATTTCTTCACTTATCCATTCAATCCATTTTACTCATTCCAGAGGAACATAGGAGGCGTTCTGATGTCCAAATGCCACTTAAATGCAGTTTAAGAAATTTAATTGCATCATGACATGTTTTTAAAGTGATTAGTCAACATACGCAACGAACATAAAAGACCCCGTTGGTTCATATACAGGCTGGAACAGTGAGACAGAGACTTTTGGGGGGTGATGGGAAATGTAGTGTAATTACTGTAGTACGAGCGAAGGTTGAGGTACTTGGTATTGTTAGTCCGTCCGCAGTTTCTGGTGGGCTCGCACTGTGGTGAACAAGTGATTAAGCACCTGCGCGAAATTAGGGAGGTGAGATTTAAACCGCACGGGAGGCCAGCATTTTTGACTCGGTTGAAAAATGATGAATATCTACGCAGTGGTGCGTTGCTGAAGCATGCAGAGGAGCTCGGCAGTTTGAATGAGTTCGCTGTATTTTAAACATATAATCATGCAAGTGTCACGGTAAGCGCTGGTTCACGCGCTTCAGCGGAAGGCGAATTTAAGTCTAGGGTTAACTGCGGAAGGTTGAGGAATAAAACGCTGCTGACATTTCTTTTGTGTTACAATGTTCTTACTTAGAGCCACGATGATGCCAGATATACATACGCAATGGGGTGCGCAAACGGGCATGTCTACATTGTAATGATAATAATGTTGTGATGCATAATTTTGTTTCGTTGTATTATTTAGTGAAGATGATGGTATTAGTTACTTATGTATGTAATTTTGCATTTTAGATACCCCTGACGAAGGGATCCTATTCCCGAAATGCATTGGGTGTTTTTAATAAAGTGGCATTTGGACATCAGAACGCCTCCTATGTTCCTCTGGAATGAGTAAAATGGATTGAATGGATAAGTGAAGAAATAAAAGGACATGGAGAAAATTAAGGATAAATTGTTTAAGGAAATAAGAAGAGCATTTGATTGATTGGATTCATTTCAGTACATGGCTGTGCATCGTGAAGTAGCACCGAAGGAGGTGTTAAAAGTGTTCTGTTATGTTGCGTCGCGCAACTGGGCGGAGCGCGAATCATGTTTGCACGCCAAAACGATTTAAAAGAGTACACGTTTTCAAGTTTTTGAGTACGCTGGTGTGCATCTCACTACTTTATTCATGTTTACAGATTCCGTCCGCTTGTGAGTTTGCACCCTGAGTTAACCAGCATGATTACAAGGACAATGATGAAAGCACCTTTGACATGGGATAATTAGATATTGAACGTAGGAGTGTGTTTTTGGCCACGATGAATTGTTACATGATAACAAAATATTTACAGGATTAAGTTATCAACGAAGCATCAGCAGTTTAAGAAATTTAATTGCATCATGACATGTTTTTAAAGTGATTAGTCAACATACGCAACGAACATAAAAGACCCCGTTGGTTCATATACAGGCTGGAACAGTGAGACAGAGACTTTTGGGGGGTGATGGGAAATGTAGTGTAATTACTGTAGTACGAGCGAAGGTTGAGGTACTTGGTATTGTTAGTCCGTCCGCAGTTTCTGGTGGGCTCGCACTGTGGTGAACAAGTGATTAAGCACCTGCGCGAAATTAGGGAGGTGAGATTTAAACCGCACGGGAGGCCAGCATTTTTGACTCGGTTGAAAAATGATGAATATCTACGCAGTGGTGCGTTGCTGAAGCATGCAGAGGAGCTCGGCAGTTTGAATGAGTTCGCTGTATTTTAAACATATAATCATGCAAGTGTCACGGTAAGCGCTGGTTCACGCTCTTCAGCGGAAGGCGAATTTAAGTCTAGGGTTAACTGCGGAAGGTTGAGGAATAAAACGCTGCTGACATTTCTTTTGTGTTACAATGTTCTTACTTAGAGCCACGATGATGCCAGATATACATACGCAATGGGGTGCGCAAACGGGCATGTCTACATTGTAATGATAATAGTGTTGTGATGCATAATTTTGTTTCGTTGTATTATTTAGTGAAGATGATGGTATTAGTTACTTATGTATGTAATTTTGCATTTTAGATACCCCTGACGAAGGGATCCTATTCCCGAAATGCATTGGGTGTTTTTAATAAAGTGGCATTTGGACATCAGAACGCCTCCTATGTTCCTCTGGAATGAGTAAAATGGATTGAATGGATAAGTGAAGAAATAAAAGGACATGGAGAAAATTAAGGATAAATTGTTTAAGGAAATAAGAAGAGCATTTGATTGATTGGATTCATTTCAGTACATGGCTGTGCATCGTGAAGTAGCACCGAAGGAGGTGTTAAAAGTGTTCTGTAGAGTTAAGGTTCTGGGCATAGACTCGGGGGGCTCCCAGGGTCAGGTAGGTACAGTTGGTTCACCCTCAGCGGCACAAGGGCGGCCGGGTGCAGAGAGAGTTAGGCCCAATGTTATCCTATGAGAGGTAGGGGGGCCTTGGTTGGTGGCTGCTGACTAGCAGGCCACACGGCTGTGGGAGCTGGGCTCCTGGTCACTTACTCTTGGCAAGTGGGGAAGTAGATGGGTGTAGAGGTTACACTGCCAGGGCCACTCGGGCGGCTGGGTGCAGGGTGCTTTTGAGCCCTCGGGCGCTCAATTGATTTCAATGGGAAATCTCCGGTTTAGAAAAAGACTGCAAGCTGGTGCTGTGGAGTTCGTGTTTGACGAACTCTCAGCACCATGTATTCTTAAATGGCAGCACTGCACTTACAGTGCCCAGGAATGGACCTGGGTACTGTAGGGGCACAGGGCTCCTGCGCCCACACCACTGGCATGGGCACCCAGCTAGAGGGGTGGCTGATGTATGCCAGGGCAGTGTAGGTGGTGGGCATGGCACACAGGAATGTGTGCCATGTCGACTGTTTGTTTTGTCTTGTACCCAGACACTCAGCCTGCAAGGGCAGTGTGTGTGTGTTAGGGTACAGGGCCTCTAAGGGTGGCACAATGAGTGCTGCAGCCCTTAGAGGCCTTCCCTGGTCACAAGGCCCTGGGTACCTAGGGTACCATTTGCCAGGGGCTGACATGTGGCCATGGTTTGCCAATTTGGGTTTTAGATTTTTAGTGAAGGAACATAGGCCCTGGGCACCTGATTGGCAGGAGTCCAGGGCACACTCAGTCAAAGTAAATTCAGCAAAAAGTGGGGGCATACCATGCAAGAAAGATGGCACTTTCTCTCACATATAGACCCCACACAAGAAGAGGAAGCTGGACACACCAGACACTCCTGCAGTGCCTGTAAAGAAAAAAGACTGTGCCACTTCACCTATAGGATTCTTTTCTCCTGTTCTTCCTCCTAAACCTGTCTCGCCTCTAAAACTTCCACCACATTCACCACCACAGGATGATGATAATGATGATTTAAGGGGTGGGGAAGGCAACAATGACCCTTTCCCTGACCCTGATGATGACACAGACACACCACAGGACGATTGGGATGATCATGATGACCCAATAGATCCCACAGACCTCCCTGAACCACAGCCATATCCAACAAAACCATCTCCCCCAGATGACAACATTGCTTTTGGTCAGCTGGTTAATAGAGCTTCTGTCTACCATGGTGTTCACATGCATTCAGACCCTGCAGACGAGGATTTCCTTCTAGACACCTTCGAACAGTCACAGAAGACTGTCCAAATACTACCAGTGCCAAAAGGAGTCATTAAACATGCCCCTGACATATTCAAAGACCCAGTGAGAGCTAGAATTCTCAATCCCAGGATTGACAAAAAATATAAACCTGCCCCCGATGATCCCATCTACATCAAAGGGAATCTACCCTTAGACTCACTAGTGGTAACTAACGCTAGGAAACGCGCCAACTCTCAAACCTCCGGTGACGCACCACCTCCGGATAAGGAATCTAAGTTGTTAAATGCCTCTGGCAAGAGAGTTGCTTCTTAAGCAGCCAATCACTGGCTCATAGCCAACACCCAAGCATTACTTGCTAGGTATGATAAGGCTCACTGTGACAGACTAGAAACCCTATTACAACAATTACCTGATCAGAACAAAACCCAGGCAAATGACTTAATTCAAGAGGGCAAATTAATAACCAACGCCTCAATCAAGTGTCCCCTTGATGCAGCTGACACAGCCTCTAGGTCCATTAACACTAGTGTGCTACTCACACGATATGCCTGGCTACGTATTTCAATCAGCCGTTCAATCAGGAACAACTTTTTGGACCGGCTGTAGACACCACTCTAGAGAAGATGAAAAAAGACACGGAGACTGCTAAATCCATGGGGGCATTACAGTCTCCACCCACACTTGGTTCCTTTTGTCGCTCCTTTTATAGAGGAGCATCCAAAAACATTCGAACAGAGACCACCTCCTCTTCCTACGAAAAAACCATGCAAACATCCCCCAACAGAGGATATTTTAAAGGCGGATACAGGGGAAATAACAAAGGGAGAGGCCGAGGTAACAACAACACACGTGCCTCCCCCACTAATAAACAGTGACTTCCCTCCACTCCATTCCACTCCGGTCGGGAGAAGACTTTCACAGTTCCTACCTGTCTGGGACTCCATCACAAAAGACAAGTGGGTAAGACAAATTATCCAGTATGGTTACTGCCTGGAACTTACAGCAACCCCACCCACCACACCACCCAAACAACGTCCAATGTCCACGGAACACCTTACACTCTTAAAACAACAGGTTCTTTCACTGCTTCAAAAGCACACAATAGAGCCAGTTCCCTTACAGCACCAAGAAACAGGGGTTTACTCACTATATTTCCTAATCCCCAAGAAGGATGGGACTCTTAAGACCAATACTCGACCTCAGACCCCTCAATCTTTATATACAGTCAGATCATTTCCATATGATCACTCTTCAACAAGTGCTCCCACTACTGAAACAAGGCGATTTCATTGCCACACTAGATTTCAAGGACGCCTACTTCCACATTCCCATACATCCTGCCCACAGGAAGTATCTAAGGTTTGTGGTGGACGGACAACACTACCAGTTTACAGTCCTTCCATTCGGGGTAACGACCGCACCCAGAGTATTCACGGAATGTCTGGCAGTAGTAGCAGCACATCTCAAAACTGTCCTCATACGGACAGACAACATGACAGCCATGTAATACATACAAAAACAAGGAGGCACACATTCTCTCCAGCTGTCCAAGCTCGCACAGAACATTTGGAGATGGGCCATTCCCCAGAACATATACCTACTTGCAGAACACCTTCCAGGAGTTCACAATCAAATTGCCGATCTGTTGAGTCGACAAACTCAACAGATCCACAAATGGTAACTACATCCCCAAGTCCTCCTGCCCTTTTTCCAACAATGGGGCCAACCAGACATAGATCTGTTCGCCACACACGAAAACGCAAAATGCCCAACCTTCGACTCCAGGTTTCCCCACCCGGAGTCAAAGGGCAATGCAATATGGATGAACTGGTCAGGCAGATTTGCGTAAGCTTTTCCGCCTCTCCCACTCATTCAATTAGTGGTACGCAAGCTCATGCAACAGTCTCTCAAACTGATCCTAGTAGCTCCCACATGGGCACGCCAGCCCTGGTTCCTAACACTACTGGAACTCTCGCTAGTTCCACACCAAAAACTGCGTCTCTCCCCGTCCTTATTAACCCAGAACCATGGAGAAATCAGACACCCAGACCCAAGTCAACTGAATCTGGCGATCTGGCTCCTGAAGTCCTAGAGTTCGGTTACCTCAACCTGCCCCCAGACTGCATGAATATTATGAAAGAGGCCAGAAGACCTACCACTAGAGCCTGCTATGCTGCAAAATGGAAAAGATTTGCCATTTATTGCTCTAACAATCATAAACCCACTGGATGCATTCATCCAGGACATCATTTGCTGCTTACTGCACTTGCAAAGATATAATTTGACATACTCATCCATACGTCTCCACCTCGCCGTATTAGCAGCCTACTTACAAAATAGACAACACTTGTCACTCTTTAGAGTACCTGCGATCAAAGCCTTCATGGAAGGACTAAAAAGGATTATTCCTCCCACATTACTACCCTCTCCAGTGTGGAATCTAAACATTGTTCTTACTAGGCTCATGGAACCCCCATTTGAACCTCTCCATAAATGCGAACTATAGTTCCTCACATGGAAAGTGGCTTTCCTTATCGCTATCACATCCCTCAGAAGGGTAAGTGAAATCCAGGCTTTAACCATACAAGAACCATTCTTACAATTACACCATAACAAAGTGGTACTTACAACAAATCCGAAATTCCTTCCAAAATTCATATCTCCGTTCCATCTTAACCAATCAATAGAGTTACCAGTGTTCTTCCCAAATCCAGACTCGGTAGCTGAAAAAGCTCTTCATACCCTAGACGTATAAAGAGCCCTTCTTTACTACATTGACAGAACCAAATCATTCCGCAAAACAAAAAAATTGTTTGTTGCTTTCTCTCCACCACATAAAAGCAACCCCATTTCCAAATCTGGGATAGCTAGGTGTATAGTTAAATGTATCCAAATATGCTATCACAAGGCTAAACGCACACTACCGGTTCCCCCTAGAGCGCATTCCACACGCAAAATAGGGGCTTCCATGGCCTTCTTAGGAAACATTCCCTTAGAAGATATTTGTAAGTGTGAGAAAGTGACATCTTTCTTGCATGGTATGCCCCCACTTTTTGCTGAATTGCTGAATGTACTTTGACTGAGTGTGCCCTGGACTCCTGCCAATCAGGTGCCCAGGGCCTATGTTCCTTCCCTAAAACAAACCAAACCCAAATTGGCAAACCCTGGCTACATGTCAGCCCCTAGTAAATGGTACCCTAAGTACCCAGGGCTTTGTGACCAAGGAAGGCCTCTAAGAGCTGCAGCACACCTTGTGCCACCCTTAGAGGCCCTGTACTCTTTCACACACACACTGCCTTTGCAGGCTGTGTGTTTGGGTGCAAGACCAAAACAAAGTCGACATGGCACACATCCCTGTGTGCCATGCCCATCACCTACACTGCCATGGCATACATCCGTCACCCCTCTAGCTGGGTGCCTTATGCCAATGGTGTGGGCACAGGAGCAGGAGCCCTGTGCCCCTATAGTGCCCAGGTCAATTCCTGAGCCCTGTAAGTGCAGTGCTGCCATTTAAGAGTACATGGTGCTGAGAGCTCGTCAAACACGAGCTCCACAGCACCATAGTGGCAACACTAAAGACTGGGAAGTTTAGTATCAAACTTCTCAGCACATTAAACCCACACTGATGCCAGTGTGGGATTTAATGTACCCAGCACCCCAGAGGGCATCTTAGAGGTGCCCCCTGAAACCTAACCTACGAATCCACGTCTGCTCTGAGGCTGCCTAGGCTGCCACCCAGCAGACATGTTGCTGGACCCCTGGGTGGGAGAGTCCCTGCTCTCCTGGTCCTGCAACAATGCACATCCTGGGCGAGGTGCTAAATCTCCTCCCCCAGGATGGGCAGGGGGAAGCTTCAAAGGCATGCCGCCTCTGTGAGCTTCCCCAGGCCCCTGCAACCCCCCACTCTGGCGGGAAGCTTTGGCCGAAAACCCCAAATAAGGACAGGGGATGTGCCAGCCTGCCAACCCCACTCCTCAGGTGGGGGAGGCGAGGTGAATCACATCTCCGGGCTCCCGCCATCTTGAAGATGGGGAGCCCTACCCTATCAGGACTATGCTACTGCCCCCCTCCCACAGGAGAGAGGCAGGATAGGGGGTGTACCCACCCCAGGACGGGGACCCATTGGTCCCTGCCCTTCACCTACCTGTAACGCCCCTAAATCTAGAATTTAGGGGCACCCTGAACCTTCCTTCCCCAGATTCCAGATTCCGAAATTACAAGAAGAGCAAGAAGAAAAGAAGACCTGCCCTGCAGCTGCGAAGGAGAGGGAGACACCAACTGCTTTGGCCCCAGCCCTACCGGCCTGTCGACCTCGAACCTGCTCCTGCTCCAAACCCGGCATCTCTTGTGGCCAGCAACCTCAGAAACCCCGGAGGACCTGGCTACCTTTGAACTCTGATCCCCTGGGACTCCCATGAGTAGAGGCTCTACTCAAAAACTACCTTTCACCCCTGGCAGCAGCCCGGAACCGCGATCCTAGCCCACTCTGCACCAGCCAAGCCTGGCCTGTGCCGGAGTGAACTAAACCCCCGAGGACGACCCCACGGTGACTGTGACCCCGAGTCCGGCACCCAAGGAACCCCCTCGACAATCCTGAAGAAGCCTGCAGCCTCAGAACAGTGTGCCACCCCAACCGCGATCAACAGAGGGTAAGATTTTCCGACACCAAAAGGCACCCCTGCACCAGGCGCCCCACGGCCCTCTGTGTCCAATCCCGGGGTACCTACCTATCCTCCAACTACCCAACTTACCTCTCGAAGTGGTGGTGGCACTTGAAGAGTCCTCGTCCCCGAGCTTGGAGTCTTTTTCCAAACCGGAGATTTCCCATTGAAATCCATTGAGCGCCTGAAGGCTCAAAAGCCCTCTGCACCCAGCCGCCCGAGTGGCACTGGCAGTGAAAACTCGACGCCTACTTACTTCCCCACTTGCCCTGAGTAAGTGACCAGGAGCCCAGCTCCCACAGCCGCGTGGCTTGCCAGACAGCAGCCACCAAACAAGGCCCCCCATCCCTCATAGGATAACATTGGGCCTAACTCTCTCTGCACCCGGCCGCCCTAGAGCCGCTGAGGGTGAACCAACTGTACCTACCTGACCCTGGGAGACCCCTGAGTCTGTGCCCAGAACCTCAACTCTGCCAGTCGAATACTTACCCTTAAACCGCAAACTCTATTTTCCTCATAGGGTAACATTGACTGGCTTTTTCCTGAAATTTCTTCTAAGTGTGGACTTTTCAAATCTTCAAATATTCACCAAAAATCAGCCGAGTGACAAAAACGAATTTACTCACCTGCTCTTAGGTGAGCTCCCAGTGCTGGATCTTGGTGCCCAGCACGGACTCTGAAAAATACCCACAACTGTACTTACCCTTAACTCAATTTTCTTCCATAGGAAACCATTGACAGTTTTTCTGTGAAATTTCTTCTGTGTCGATTTCTGCAATCTTTAAATATTCTTCAAAAATCGTATAATATCTGAAAACGTAATTACTTACCTGTTTTGGATAAAGGTCCCAGTACTGAGTCTAGGCACCCAGTACTGGATTACAAAAGTAACGAGAACATACTGTACCTATAACCTGAATTTTCTTCCATAGGGAATCATTGATTGTTTTCTCCGAAATATTTTCTGTCAACTTTTAAAATAGCTAAATATTGTTTAAAAATCATTACAGTACTTAAGTCGACTTTCATCACTTGATTCTGAGAACTGACCCAGGACTGAATCTAGGATCCAGTCCTGGAATTACAAAAGAAATCTAAAAAGTAATCTGTTGCAAATAACTTGAATTTATCATTGAGCTCAATGTATTGTTGTGTTTAGAAATAGAGTTGCCTACTGCAACTACTTGTAACTGTTTACTAAAGTCTATTGCATATACAAAAGTATTTATATGAAACATCTCCTGTCGTGAAAGTATATTTTAATTCCAAGTGTTGGTTCTAAAATAAAACAATCAGTTGTGGTACCGGTGTTTTTTCAAAACCCAGACTCCGTAGCAGAGAGAGCTCTTCACACACTAGACTGCAAAAGAGCACTAATTTATTACATTGACAGGACTAAACCCATTTGAAAAACAAAACAACTGTTTGTAGCCTTCTCCCCACCTCATAAAGGTAACCCCATCTCCAAAGCTGGGATCACAAGGTGGATAGTAAAATGCATTCAAATATGCTACCAAAAGGCTAAACGCACTTTAAGAATTTCCCCTAGAGCGTATTCAACACGCAAACTAGGGGCTTCCATGGCATTCTTAGGGAACATTCCCTTAGATGATACATGTAAAGCAGCAACATGGTCTACACCACACACCTTCACCAAACACTATTGTGTTGACGTGCAGGCTAAGCAACAGGCTTCTGTAGGCCAAGCCGTTCTTAAAACACTTTTTCAGACTACTGCAACGGATACAGGTGACCACCGGTAAGAGAGACACTGCTGTACAGTCAATGCACAGTGTACGATTTGCAGCTCGTATGTCTCGAACGGAAAATGCTACTTACCAGTACGCATCTGTTCTTGGCATGTAGAGCTGCAGATCCGTACACTCCCACCCACCTCCCCGTAACCTGTATCTGTTCCAGTATTATCTTAATTAGATACATTCACATGGACATCTCTTCTATTTCTTACTGACTCCATCATTTCTCATCATGGCGAAAAACAATCTGAGGGTGGAGTCGATGCCCATGAGCACTATCGTCCAAGGGAGGAGTCACCTATCACATGACTACAAAAGACTTCTCCCAAAACAACAAGGTGCAAGCATCCGAGCCCAACAACAGATGGTGATCTGTGCACAGTGTACGGATCTGCAGCGCTACATGCCAAGAACAGATGCATACTGGTAAGTAGCATTTTCCTTTACATTTCTGTACAGTGTACACTATACTCCAGAGTCCCAACATAAATTAGGGCTGCTGAAGTACTCCAATTTTTGAGACCCCAGAGGTGCCAGGGGTAGCACCCTATGACTTCGAGTACTTCCTGATGTGGTATTATAGAATTCTGCATATCTTGATAGTATAACAAAGAACTTGGCAACAGAAGCTGAAATATGAAAAGACATCTTTATTAAACCCACATGAGTGAGACTACGTCGCACAGAAGCCTTAGCAACTGAATGAGGCAGTCTGCAGAACAGAAACCAGTCTCCTCTTTTATGGAGAATGTTGTGCTCTGGGCAACACCGCCCTTCTCTTGCAGTTGGTCATTCACATGTATACATTGCAAACGAAAAGGCAGAGTCATGATGACCATCCCACATTCCAGTTAAGCCAGCCCGTAATTATTTACCCAGCAAGGCTCAGATCCCACATCAGATATCGATAGGCCCCAATAAACATGAGCATCTCCTGTTTTGGGAAACAAGCCATAAAGCAGGAACAGTCAGGTGTGAAAGAGATTAGCCGGAGGCTTGTGTAGGAGGAAAAGACTTTATGGTGTGTCAAGCCCTGATGCTAATCACAGGTGGCCAGAGGACGGGGAACTCGTGAGACCAGTTTGACCTGGGGTGGCGGAGCCAAGCTGCCCAGGTCACAGAAAAGTCAAAGAAAGGCACATGTGCTCTAAAAGGCCCGTTTTCGCTTCATGCTATATAGCCTATGTGAGGGCAACCATAAGATGGCCACCGCTACAAAATGGAACCCACGGAGTCAATGTATAATAACGTATACATAGTGCATTCATAGCTAAAACGTTACACAAAGCACTTGTACATACCGCATTGACCATTCGCGGTTCGCTAATACCGGGATAGACAGGGGTAGGGCCCTGCCTCCTATGCGGTCCCAAATTTTAAACTACGACACTGCGAGCAGAGCAGATGCAAAATGCACCGATGTGGAATAATGGGTGCTGAGTTTTTTAGTTTAGCATGGCACGGCCAGTGGTTGAAAAGAACAAGAAATAATTCTGGTTGGAAACACTACAGGAACTTTCCAACATAACTAACTGTAGCATCCAATTTTCTCCTTTGGTGACTCTGCTAGGGCTATGTGAAAGACCCACTCCCCACAGGAAACTGTGCACTCCTTGCTACTAGTGAAATAAAGAATTGCGATTCAATCACGGCTAAAGCACATTTGGGCCCTTTGAAGGATATGACAGCAAGGATATGACTTTATGGACACTCCAGACAATACTTCTGGATCTTTGCTAAATACTCCCAGATACAGTCTAGATGCACAAGTATACTTCAACAGCTGAGGAAACCAATTGTAGGGGGATCAGTCTGCCTAGGTCTAAATGGAGAACAGGATCATTTAGGTGATTTCAGAACGTCCAAGAGCATACATGTGACTACTATTAAAAATAAAAACCTGGAAGAGCTGGTGGTGCACACAGGCATATTATCGCACCCTAAAGTTGGGTGGATGTTATGTTTATATTTTTACTATGTTAAAACTAAAAACTCAAAAAAAATCGTTACCTGGCAGTAGCAATTTTCCCCATATATTAAGAAATCCTTTTTTGATTCTTAACTAGTTTACCCATTCTCTGCGTCTTTTTTCTAAATTAACTTAGGGGTCCCTAACATTAGAGCGTGGAATTGTAAGAACACAGTACTTGCATTTCCAATTTATTTTTAAAGATGGGTATGGAAATGCGTTCTATGCTCTTCCAGTACTTCCAAAGTAGGTGACACTAACATAATGATCAACAGATACAGGTAAGCAGTTTTTCCATTCTGACCTGTTGCTTACCTAAGATCATACATTTCTTGCCAACCCAGGATTGTGAATGATGCATCAATTTGACATGTGAACATTGTGTGCTTAAATTAATGTTTTTAAGCATCTGTGCATGAGCGTCACTTTGTAATAACCCATGATTTGCCATGGTTTTTTTTAATTAGGTATCTCAGACGGTGGGTGCAATGTCTTTCTCTTTGCCTCATGAGTGGGATAACAGAACTGCATACATTCAATCTCCTTTTTCACCAGGACGTAACTGCATTCCTCTCCATGGTTTGTATTTAACTTCAATTCTATGAAATGTATTCCTTATGTACATAATTGGTGAGAGTGGTTGCCTTATGGCAGTGGTTTATGCTTTTGTGTGACTGGTTTTCTGGTCTGTTCAGCATACACGTGTATGGTATCTTGCTGAGAAACTCTGCATGGGCACCAGGATAGCTTCCTAATTTATCCCCTGTTCAAATCAAAAGCCTATTCTACTCTCATTATTCTTTTTGAGTAGATAAGTTTACCACTGACAAACAAGGGCCACCTTATTGTACTCCAAATTGTTATTGA
The DNA here is from genome assembly GCF_964204655.1 of Triturus cristatus. Taxonomy (NCBI): domain Eukaryota; kingdom Metazoa; phylum Chordata; class Amphibia; order Caudata; family Salamandridae; genus Triturus; species Triturus cristatus. Next base: position 120,738,280 of record NC_140580.1, read on the forward strand.
AGATTCTCCCTTTAACGTTTTAATTTCCTCTAGATAGAGCGGATGAGCAGTCAAGACTTGGTGCTTCATGTGTAAGGGGGGAAAGGTGCAGGGGCCAAAGCTTTTCTTGAGAGCCTGTCGGTGCTGCAGAAGCACGGGTCGCTGAACACTAAGTCTGGTTCATCTTGATTCGACTTAATGCCTGTTTCAACCACATCCCTACTCTCTCTCTTGCAGGTTCGTTTCCCATCCCTGCTTTCTCCCTTATCACTGTTTTATATCTTTCTCTAACTCGTACCTTCGCCCGTTGTCTCTTGCTATTGATCAAAGACGGAGGATAAAAAATAGGTCTTGGTCACCAGAAATCAGCGCAGGTACTCTTTGTGGGGGAGGGGATAGAAAGCACTATATATTTAAACAAGCATTCGCAAAGCCAATAGGTCTTTTATTGGCTGCCAGCATTTTGGTGTTGTGCTTTTGTCATTTGTCTAACTTTAGTGTTTGCGGAGCTGCGTGGTACACTCCAATATCCAAATAAAAAATGGTAAAAATATGTTTTGGTCTTAGAAAGGACACGTTCTCACTGTAGTCCCTGGAACTAAAGGGCACTTTTTTGAGGGTGAACATGTTCCCTGTGAAAGAGCAAGATATGGTCACTCATATTGTAGTTAGCGCCAGTGGCTGAAGTAGACTGATCCATGCTGTAGTGGACGGAACTAAAATGTGTCTACCACAACAGACCAATGGATGAAGAGAGCTGGTGGAATGCCCTTGTAAGTACACCATACATATAATTTGATTAAAATCAAAAGGACTTTGCTAACACCAGACCTAGAATAGATGGCTTTTACACATGGGTTAGTAAATATAGCAGATAACAATGTGATGCGCATGGAAAAGTAGCTGGTGCGAGTAAGGAGCCCAAACGTTTTAATACGTTTGAGCGCCCTTTGCTTTGTTATGGTGGTACAGTTAGGGTTAGGTACGCTTGATAAGAGCTATGAGACTTCATTTTAGTACTACAGTCCATGGAGCCAGAGGCACCAGGCAAAAACAATACAGTTGAATTACCTTTCTATGAATTGTCTGGTCCTCTGTGTCAGTGGTCTCCTTTCCTGATTCACCGCTGGGATCTAGCAGACATTTCAATTCCAAATAGTAAGCATCCCCTTCATCACAACTGTACCAACCAAATAATAGGCATGCCACCCCATCTGTCATTGTTGAATATTTTGTTGACATGCCAATGTCTTCATATCCAGCCTAGCATCCGCCTCTTTTAAAGCCTCTCCACATTCCAGTCATAAGCGGTTAGCAATCCAAATCCAACCCCCTGTGATTTCCTCTTCACCTCCAAAATGTTTACATTTTGTACCATGGAATATGGGCAGAACAAACATCTCTGTTTTTGATCTTCCTCAAGATTAACCAATCATTAAACTTTGCAGTGTAAACTTTTAATTCTGTTAACTGCCTCCTTAACTCTTTAGACTCCTCTGTCTTTTCGACTTTTACAACTCAGTTCTAGACTTGGTTCAAAATAAAATGGCCACATTGTCAACAGCACTGTTTGACTGATATACCCGAGGTGAGCCAAATACTTTATATGTGATCCACTTGCACATCTTTCCTTTACGTCTTGTATTTATGGTGACATCAGGTTATGGTGGAACTTTTCTGTTCGAGGCATATGAGCTGCAGATAACACACTTAGGATAGTAGATCGCCATCTGGTGTTGGGCTCGGATGCTTGCAGGTTGTTGTTGTCTTCGGAAGAAGTCTTTGGTCACGAGATAGGTGACTCCACCCTTGGACTATAGTGCGCATGGGCATCAACTCCATCGTTAGATTGTTTTTTCCGCCATTGGGTTCGGATGCAACTTTTCCGCTCCGGTTGGAAATATCAATTCCAAGCTTTTCGAAGCGCAAAACTTCACACAAAACATCGAAGCACCTTCATTCTCGACATCGATTTCATCGGCTCGATTCGGGACGTCGACGCGGGCCGCTGGGCCTATCCACACCGTGAGGCCTACGGCTCATGGAAAGGACGCCTTTCAAAAAATGCCCCCAGTGTGGAGCAAAATTTCCGCACAGTGACCACCACAAAGTCTGCAACCTCTGCCTATCACCTGAACACGACGAGTCCAGCGGTCCAGCCTGCGCATCCTTTCGATCCAAGAAGACCATCCGAGATCGAAGGGCTCAACGACACATCATGGCACAGAGAACAGCTCCGGAACCAGAGGACATCTTTGATGAAGGCCCCGATGTCCCGGAAGAAGATTCCGAAGATTTGCAAATAATTTCTGAAGCAGACGACTCAGACGACCCCATCACTCCTGGGCAACGTGTGAGTACTACTGCCCCTGCCCCAACCCCACCAAAACCAAAGGCATTGGTCAAGACTTTGCCTGCTGGCCCCAGTCGAGACCGAAAACACCCTTCAGAAGCCCCGCCTCCGGGCTCGGCTCCGAAGAAACATAAGCCTTCCGGTAGCTCGGGAACGAGCACACCGCATGTCATTGTCCAACCAGCACCGAAGACAAAAGACCACTCGGCACCGAAATCGGCTCCCAACGCCTTCGGCCCCGAAAACACCAAGGCCAATAGATAAACCGGCACCGAAGGTTCACAAGCCCACAAATACACCTTCGGCTCCGAGACCGACATCGGCACCAAAACCCTCGTCTGTACCGAAACCAACGGCTAAGGACTCTCATACGCCTCCTAAAGCCAAACAATCCACCGATCAACCAAAACCTCGATCGGAACCAAAAAAATCGGTACCGAAGACTGTTTCTGAAGAACAAGAACTTTTTCATCCAGATCCCATCGACCCAAGGCAGAAAAAGATTTACATCAACCCCAAGACTGGACATGTCACCGCGGTGCCCTGTAAAAAACGGAAACTGGACACGCCACCTGCCCCGGTTCCTGTAAACAGGAAGGACTCTGCAACATCCCCTATGCCTCCTTCCTATCCTATACTGCCTCCTATCCCACCCCCTCTGCCTACACCACCCTTACCTATACCCTCTCCATCACATACACCACCTCCACAGGATGATGATGATGACCTAGGGGGTCGGAGTGACCCTAATGATTCGTTCACGGATCAAGACACCTCACCACTGGATGATTAGGCATTCCCTCTACCAGACATGCCTGACCCTCAGCCATATCCCTCAAAACCATCGCCTCCTGACGATCACCTGGGGTTTGGCCAATTATTAAATAGAGCGGCACTTTACCACGGCGTCACAATGCACTCAGACGCACCAGAGGAAGACTTCCTATTAGACACTTTCGAACAATCTCAAAAGTCTGTACAAATTCTACCCATGATTAAAGGAGTCATAAAACACAGCCCGAAGTGTTTAAAGACCCCGTTTATGCCAGGGTTCTCAACCCAAGGATAGAAAAGAAATATAGGCCTGCCCCTGAAGACCCTAATTACATCAAAGGGCAACTCCCTTTGGATTCTTTGGTCGTTTCCAATGCTAGGAAACGCGCCAACTCCCAAACCATAAGAGATACACCACCCCCAGACAAAGAATCCAAACTGTTAGAAGCCTCTGGCAAAAGAGTAGCAGCACAAGCCGCTAATCATTGGCATGTTGCCAACACCCAAGCCCTACTAGCACGCTATGACAGGGCCCACTACGATCAATTAGAGACTCTCTTACAACATCTGCCAGACCAATATAAGACCCAGGCAAATGACCTTATCCAGGAGGGAAAACTTATTTCAAATGCAGCAATTAAATGTGCGCTTGACGCCGCAGACACCGCCTCTAGAGCAATTAACACAAGTGTGCTCCTTCGACGACATGCGTGGCTGCGCATTTCAGGCTTTAAGCCAGAGGTACAAACTACAATACTTAGTCAGCCATTCTTTTTTTTCTTTTCTTTTTTCTTTTTTTTTTCATTTTTCACCACCCCCTCCCCTCCCCTCCCGGAAACTAAACAGAAGACCAACAAACAGCCATTCAATCAGGAACAGCTCTTTGGGCCAGCAAACACTGCCCTTGAAAAAATGAAGAAGAACACAGACGGCTAAGTCCATGGGAGCATTACAGTCTCCCCAACCACGTGGCTCCTTTCGGCGCTCCTTCTATAGAGGAGCCTCCAAAAGTATGGGAGCGGACACCTCCTCTACATACAAACCCGCTACACAAACATCCCCCAGTAGAGGATATTTTAGAGGCGGATGCAGAGGAAACAACAGCAAGGGGCGAGGTCGCGGTAATAACAACACTCGTACGTTCCCTGCCACAAGACAGTGACTTTCCTCCACTCCCCCAGACCATTCGACTCCGGTCGGGGGAAGACTAAAACAGTTCCTACCTGTCTGGAACTCCATCACAACAGACAAGTGGGTAAGACAAATTATCCAGTATGGTTACTGCCGGGAACTCACAACTACCCCCCCCACACATACCGCCCAAGCAGCGTTCCATGTCATCAGACCATCTTACGCTCCTCAAACAAGAGGTTCTCTCATTGCTTCAAAAACACGCAATACAACCATTCCCTTAGAACATCAGGGTACAGGGGTATACTCACTCTACTTCTAATCCCCAAGAAGGACGGGACTCTAAGACCAATACTCGACCTCAGACCCCTAAATCAGTATATAAACTCAGATCATTTCCATATGATCACTCTTCAACGAGTGCTCCCACTACTGCAACAAGGCGATTTCCTTGCCACACTAGATCTCAAGGACGCCTACTTCCACATTCCCATACATCCTGCCCACAGGAAGTATCTAAGGTTTGTGGTGGACTGACAACACTACCACTTTACAGTCCTTCCATTCGGGGTAACAACCGCACCCAGAGTATTCACGAAATGTCTGGCAGTAGTAGCAGCACATCTCAGAAGACAACAAATTCATGTCTTCCCGTATCTAGACGACTGGCTAATAAAACCCAAATCATTCAACAAATGTGTTCTACACACTCACCAAACCATCCAAATCTTACAGAACTTGGGATTCACAATAAACTATCCCAAATCTCATCTCCAACCCTCCCACATACATCAGTATCTAGGAGCCACCATACACACTTCCACAGCCCTAGCTTATCCCAGCCCAGCCAGGATAACCAATATACAAGCTCTTATCACGAAATTTCAAGTCCAACACTCCCTTCCAGCAAGAGTGTTCCTGCAACTCATAGGCATGATGGCGTCATGCATCTTCATTGTGCCTTATGCAAGACTTCAAATGCGTCCCTTGCAAGAATGTCTAGCACGTCAGTGGAACCTGGCTCACGGACAACTTACAGATCTGGTGTTGGTAGACAGCCGCACACATCGCTCTCTGAAATGGTGGAACATAACAAACCTGTCCAAAGGGCGGCCATTCCTAGAGCCTCTTCCACACATAGTGCTGACAACGGACGCATCGCTCACAGGATGGGGAGCCCATCTCCTCGGCCACACCACTCAGGGCAGATGGACCACTCAACAGAAAGTGCTCCATATCAATTACCTGGAACTGCTAGCAGTGTTCCTAGCACTAAAATCATTCCAACTACATCTCCAGAACAAAACTGTCCTTATACGGACAGACAACATGACAGCCATGTATTACATACAAAAACAAGGAGGCACACATTCTCTCCAGCTGTCCCAGCTCGCACAGAACATTTGGAGATGGGCCATTCCCCAGAACATATACCTACTTGCAGAACACCTTCCAGGGGTTCACAATCAAATTGCTGATCTGTTAAGTCGACAAACTCAACAGATCCACAAATGGGAACTACATCCCCAAGTCCTCCTGCCCTTTTTCCAACAATGGGGCCAACCAGACATAGATCTGTTCGCCACACACGAAAACGCAAAATGCCCAACCTTCGCCACCAGGTTTCCCCACCCGGAGTCAAAGGGCAATGCGATATGGATGAACTGGTCAGGCAGATTTGCGTACACTTTTCCGCCTCTCCCACTCATTCCATTAGTGGTACGCAAGCTCAGGCAACCGTCTCTCAAACTGATCCTAGTAGCTCCTACATGGGCACACCAGCCCTGGTTCCCAACACTACTGGAACTCTCGCACACCAAAAACTGCGTCTCTCCCCGTCCTTATTAACCCAGAACCATGGAGAAATCAGACACCCAGATCTAAGTCAACTCAATCTGGCGATCTGGCTCCTGAAGTCCTAGAGTTCGGTTACCTCAACCTGCCCCCAAACTGCATGAATATTATAAAAGAGGCCAGAAGACCTACCACTAGAGCCTGCTATGCTGCAAAATGGAAAAGATTTGCCATTTATTGCTCTAACAATCATATAAACCCACTGGATGCATCCATCCAGGACATTATTTGCTACTTACTGCACTTGCAAAGATGTAATTTGGCATATACATCCATACGTCTCCACCTAACAGCATTAGCAGCCTACTTACAAAATAGACAACACTTGTCACTCTTTAGAGTACCTGCGATCAAAGCCTTCATGGAAGGACTAAAAAGGATTATTCCTCCCACATTACCACCCTCTCCAGTGTGGAATCTAAACATTGTTCTTACTAGGCTCATGGGATCCCCATTTGAACCTCTCCATAAATGTGAACTACAGTTCCTCACATGGAAAGTGGCTTTCCTTATCGCTATCACCTCCCTCAGAAGGGTAAGTGAAGTCCAGGCTTTAACCATACAAGAACCATACTTACAATTATACCGTAACAAAGTGGTTCTTAGAACAAATCCGAAATTCCTTCCAAAAGTCATATCTCCGTTCCACCTTAATCAGTCAGTAGAGTTACCAATGTTCTTCCCAAATCCAGACTCTGTAGCTGAAAGAGCTCTTCATACCCTAGACGTTAAAAGAGCCCTTCTTTACTACATTGACAGAACCAAATCATTCCGCAAAACAAAACAGTTGTTTGTTGCTTTCTCTCCACCACATAAAAGCAACCCCATTTCCAAATCTGGGATAGCTAGGTGGATAGTTAAATGTATCCAAATCTGCTACCACAAGGCTAAACGCACACTAACGGTTCCCCCTAGAGCGCATTCCAACACAAAAAATAGGGGCTTCCATGGCATTCTTAGGAAACATTCCCTTAGAAGATATTTGTAAGGCAGCCACATGGTCTACAACACACACCTTCACTAAACACTATTGTGTTGACGTGCAAGCAAAGCAGCAAGCTTCTTTGGGTCAGGCTGTCCTTAAAACTTTATTTCAAACTGCTGCAACCGATACAGGTGACCTCCGCTAGGGGAGATACTGCTATATAGTCTATCCTAAGTGTGTGATCTGCAGCTCCTATGCCTCGAGCGGAATATGCTACTTACCAGTATGCATCTTTTCTTGGCATGTAGAGCTGCAGAGCCACACACACCCACCCACCTCCCCGGGACCTGTATCTGTTCCAGCATTGTCTTACTTAGACATCACACATGGACATCTCTCTCCTTTCTACAAACTCCATCATTTCCCATCACGGCAAAAAACAATCTAACGATGGAGTTGATGCCCATGCGCACTGTCGTCCAAGGAAGGAGTCACCTATCTCGTGACCAAAGACTTCTTCCGAAGACAACAACAACCTGCAAGCATCCGAGCCCAACACCAGATGGCGATCTACTATCCTAAGTGTGTGGCTCTGCAGCTCTACATGCCACGAACAGATGCATACTGGTAAGTAGCATATTCCTTTAACGCCATTCCCGCCAACTATTTTAGACCAGGTCAAGCGCACCACACATGATTACAGTTCATCTTGCGCTTGTTTGATTAGTAGATAGCCCTATCTTTGTGCCAACTTTATTTCTTTTATCGTGAACATGCACCTTTGAGGAGGGATAGCTTCTTCCTCTAAAGCCTCTTTTGGATTGGTTTACGATAGATTAATCATCATGACTAAGTTTTGGATAAACATAATTTTGTAGCGTGAACTTAGTGTAGGTAAACATGCTTTGCATTATTTCGCCATCTAGTGGTTGGGTTGGGAAGCATGCTCTGTTTTCAAAATTTCACTTGGGTATCGATAAGGGCTGAATCGCCCTGACTATCTATGATGTCAACTGTAAGCGCACAAGACAGTGTTAAAACAGCCAGAGATTTGGATGGCATCAAGGAAACTAGTGTCCTTCAGATAGGCTGAATAATGTATTTTGGGTGAGTATTACTTTTGAGACTCCTAGATGCCATTTTACACTATGACCGCATTAAGACCCGTCTGAACTGCAGCAGAAAGACAAGTCTGCGAACATATGTTTTGTCTTCCAAGCAACCAGAAGTCCGAAAATGCAATGCGTGTTCACAAACTAATATGTGAGCAGTGCTCCCAGGGAATCATTCGCACGAAAAATGTAGAGGTTAAGCTGCAATATATATGGCGATATACAAATATATGTGTCTTTACATAAATGCATCATTATTTAATCCATTCTAATTGCAAGCAATAATTGCAGTAGATCTAATTTGCACCAAGTATCCGAAGAGAAGCAAACTACATGAAGTGTGTGTGAATATGTTTTTTGCTCTTGACTGTGAACATTTCAACTCTTATTGACACAAAATCCTTTGGTCTCTTCATGACGGGGCATGTCAAACTATTACAGGTCTAGTCTGCAAGGCAGATCCGGGTAGAAAATTCTGAAGTAACACATGCTCGGTTGAATATTCCATACATTGGATGCCAATACACTGCACATACAAAAGGCAGGATACGTTGCGCTGTCCATTAAAGTACGCAATTATAATTGTTGCACTCTGCTCAAACATGGTGGGGTAATCCATTCCCAACGGAGCATGAAGTTGCTAGCTACCGCGCTGCACCTTCACTACTGTTGATGAATTATTGTAGATAAGTATGTTGTATACACACCTGTGTGTAATTCACAAAGTTTTCTGTTTTCGGTGTTTAGCCCTCTTATGATACTTTTGATAATTTATGTAAATTAGATATACTGCATTGGTAAGTTGTAGGCATAATTGATTGCATACAGATGTAAGTATGCAAGGAAATATATAAATGTGAACAATACAATGCGTTCTCTTCACAGTGGCTGCAGACTGTAAAGTAGTTACGTCAAGGGTAGCATAGAAAAGCACAGAACTCTCTTCTCTTGAGCAAATGAGACAGCAGGAGTAATGTCATTTCTTAAAATAAGAAGTCCCTTTAGTAAAGGGATGTCTGTTGCCAGGAGAGTTAAAGTAAGGCTGAACTGTGACAGATAAATTACAGAAAGTACTTTTCAAGCACAAGTACAGCGGCTACATTCAGCACCCAATAACACATACTTTTCAGGGGAAAGTTAAGCAAGAGGTCAAGTCAACAGGCTGAACCAAAAGCGCCAATTGAGTTTTCCCTCCCCAATCCTATCCCCTGTTGAGAGCAGATAACACCTGTAGTGACAGAATAGAATATTACTCATCAAAATGACAGTCCTAAATGCCAGACAATTGGGTGTTAAATGTGAATAAACACAGTTTTCTATTTACTAAAAACCCAACCCACATTAAAAACCTGTCTCAGTACTGCAAAACAGGTCAGTTTAAAACAATATAACGTGGAAGTAAAGGAACTTTTTCTTTTATCCAGTATTGAGGTATCTTACATAGATTCACATGCCTGAACCATTCCCCGTCGTCGAGATGGGAGTCCCACAGTAACATAATCAAGCAGTATTTAAATAATGCCTAAGGCTATAATGGCCCTGAGCCATGTTTTATATAGCCTATCTATGTCCTGGACTAAATGTTAAAGGCAGCCACTCAGCTGCTAGCACCCTCTAGAACCTATCCAGCAGAGGCAGTTTCCATCAGATTTTCACCACATGTCGTGTGTGAGGGGAATCTCCCGGAGTTCTACTCAGTTTTCTTCTACAAACGTCAGGATTTTATTCCTGGAATATTTCTTAATTATGTCTGATAAAAAAGCCTCTTCCATGCCTGCAAGACCTGTGGCAAGAAGAGGGTTCAGGTTGATGATCCTCACAAGGACTGCATTTATTGCCTCCATCCAGCACATGAGGTAAGGCAGTGCAAAATCTGTCGCACTTTCTCTTCTAAAACTCTAAGAGATGGTGGGGGGAGGCTGCTTTTGTGGCTGCAGTCCACTAAGCACCAGAAATCATCTGAAGAGGACAGTGATGGATCATCCAGTCCTCACGAGAGCCAGATCTTGTGCAGAAGACTCTGGAGAGGGCAGGAAACACCTCAAACCCTCCCCAGAGAGCAAGTGCTCAAAAAAGTAGAAACATCCAAAAGTCTCCTCAGAGCCTTCATCTTCAGTCTCTTATACTCCTGTGAGGAAAGAAAAGAAACATCATAGAGACTCCTCCCCAGATTCTAGGAAGCTCATGGCCGACAAATGGTCGTTGACGACAACGTCACCGTAAAATCGTCGTCGTCGTCCATGTCACCATCGATGGCAACCCCTAGATCGTCGACAACAAGTAACACATTGACATGAACGGCAGGGACGACGGCAGCGGCCATCTCCGGGCCCATACTGTCGAGAACCTCATTGACGCCATCATCGTCGAGGTCCACTCCATCGACGTTAATGCTGTCGACAAAGACACCGTCGACGACCTCGCTGACGACCCCACCGACATCGCCGATGACAACCCAGTCTACGACTGCACCATCGACGGCAACATTGGCTGCAACAGCACCTTCGGCAACTGGCATCCCATCTTCGTTGGTCATGATAACATCGATGCCACCGTCGAGGATGATAAAGGTGTCGGACGTTTTTCCATCCAGAAATGCGGACGTTTAGCAAGAGCTCCCCTGTGCCTCTTTCACACCTTTTAGACCTACAGGAGTCTGATGAAGAGGATGATGATGAGGATGCATTATACGGAGTTGCGCATAGTCCATCTGAGTTACATGTAAAGTGCCAGGAAGAGGACGAGGATTATGACGACTAGCAGCAATACTATCAGTCATATTTGGCGCCACCACATCATTACCAACATTATGGCTATCATCCCGAATCACGCCCTAGAGAGATGGCACATCTTCCACCGTCTTAGATTCAAGACCTTCAGGCTATGTTGGCGGACTATAAACAAAAGTTTCCATCACAAAATATTCAAAAAGAGCCACCACCAGTTCAACCCCAGTTCCTTGAAACACCGGTTTTGCCAGTGACACCAACAGTATTGCGCCCACCTATACAGGACCCCAATCCGGAAACCCTTTCTCTTTGGATGAGAAGAAAAGAGGGTGAGATTCCAGATCTTACACCTGCAGATCCGTGGGAAGATTACAGTTCGAGGCATGTGTGCTGTAGATACACATGCTTTGCATACTCCTGCCATTTAGTGTTGGGTCCGGATGTTTGCAAGTTGTCTTTCTTCGAAGAAGTCTTTCCAGTCATGAGATATGGCGACTCCTCCTTTCGGTGCGCATGGGCATAGACGCGATTGTTTTTTTTCCGCCATCGGGTTCGGACGTGTATTGCTGCGCTCCAGTTCGAAACCGTTCTTCGGGTTTCCCTCGGTGCGCAATCCACTCTCCCCTCGACGGTATAGTTCTCTAGCGTGTTTCCCTGTTCTCCGGTTATTGAATCGATTGGGAAACTCTCTATCTTCCGTCGGAAACAAAGGAGCGGCCCTCTGGCCTAGCGCTTCAGTCCACCCTTCTGCCGATGGAACCAACTACATTCCAATTCTGTCCTCGGTGCCGCGACAAGTACCCTCGCACTGACCTACATCAAGTTTGTAACTTGTGCCTATCACCAGAGAACAAGGAAGAAGCCTGCGATGCCTGTAAGTCATTCCGGTCGAAGAAAACACTACGTGATCGTCTGGCTCGACGACGTGAAAAGCAACACCAAAAGACTAAGCAGCGGCGAAGATTCCGAGCATGAAGACATTGAAGCGTCTGCGGCAGAAGAGGCCATCTCCATCCCATAATCGGATTCTGAACTCTAGATCGACTTGGAGTACGAAGGCTTGCCTCCGGGACAGGGTGCCATGAGTACCGACGACCCCTTTGCCCCAAAACCTCTTCCAAAAAACAAAAGGATAGGGCAGCGCCTCTGCCTTCTGGCCAAAGTCGGCACGAGACCATGTTTCTGACGCCCCGCCTTCTGGCTTGGCACCGAAACAAATAGTCAAGCCTTCCGGCTCAAGACCGAACCGGACAAAATCATCTTCGGATCCTTAACCCTCCGGTTTGAAGTACAGATCTGGTTCAGAGTCGAAACCCTCTTCTGCGAAATAAAAACATGCTTCGGAGCCAAAACCTTCTGCTCCCAAAAGCAAATCTATTTTGGCATTGAAATCCAAGGGCAGCCTCTCCGAGCCTCTGGAGCCAATTTAAGACCTTCTCAAGGCTAAATTGGACCCTTAACAGGAACATTATTATATTCATCATGATACAGGACATATTTCTGACCAAACACCAGCCGAACGTAAACTTGGCGACCAGCCCTGCTTATCCTGCCCCACAATCCCGTCCACCATTTTCTCTACATTTATCAATTCAAGATCCCTTGCACATAACACCACAGGGATCTCCACATACACAGCCTGAAGGGGATGATGTTGATGAAGACACTCTTTTGCTTGTAGACCCATGGAATGATTACACCATTGACCCTCCATTGGATATTGAACCAGACCTTTACCCTGCAAAGCCACACCACCAAACGATAATATGACTTATCAGGAACTTCTTGCTAGAGCAGAAAAGTACCATGGGGTGGCCTTACATAAAGAGTCCTTAGAGGAAGACTTTTTATTTGAAACTCTTGGGTCCACACACAGGTCAAGTCAAACACTCCCTATGCTAAAGAGCATGATGAGGCATTCAGATGTCATTTTCAAAGACCCTGTGCGAGCACGCATTTTAACTCCCAGAGTCGATAAAAAATATAAACCTTGTCCATCTCATCCTGTGTTCATCAAAGGACAATTACCTCTTGTGAGAAAGTGGCTCTGTATATACTGTTCCCAAATAGGTACAGGGTGTACAGAGTCCACAGTCCCCAGAGGTTTGGCAGAGGCTAAAGTTCGATATAACCTTACTCTCTAAAGTGGTAGCTTGGTCGAGCAGTAAGGCAGTATCAGAGGACAGTGTAAAGCATTTGTTGCACACACTCAGTCAGCAAATGGTCTCACACACTCAAGAACTGAACTCTAGGCCAATGGTTTATATAAAAAAAAAATATATGCTTGTTTTATTTTAGAACCAACAATAGGTATTAAAATACACTTTCTCAGAATGAGCTGCTTTATATAAATACTTTTGCAATAGGCAAATGACTTTTGTAGAAAGTTACAAGTAGTTGCAATAGGCAACACAATTTTAAACACAATCTTGCATTGAGTTCAATGGAAGTTTCAAGTTATTTGCAACAGATTACTTTTAGGATTACTTTTGGGATTCCAGGACTGGATCTTAGATTCAGTCCTGGGTCAGTACTTAGAATCAAGTGATAAAAGTCGACTTAGTTACTGTTATGATTTTTAGACAATATTTTGCTATTTTAAAAGTTGATATTTCATAGAAAACAGTCAATGATTCCCTATTGAAGAAAATTCAAGTTGCAGGTATATGTTATGGGGAATTTATTAAGCGCGCAGCTACTCCTAGGAGTGTCCCGGCGCTGATTTGACCCCAACACAGAAAGCAGAATTAGCATATATTACCTCTCTAGTATTGAAAAAGCCAAGTTTTCACGCCCTTACGAAATTTTAAGAGGTCGCATTCCTGTCGCAGCTTGAGAGGGAGGCTATTCCATAGTTTTGCTGCGCCCACCTGAAAGGAGCGACCACCCTTACGAGAAATGAAAAATTTGGGCACATTTACTAGTTGTTGTGAGGCCGAACGTAATGTTCTGAGGGGTTATAGAGCTGAATCTTATTTCTAAGATAAGGTGCTCCAATTCTATTAATGGCTTTAAACGTTAAGACCAGGGATTTAAAACATATCCGTTGTCTTACTGGCAGCCAATGTAAGGTGCTCAGGTGAGAAGACATATGGTCTCTCGGCCCAGCTGTCAGAATTGCCCTGGCCGCGGCATTTTGAACTATCTGCAAACGATTCAATAGGTAGTTTGGAAGACCTAGATACAATACGTTTACATAGTCCAGTCTGGACATAATCAAAGCCTGGACCACAGTTTTCTTGTGTGCAATTGGGAGAAGAGGGAGGAAATTTCTCATAGTTTTTAGCAGTCCAAAGCATGTGCCAGCCATAGATTGGACCTGAGTTTTCATAGTCAGATCAGAATAAATTTTTGTTCCTAAATTCTTTACTGGGCATGCCGGCTTCGCAGGGGGGGGCGCAATATATTGGCCACCATTGGCGCCATTCATTATCTGGGGTGTGTCCAAAGATGATGATTTCTGATTTATCTGAATTACAAAGTAACTGGTTTTGGCTAAATCAGTTAGACAACTCAGTCAGGCAGATGTTAATTTTATTTCCATTGAACGTCTCCTTCTTACCACACGTAAATGCAATTGTGTGTCGTCAGCATACGATATAATTTTTGCCCCATATTTTTCAGCCAGTGGGCCTAAGGGGGCCATATATATATTAAAAATGGTGGGGCTCAACACCGAACCCTGTGGAACCCCTACATTTAGGGCTTGAATAGGACTAGAGAAAGGCGTGGCCCAAATTGTCTGCTGACGATCACTTAAGAAGATGGTGAACCATCTGAGAACCGTGCCCCCGCTATTACTCTCCTTCAACCTAAGAAGGAGCCTATCATGGGGCACGGTATCGAAGGCTGCTGATAAATCCAGTAATATCAGTACTGCTTTGCCTCCGATATCAAGTACATTTTTGATGGTTTCAACAACTTCTAACAGGGCAGTTTCAGTACTGAAATTCGTCCTGAAGCCTGATTGACTCGGGTGAAGCATCTGATTTTCTTCGATAAAATCAGTCAGGGTTGCGTTGACATACTTCTCTACCACTTTAGAAAAAAACGGTAGTAGAGATATCGGCCTGTAGTTGCTGACTACTAGCGGATCTGCAGTAGGCTTTTTTAAAAGAGGGAGAATTTTTCCATGTTTCCAAATTTCAGGCAGCCTTCCCTCGTACAACGACAAATTTAATATTTTATTCACAGCAGGATTTATGACTTCGGCAATTGTTGCCAGTATTTTTGCTGGAATAGGGTCAGTGGGTGATCCCGACTTTAAGGCTGACATGATCTTTAAGGAGGTTTCCTTAGTCATAGGAACAAACTCCAACAGAGTATTCCCACTAGAAACATTTATAGGAGAAGAGTTAGGCAAGCTACTAATCACATTCTGTCCGGAACTCCCAAACGAGTCTTGGATTTTTTGGATTTTATTATAAAAGAATTGGGCCATTTCCTTAGCCCACATGGCCGTGGGAGAAAAAGGGCTTTTTGAGGCAAGGGGAACCGTGAAATCTTTTACAATCTTAAATAATTCCTTCGCACAGTTCTCGGCTTGTTCAATTTTTCTGGCCAGGAATTGTTTTTTTCCATCATGGAACTTAGCATAGTGGACCTTCAACGCACCTTTATATATTAGTTTTTCCTGTGGATCGAAGTTCCTTCTCCATCGCCGTTCTAGGATCGTACATGCACTTTTACTCTTTCTCAGAGACTCAGTAAACCATGGTGCTGAGTTCCGGCCTTGCTTGGCTACTCGTAGTTTGATAGGGGCCAATTCCATGCTGTACTCCCGGAGCCAATTTTCCAGCGCATAAACATCGTGCTCCAGATTGTTTTTGACCACCAGGGGAAATTTATTAAGCATATATCAGTTGATTCAGGGGTTATTTGATTAAAAGACCTGAAAGTCTCTGAACGGGGATTACAATATCTCAAAGGTTTGATTAAAATCTTAGCTATTGTAAAATTGACCAAAAAATGGTCACACCAGATAATATGCTCAGGGACCTCTACTTCCAACTTCGTAGTGGAAAAGATCTGGTCTAAAGTATGGCCTTTTTCATGCGTATAGTATGTTCTCGTTACTTTTGTAATCCAGTACTGGGTGCCTAGACTTAGTACTGGGACCTTTATCCAAAACAGGTAAGTAATTACGTTTTCACAATTTATACGAGTTTTAAAGAATATTTAAAGTTTGCAGAAATTGACAGAAGAAATTTCACAGAAAAACAGTCAATTGTTTCCTATGGAAGAAAATTGGGTTACTGGTAAGTACGGTTGTGAATATTTTTCAGGGTCAGTGCTGGGTACCAAGATCCAGCACTGGGAGCTCACCTAATAGCAGGTGAGTATTTTCGTTTTCGTTACTCGGCTGATTTTTGGTGAATATTTAAAGTTTTTAAAAGTCCACACTTAGAAGAAATTTCAGGAAAAACCAGTCAATGTTCCCCTATGGAGAAAATTGAGTTATCGGCTTTAAGGTAAGTACTCGACTGGCAGAGTTAAGGTTCTGGGCATAGACTTAGGGGTCAGGTAGGTACAGTTGTTACACCCTCAGCAGCACAGGGGCAGCCGGGTGCAGAGAGAGTTAGGCCCAATGTTATCCTATGGGAGGAAGGGGGCCTTGGTTGGTGGCTGCTGACTAGCAGGCCACACGGCTGTGGGAGCTGGGCTCCTGGTCACTTGCTCAGGGCAATTGGGGAAGTAGATAGGTGTAGAGGTTACACTGCCAGGGCCACTCGGGCGGCTGGGTGCAGGGTGCTTTTGAGCCTTCAGGCGCTCAATTGATTTCAATGGGAAAGCTCCGGTTTAGAAAAGGACTGCAAGCTCGGGGACGAAGATTCTTCAGGTGCCACCACCACTTCGAGAGGTAAGTTGGGTAGTTGGAGGATAGGTAGGTACCCCGGAGTTGGGCATAGGGGGCTGCGGGGCGCCGGGTGCAGGGGTGCCTTTTGGTGTCGGGGAATCTTACCCTCTGTTGATCGCGGTTGCGGGGGGAACCTGGTTCTGAGGCTGCAGGCTTCTTCAAGAGTGTCGAGGGAGGTCCTTGGGTTCCGGACTCGGGGTCACAGTCGCCGTGGGGTCGCCCTCGTGGTCTTTGTCCACTCCGGCACAGGCCAGGCTTGGCGGGTGCAGAGTGTGAAGGGTTCGCAGTTCCGGGCTGATTCCAGGGATTAGAAGGAGATTTTGAGTAGAGCCTCTACTCATGGGAGTCCCAGGTGCTTAGAGCCAAAAGGTAGCCAGGTCCTCCGGGGTTTGTGAGGTTGCTGGCCACAAGAGGTGCCGGGTTGTAGCAGGAGCGGGTTCGAGGGTCGACAGGCCGGTAGGGCTGGGGCCAAAGCAGTTGGTGTCTTCCTCTTCTTAGCAGCTGCAGGGCAGGTCTTCTTTCTTTTTGCTCTTCTTTGTATTTCGGAATCTGGGGAAGGAAGGTTCAGGGTGCCCCTAAATACTAGATTTAGGGGTGTTACAGGTAGGTAAAGGGCAGGGACCATTGGCTCCCTGTCCTGGGGTGAGTACACCTCCTATTCTGCCACCCTCCTGTGGGAGGGGGGCAGTAGCCTAGTCCTGAATGGGCAGGGCCTCCCATCTTCAAGATGACGAGCGCCCCGGAGATGTGTTTCACCTCGCCTCCCCCACCTGAGGGGTGGGGTTGGCAGGCTGGCACATCCCCTGTCCTTATTTGGGGTTTCCGGCCAAGCTTCCCGCCAGAGTGGGGGTTGCAAGTGGCCTGGGGAAGCTCACAGAGGCGACATGCCTTTGAAGCTTCCCCCTGCCCATCCTGGGGGAGGAGATCTAGCACCTCGCCCAGGATGTGCATTGTTGCAGGCCCAGAAGGGCAGGGGCTCTCCTACCCAGGGGTCCAGCAACATGTCTGCTGTGTGGCAGCCTAGGCAGCCTCTCAGACCAGACGTGGATTGTAGGTTAGGTTTCAGGGGGCATCTCTAAGATGCCCTCTGTGGTGCTTGGTACATTAAATCCCACACTGGTATCAGTGTGGGTTTAATGTGCTGACCAGTTTGATACCAAACTTCTCAGTCTTCAGTGTTGCCATTATGGTGCTGTGGAGTTCGTATTTGACAAGCTCCCAGCATCATATACTCTTATATGGCAGCACTGCACTTACAGTGCCCAGGAATGGACCTGGGTGCTGTAGGGGCACAGGGCTCATGCTCCTGTGCCCACACCACTGACATAGGGCACCCAGCTAGAGCGGTGGCTGATGCATGCCAGGGCAGTGTAGGTTGTGGGCATGGCAAACAGGGATGTGTGCCATGTCGACTTTGGGTGGAAGGTTTTGGTTTAGGGAAGGAACATAGGCCCTGGGCACCTGATTGACAGGAGCCCAGGGCACACTCAGTCAAAGTACATTCAGCAATTTAGCAAAAAGTGGGGGCATACCATGCAAGAAAGATGGCACTTTCTCATACCTCTTGATTCCGTAGTGGTGTCCAGCGCTTGCAAAAGGGCTAACTCACAAACATCTGGCGATGCACCTCCCTCAGACAAGGAATCTAAACTTATAGATGCTGCGTGGAAATGAGTGGCTGCTCAAGCCACTAACCACTGGCACAACAGGGCCTATTAGCTAGGTACGACAGGGCACACTAGGATGAAATGGAGCAACTGCTCCAATATCTCCCAGATGAACACAAAATCAAGGCACAAGAGTTAGTTCACGAGGGTAAACTAATTTCTAACTCGCCTATCAGATGTGCTCCAGATGCCGCTGACACTGCGGCTAGGGAGATAAATACCAGCATTATCCTCAGAAGACTTGCATGGCTTAGGATTTCAGGGTTTAAACCTGAGGTTCAGCAATCCATTTTAAACAGTCCTTTTGACAGGCAGCACCTGTATGGTGATGAGGTCGATCAGGCTTTATAAAAAATTAAAAAGGACACAGATGTAGCAAAGTTTAGGGGAGCACTCCAGTCTCCATCAAAATGAGGTTCCTTTTGCTGCTCCTTTTACAGAGGAGGGTCGAAAACCACATCTTCAGACCCGAATGTTTCCTCGTATAAAGGCAACACTCAATTCTCTCCCTCTAGCGGTTTTTACAGAGGAGGATATAGAGGAAACTATTCCAAAGGTACAGTAGAGGTGCCACAGCTTGTACCTCCCCTTCTCCCAACAAACAGTGACTTGCCAACATTCCCCCCAATTATTTAACACCTGGGGGGGGGGAGACTTCAACAGTTTCTCCCCATTTGGCAGTCCATAACTTCCAACAAATGAGTGATCGATCTTATCCAACATGGTTATTGCCTGGAGCTTACCACCAAACCTCCAAATATTCCACCTCGCACTCACAAACTGTCATCATACCACTTACAGAACCAGTTTTATTACAGTACCAAGGTTCAGGAGTGGACTCTCTCTACCTTCTAATCCCCCAAAAGGACGGCTCCTTAAGAAAAATTTTGGATCTCGTGTTAATCCTGTACATACTGTCAGAACACTTCCATATGGTAATGCTCCAACAGGTGCTTCCACTTCTACAGCATTGCAATTTTATGTCCACACTAGACTTGAGCCGCATACTTTCACATTTCGGTCCATCCAGCTCATCGCAAATATCTCAGATTTCTGATAGCAGGGAAACACTATTAGCTCAAAGTACTCCCTTGCGGAGTAACTCCTGCTCCCAGAGTGTTTACCAAATGTCTAACAGTAGTGGCAGCTCATCTCAGAAGACAACAAATTCACGTCTTCCCGTACTTAGACAACTGGCTCATCAAAACCAGCACACACCAGAAGTGTCTAAACCAACTCAGACCACGCTAAACTTGCTCCACCGATTGGCTTCATAGTCAACGTGCAAAAGTCTCATCTACAGCCTTTATAAATACGATCTTATCTGGGAGTGATTCTCAAAACTCATACAGCTCTAGCCTCTCCCAGTACAGCCAGAATTCGCAATATTTAAACTCTGCTTTACAGTTTCAAGTCAATCAAACCTTAACAGCCAAAACCTTTATGCAACCGTTAGGAAGGATGGCATCATGCATTATATTAGTGCCTCATTCACGACACATGCGTCCTCTACAGGAATGCTTAGCACGTCAGTGGAATCAGTCACAGGGTCAATTAACAGATCTAGTGTTGGTAGACAGCTGCACCCATCGCTCTCTGCAGTGGTGGAACCCACAAAATGTATCAAAAGGGCAGCCCTTTATCGACCCTGTTCCACAGATCGTGCTAACAGCATACGCATCACTCACAGGTTGGGGTGCACATTTCCACAATACCGCAATTCAGGGTCTCTGGGACAACAAGCACAACCGTTTCCTGTAGGAAGCTGGCTCTATATATACCATACCAAAATGAGATATAGTGTGCACGGAGTCCAGTGGAACCCCAAAGGTAGGCAGGGGTAAAGTTAGATAGCACCTTACTCGCTATTTGTGGTAGAGCAGTAAGGCTTCATCAGAGGACAGTGTGTTAAGCATTTGTTGTACACAGTCAGCAAATGAATTCACACACTCAAAGACTGAACTTCGACCAATTGTTTTTGTATAAAAAATATTCTTTTAGTTATTCATTTCCTAGAACCAAGCAAGCCTGGCACAGGTAAGTGATAAATACTTTGCAGTAGATATACAGTTTGGATTGTAATTGTATATGCACTTTGTTTTGACTTATAGTATTGTTAATGAGAATGGAATGCTTTGTAAATATAGTACATATACTTTGACTAGGGCTTTTAGTAAAATTACAGTTAAGTTACTTTTGAGATTACTTTTCTTACACAGTGCAGTATGCCTGGATACTGCACTGGGAAATTTCCTGTAAACAGGTAAGTAAAAGTGTTTTTGTTAGTACAATCTTAAAGAATTTCTTTAGGTTTTCCAACTCCACACACAGAAATTTTTCACAGAAAAACAGTCAATGTTATCCTATGGAGCAAAATAGTGTTAACGGTTTAAAGATAAGTACTTTGTTGTGGGAGTTGGTGTTCTGGGGTTAGACTCAGGGGTCCCCCAGGGTCACGAATGCACTCTAGTTACACCATCAGCAGCACTAGGGCGGCCGGGAGCAGAGTGTTGTGGCCCAATGTTATGAAATTGGGATAGGGGCCCTCCGGTCGGTGGCTGCTGGAGAGCAAGCCACCAGGTTGTGGGAGCCAAGCTCCTGGTGTTTGTCTCAGGGCAAAGGGGATCCGGTTTTGCACAAAAAGTGCACCCGCAACGGCGCAGGGGCAGCTGGGTACAGGGTGCTGTTTTGGCGTTGGGTGCCCTGTTGTTTTCAATGGGGATTTTCAGTTTTGGTTTTTAGCTGCAGGCTCAGTCCAGGAAGACGTCCGGGAGGAACCAACATCTGGGCAGGTAAGTTGTAGGACTCGGTGACATAGGTGCACCTCGGGTTCTTTTCTCCAGGGCGGCTGGATGCAGGGGTGTCTTTTGAGGTCGGATTTCACCTTACCGGGCCACTCGCGGTTGGGGGGAGGGAGGGGGGGGTCACTGTGCAGAGGCAGCAGGCCTGGAGGGGTCAACCCATGGTGGACTCGGACTCTGGGGCGCAGGGGGACTTCGCTGGGACCGGTGGGCCACTCGAACTCTGGCTGTAGGCGACAGGTACATTGGTGGTTCCAGGTGTGGGGTTTCTTTTTCCTCAGCAGGCTCAGTCTTTCTTTGGTGTTTCTTCTGAACAGAGCTGCTGTTCACAGGGGATCTAGTCTTTGTTGAAAGCAGTCAGTCCTCCCAGGGGTTCTGGAGGTCGCTGGCTGCAGGACAAGACGATTTTTGGCGCAGGATCTCTGGAAACTGCAGACGGGCTATTCGAGCTGGAGCCAAGTCAGTTGTTCTCTGCAGTCTCCTCTGCTGGGCGTCTTCTTTCGTCCTTTTTCTTCTTAGGTTGCAGGAATCTGAGTTCTTGGTTCAGGGCTGCCCCCTAAATACTGTATTTAGGGGGCGTTTTAGGGGTCCCGAGGTCAGTACCCAATGGGCTACTGACCTTAGGGTGACTACACCCTTGGTGTGCTCACCCCATGTGGGGAAGTGACCACAATCCCTAATCCTGATTGGGGAGTGCCTGCCATCTGTAAGATGCCAACCCCACCCCTCAGGTGGGGGAGGTGAGGTGAAGCCTCCTTCGTGAACCCTGCCCATCCTGGGGGAGGTAGCTTGGCACCTCGTCCCAGGATGTGCATTGTTTCAGGCCTCCGAGAGCAGCAGGCTCTCGACCCAGGGATCCAGAAACATGTCTGGTGGTGGCAGGCTGCGCAGCCACTCAGTCAGGTCACTGGTAGTTGGTCGTTTTTCAGGGGGCATCTCTAAGATGCCCTCTGTGGTGCATTTTACATTAAATCCCACACTGGCATCAGTGTGGGTTTAATTTGCTGAGAAGTTTGATACCAAACTTCCCAGTCTTCAGTGAAGCCATTATGGTGCTGTAGAGTTCGTAATGACCAACCTCCCAGCACCATATACTCTTGATGGCAGCACTGCACTTATAGGGCCCAGGACTGGCCCTGGGCACTGTAGGGGTGCAGGGCTCATGCACCTGTACCCTCACCACTGGCATAGGGCACCCAGATAGAGAGGTGACTGATGTATGCCAGGGCAGTGGTTTGTGGGCATGGCACACAGGGGTGGGTGTGTGTGTGTGTGTGTGTGTGTGTGTGTGTGTGTGTGTGTGTGTGTGTGTGTGTGTGTGTGTGTGTGTGTGTGTGTGTGTGTGTGTGTGTGTGTGTGTGTGTGTGTGTGTGTGTGTGTGTGTGTGTGTGTGTCCGTGTGTGTCCGTGTGTGTCCGTGTGTGTGTGTCCGTGTGTGTGTGTCCGTGTGTGTGTGTGTGTGTCCGTGTGTGTGTGTCCGTGTGTCCTTGTGGGGACTTGAGTGTGATAACACACTCACGCTGTGGGGACTTGATTGCACTGTGGGGACTTGAACCCAAGTCCCCACAAGGCAATGTCTTCTAAATGATAAAAAATGACTTGAACAACATCTGTGCCAATTTTTACAACTTTAAAAAAAATGACCTTGTGGGGACCTGTGTTTCATCAAGTGTGTTTATATTTCTGCTCAGCTCTGCCCCTGTAGGCAGGAGGCGGTACTGCGGTCTTAAACACACTTTGCATTTAAACACACTTTGCTCACCAGAAAAACCCACTATCAGCCAGAAGGCTAGACATTTGAAAGGAAAAGCTTTCTAACTTGTGTTTATCCAAATATTTTTCATAAATATTAACCTTTTCTCTATTTATTAAAATAAAACTTTGTTTACATGAAGCTGCTGAATTTAGATTTTTTTGAGCCTGAAAATTGTTAGTGCTCTTATGAACATCACTAAAAGCAAAATAGGTCAGTTTCAAGTCCCAAAATACTTTGCTATTGCCATTTGATCCTTATCTGCAACAAAACATTGATGGTGCACTACACTGATATTCAATATAAACTGATTTTATAATTTTTTTGCACATAATCTACAGGCATCAATGCCTATTGTTACATTTTAATGCTTGTACCAGGAATTTAGAGTCTTTATTTTGCTTTTCCTTTGTTTGTATATTAATATGCACAATGTAATATGAACTTTTAGATAATGGCTAGATGATTGAATGACTACGGTTGCATTTTGCAGTGAAAGATGATGGTATTCCGGATGGTCTGAGAAAGAGGGGGTGGAATCCCATTCATTTTAAATGTGCTGTTCTCAACTACTCACATGCACCACTTCATGCATGAGAATGATACAGGGCAATGGTGTGTTTGGAGATCTTAACTGTCTGCACAGCAACCAGCTCCAAAATAACTTTTAGAACATTATATTGAAGTTTCAGCGATATGAGAAATACCATCTTGTGCACGTTCTACTGTGTTATTCTGTGCCCTGGTATTGTGCCGTCTTTTGCTGTCTGTTATGCTCTGTAATTTCTCTTATTCTGTGCCATGTTACGGTCCCAGTTTTTGCTTTCTGTTATTTCTCTAATTACTGTTATCCTGTGCCTCTGTAATTGTACCTCTGATCTGTGCCTCTTTGCCCGTTTTCCTTCTCCCTGTTTTTCCTGTAGTTACCGGCTTTCCCATCACTGCTGCCCCTGCGGCCCCTCCCCCCTGCCGGTTTCCCGCTCCCGCCTCCCAGCTGCGTTTCCCTCCCCCTTCCCTATTTAATGGCGGCTACTGCGAGGGCGCACGGGCAAGACCCCTGACCTCCCGGCCAGGGTCCTGCTCTCTCCCACAGCAGCCCCGCTGGTGTGCCACCACCGCCGACCCAGCATCACCCCTGCCAGTAGGTTCGAGGCGTCTGTCTGCCTCTCTGCCGGTGCACGTTCTACTTTCTGTTATTCTGTGCCCTGTTATTTTGTGATTCTTTTGCTGTCTGTTAAGCTCTGTAATTTCTCTTATTCTGTGCCCTGGTATTGTGCCGCTTTTTGCTGTCTGTTATGTCTCTAATTACTTCTATCCAGTGCCTCTGTTATTGTGCCTTAGATCTGTGCCTCTGTGCTTGTTATTGTGCCTTCTGTTTTTTGTGCCTCTTTGCCGGTTTTCCCTCTCCCTGTTTTTCCTGTTGTGCCCTACTTTTCTACCGCTGCTGCCCCTGCAACCCCTCCATCGCCGGTTTCCCGCTCCCGCTGCGCCTCCCTCCCACTTCCCTATTTAACGGCAGCCATGTGCAGCGGGCGCGCCTCTGGCATGCCAAAGGCAAGCCCGTCTGCGACCAGACCAGCGCCAGGGACACTGCTTCTCTGACCGCCCACCGTTACGATTCTGCTGCCATCCTCACACTCAACCCCCAAAGGAATAACAACTGCAAGCTGTCCACGCTGAACACCACCCATCGCCAGTTCTCCTGCTGCCACTGCTGCTGAACCTTCACCACCCTCCGCACCACCAAGGCCCCTGCCCCCACGCCCGACGCCGACACCACCGAAGCCCTGAAGTGCATCATTCCCAATGTACGCTCCCTGCACAGACACGCCATAGAGATTTGGAACCTTCTTGACACCCTCTCACCAGACGTCGTCTTCTTCACAGAAATCTGGACCAACACCTCCTCTGCCCCTGACATCGCCTCTGCCATCCCCAATGGATACAAGATCCAGAGGAAGGACTGTCCCAACCGCCCAGGAGGAGGACTCACCATTGCACACAAGAGCTCTGTCTGTCTCTCCACCTCCACCACGAACAACTCATCCACCAACATGGAACACCTCCACTTCCAGATCTCAACCAGCCGTAAAACAACTCTAAGCAGCACCCTTGCCTACAGGCCACCCGGACCTTGAACAGTGCTCACCACTACCATCGCCAACCTCGTTGCCCTCAGTGCCATCGCATCCACGGACTACATACTCATCGGAGACTTCAAATTTCACCTCGACAACCTCAATGACCCCAACTCCTCCACCCCCCTGGACAACCTCACCAACCTCTGACTGCAACAGCTCATCACCACCTCCACCCACATGGCATCCTCACAGGAGGCAACAACGTCCACTTCAGCCACACCTCGCAGCCCCTCTGGACTGACCACCTCTGCGTTCCACTCCACGTCAACAAACCCACCGCTCTCAAACCTACACCCTGCCCATCTCGAAGGAACTGCAGCAAGGTCACTGAGGACCCCCCTTAACTCCACCCTCAACCGCGATGCGCCCCACCCCACCTCGCCTGACGCCAACGTCGCTGCAAAAGAACGACACAGATGGATCACCAATTGCGCAGACGAACTCGCACCCCTTCGCAACCCAGACAGACAACACTCCAGAAAGGCCAACTGGTTCACCGGCAACCTCCATGAATCCAGACGCACCTGCAGACGTCTCGAGAAGAATTGGAGGAACAGCAAATCTTCGGAAGACCGCACTACATACAAGAACGCCATGGCAGAGCACCACCAACTCATCAGATCAACCAAAATACCTTCATCCAGAACAAGATCACCGCCAACCCCAGCAACTAGAAGGAACTCTTCAGCATTAGCCAAGAATTCACTAAACCCCCAGTGAAGTCACGGACATCACCCTCTCCCAGGACCTCTGCAACAAGCTCAGCGCCTTCTTCCATCTAAAATTCAAGTCCCTCTATGACAACTCCAACAAACTGACACAGGACGACTAAACCACTCACTCCCCCACCAACGACAGTCAACCCATCATCTCCGCCTGGACCCCAGCCACCACAGAAGACACTGACTCAACCATGAAAAGCATTCACTCAGGAGCACCCACAGACCCCTGCCCTTCCCACATCTTCCACAGAGGTGCTGCTGCCATTGCAACAGAACTACGACGCACCATCCACAACTCCTTCGAAACTGGAATCTTTCCTGATGACTGGAAACGCGCAGAGGTCAAGCCCCTTCTCAAGAAGCCCTCGGCAGATCCTTCAGACCTCAAGAACTACCGACCCATCTCCCTCCGTCCCTTCACAGCCAAAGTGACCAAGAAGACCGTCAATGCCTAACTAATGAAGTTCAGTGAAGGGAACTCCATCTACTCCATCCAAGGACTTTGGCACTGAGCCCCTGAGTCCAGTAATGGCACCTGCAAAATGTTACTGTGATGTGAGTGTGAGGGCCTGCCGTACAGTCCAGGGTAATTGTTGGACCCCAGGAGAAAAGGCTCAATAAGCCAATGTGATTCAAGCAGTGGTCCAGATAGCCTATCATTTTTGGAAAATTACCCACTTCATATCTAGGTCTAGGGCAAAATGTAAATTACGCTGGCTTAATTTGTGTAATTTCAGAAAAATTAAGCCATTATGCCAATTTATATGCCCATTGTGGTAACAATTTACAGTGAATGGTGTAATTCACTGTAAAAAAATGGCCACAAATACACAGGAACAGCCAAACGCAAATGACTGTGTTCACAGTGCTTCTATTTAACATGTTGTTGTGCCAAAAACTAATACAGGGATGCATTTTGTGCTAAAATATAATACGAAATGACGGATTTCTATTTCATGTGATTGAACTTAATTGTATGTAATTGTGCCATATTTCACATAATTACACTGAACTATATATGTGCTTATGAAATTAAAAAAACATAAATTACCTGTATGGTAAAGTCCTACATTGTAAGGTATCTATAAATAGCCTTCGTGGTACTTTCCTGCACAGTAAACACTACCTGGCAAAGGTGCTATGTGGTGAAGGATGCATTGTAAAGTTGACATACCCAAAATGGCAGTTGGGACAGTCCCACTGCAAAAGAGGGTGTCATTTTTTAAAAATTTCTGAGCTCTTTGCTTAGCAAAACTGGTGAAGGTTAAATATTGAATTCCCAAAGTTATGAGGTCTTGAACCTTGAACTCTCCTACTCAAGAATTACATTGCACCTTTACCCGAAGATACACCAAGCAATGGCATCCTATAAGTGAGACATTGGCATGGGTTGATCTAAACTCTGCACTGATATTTATATTACCGAGATAGAGTGCTCCTGTGATGCTCTGTTCTACTGCCAGGCATCACTGCGCGCTCAGTTCTGAGAGAAGGAGGGATGTTAGTAATAGCTCAGTTGAAATTTTTTTTGAGATCAGCATGGTTACATGTTAAAATCTCAATAGAATAGCTGATGAGACCTCTATCTGTTACCAAAATCTGTGTGTAAACTGTTACGATCCAATCCAAGAAGACAGTGCAGAGGGACATTGTGTCTTTTGCATCTACAAGTTTCACTTGGTACTTGTATAGTACCTGCCCCTTGTCTTAAGGAGGCTTCCACTATTCCTGCCCATGCCATTGCTGTCTTGTGCTTTAGTGAAATCTGTGAAAATGCTTTTGATTACACTGTGCCACAATAATCAAACGTTTTCCTTGTGTCCCTATATCATTTTTAGCACTGTGTTTCAATCTAACTCGGTGGATTAAACTCACCTCTGCAGGTTGCACGTTTAATTTCTCAACACAGTCTTTTGGTCACCAAGAGTTAATGAAATGAACTAGAAGAATACAAATTACATTTCCAAAAGCTCTGTTTAAAGTGCTTATCATAAAAGCACCAGATCCATGTTTTTTAATAACAAAAATGGCTGTTTCTACCAACCATGAAAGTGTGATGCATTGGTTTCTCGGTCTTACATGTTTTAATAGATTTAAGCCTGTGTCATGTACCTCAACAGTCAGAGCGACACTCACCTCAAGACCAGAATACTGTAATCAAAAGATTAAAGCACAAGGGACCTTGTCCAGGAAGGTATTTGCTTAAAAAATGCATCCATCCTCGTGGAAGGCCCTTCTCGCGAAAAGAGGGCCTTGGCCGTGGGGGTTGAAGCACCACATTAAAAGTGAGTGCGTTAGAATGCACTTTTAAACTTGGCTGCTCAGCAGAGGAAGCTCAGTTAAAAGGCCTCCACTGTCC
The DNA here is from genome assembly GCF_964204655.1 of Triturus cristatus. Taxonomy (NCBI): domain Eukaryota; kingdom Metazoa; phylum Chordata; class Amphibia; order Caudata; family Salamandridae; genus Triturus; species Triturus cristatus. The sequence goes on from NC_140580.1 coordinate 120,766,436, forward strand.
TCGCATTCTCCAGGTCATGTTTACTTTTCATAAGAAGGAAAAGCACCAGAATAAGGATAAATGAACTGATTGTTTAAGCCAAAATAAAACCGGGATTATTTCTTATAGTTTACAAATTAATTTAGATACAGCACATGAAAGTGTCAAGCGGCTGCTGAACTTCTACCTTGCCGCTCTGTGCCATTGCAAGATCCTGACCCTCTGTGACCTCTTTGGATTTTAAATATGTTGTTTTGCACCTTCTCCCGGGCTTAAGAATGGAAACTCCCTGCCCTGTTACTGCGCGGGCGGAGCTTTACACTTTCAAAGAGGAAAGCGCGATTCACCTGCATCCTCTGAGACAGTCCCTTCCCCCTCCTGCTGATGCGAGGTGAGGGCTTGTATTGTCATTCCAGGGGATGCGAACGAGGTGCGAAGAAACGCTCTTGCAGGACAAAGGGCCTCGCCTGACACTCCCAGCCCCAGCCAAGTCGCTTTGACCCCCTGGCACCAGTGTCTGTAGATTTTTTAGAACTGCACTTACTTCACCAATTCTTACATGCCCACAGCACAAAGGCTTAATTAAAGCAAGGTAAATGTTTCAGTGAAAAATAAACATGTTCAAAGCTGCAGCAGTTTAACATTCGTTTTTTGTCTTCATTGTCATTTTATTAATTATACACATAAAACTCCATCAGTGTTGTTCATAGTTCCAGATTACTGTTTCACAAACTGCACGGCAGAGTACAATTTCGATTGTCTTATTTTTAGTAGTTCCAATCCAAGCGCTCAAGTGTGTTGTAAAATAAAGCAACCTCACTAAAAGAGCCGAAGTGGGCTTCTGAAGTCTTCAATCGGTTGAAGAACTATTTCACGTTCTTTGACTATTGTGAAAGAGCTGGGCCACAGAAGCAAGTGCCCATTAAAACACATATATATTGCAATTCGACATCATTACTTTTTTCCAGAACTAGTAGGAAAACCTATAGCTTTGACTTCAATATACATTTAGGTAAAAATGTTGACTGCATGCTAATGTCTGTGTGTTTTCATAGGCGGGTCCTTTACAGTCTAATGGTCTTCATTTTCTTATTTAAAAAACCCTGCCCTTTATAAGATCACCGCTTGACAGTGGTCTAAGTGGGCGGGATCGGCAGGGCACAGCGAGCCCCTACTTCTATAATTCATTAGATCCCGTGCCCCTATTTTTCTCGTTTTAATAATGCGTCCCAGGACGGCAGAAATCGCCAAGGCCTGTAGAGAAGTTCGGGGACGGGTGGTGCGCAGAGAAGGAAAGGGACTCTGTCTTTTCTTTCTTGCCAGAGAAGGCAAGCACAGTGTGCACTTCTGCTCCGTCGCTGGCAGCTGATCCCCCCCCTCCCTTCCTCTTGAAATCCGTGACTTCAAGAAAGGGTTCTCATCCTCTCTTTCCTCCTTTCGTGTATTTGCTCCCCTGTGAAATGGATCCAAAAAAGAAAAATACTTTTGCTGCAAGTGTTGTCTTTTTCTGACATTATTCTATTCCAGAGTACAGCCTTGGGACGGAGAGAAATAAAAGATTCAAAATATGAAAAATAAAGAAAAAACTAAAAGCATGACAGTGTTCACACAGCGGCCAGATTGAGTTTCCCAGTGAGGCGCTACTTTTGTTTTATCTTTTCTTTGAAAAAGCAGTGTGCACCATTCCTGGAGATACTGCAATGCTGGATTGATGGGTGGATGAGAAAACAAAATGCGTACCACGGCTAGGTGTTCATGGATGTGGTCCATTTACCATACTGCTTTCGTTTTGTAAGGACATAAGCAACGGGCATTGAAGCGGGTCCATTCCGAGCCCTGTAGTCATGTCCTTAACTTTCAGGCACAATCACTCACAGATTTCTGAATAGTGAGTGTGAATGCATTAAGTTAACCATGTTGTTCCTGCTTACATTTCACATGCTTAACTAAATCTTGCATTCCCTATGAGTGTTTGCGTTTTTTCAGGATGTTGTTACGTTTTTTATGCAGCATATTCCTCTTGTCTAGTGCGTAATTTGCACTGAGTCACATCCAGATATTTATAGCAGGGCACAATTGGGTTGTAGTTGAAGGCCATGCAAGTTTCTCTCAGTGGGGCAGTATGGTGTTCAGTGGGGGAGAGGATGTGGCACTATGGTCAGAGCTGCCGAATTGGAATTGGGGAACCAGGTTCAGCCTTCATGACCAGTCCACCAGACCACTCTCCTGAGGGAGCACATTCACATGCTAGGTCTAAGAAGGCCCTGCAAGACCATAGAAGCCCTGGTGTCTTAGCACCAGCAGGTTTACCCTAGTGGGGGCAAGTGTGGGTTAACCTTGGAGGCCTGTCCCCTCCAATCCATACTGAAGTTCACCTCTAGTGTTGCGGGCAGGCTTATGAAGCAGCACACCCTGGAGCAAGGTCACAGGACCCTTGAGAAGTGCCAGCTCTAGGGCGGTTCGACCCGTGTGTTCCCACCGGGTGCTGACTTTAGGTGGCCCTTTGTCTTCTGTAACATTCCCTATACAATGATTTACACACATATTATTGATTGTCTCTGTGTAGTGTGTGTGATGTAAAGTGCTCCGAAACCCTACACTGGTATGAGTGGTGCTGTGAATCAAATTAAATGCATCTGAGAGAGAGTGTGGTTATGGAGAATTGAGGGGCACTTGTAAAGGGTGGTAGTGTGGGAGCCCATGGCGAAGGTGGTCATTGGGGGCACCAACAAACATTGTTGCACAGGGTACCACCAGCGCTAAAGCCGGCCCTGCCCTTGAGGCCAGTCCGCCTCACCCATTGGTACCTCCATTGACCTTGTGTCAGCAGTAGTGGCTGCAACTCACCAGGGATTGGTAAAGCAGGATTTGCACGCACACCAAACTATGTTCGCAAACTTCACATTTCTCTGCTTCATGCTCAAGCACTTTTAAGACGTGCTGCCTGCTTTGGGGCCACTGGAATTATGCAGCAAAATAAGACAAAATTACGCCGCATGGTTGACGAGATTATGCAGCAAAAAAAGACTGCAAGATAATGCAGTATATTTTCTGACACTTTATTATTTTGCTATTTTTACACATGCTAACAGTCTCTGGAAAGATTTTGCGTTATTAGTACCAGTGTATCATACAAATGCAGCAGGGAGAAAGGTGATCAGTCAACCTTTACAAAGGGCCGTCCACTACGCAGCAGCACAAGTCAAATTCTTTTAGTAACTTTTGATCCGTTTGAGCTACAAACCATTTATTAGTTAAAATTGTCAGATTATGCAGCAGATGATGTATTAAATGGCAAATATGGCAGAGCCATGATTATATAGAAAACTTTTGCAGACTAGAATATTTTCCCATTCATGTTTGTACTGCTCTTGTGGAAAAAGGGAGAAGTGCTGATGACAGAAACTCCATGGATCAGAGACAAATGGCTTGTGCTTCCACCTTTAAGCGTATAATGGGACATTCTGTGATTGGAAACGTATCCCACTTTGTGATTGTATTTTAATGTCAATAACTCATATTAAACCTTAAATAATTATGCGTATCCATGCATTGAATTAAATAACATAATAAGCTGTAACTGGTCAGTGAAATGTCAAACAAATACTAAAAATTGGGATGTTTTGCGCATTCTGACCACACCTGACTCCGCCCACTGATCCAGTTCTCAGGTTATTCCCGCCCTCTGATTCTCCACCCACAGTTCCCCTACTTTTTTTACCCCACTTCAACCACTGTCGCTAGAGCATCATTTCTTTTAGTTAAAAGCAGGGATATTAGAATTGTGTGATTGTGCGTCCGCTGCAATTTCAGCATAGTTATATGGTTATAGTGGATTTGCTGCATTTTCCACATAATCCTTAACCTGCCACACAATCTGCTGATTTAAACAAAACATTGTTTCTAGCACAGTCGGTTCAAAAGTTACTAAAAATACAGCGGCACGTGTTGCCGCATAGTGGAAGGCCCTTTGCAAAGGTTGACTGGTCACCTTTCTGTTGCTTGTTGCTATATTTGAGTATTAAACTAATGCCCAGGCAGTGCTAACAAGTTTAAAAATGAAAAGCTAATGAAGTAATACTATCACAAGGTGTGCTACATCACGCAGCATAATGTGCCTATTCATGCCGCATAATTACCTCAAACAAGCCGCAAAATTTGGCCCTCCCCTGCCAAATAATTCCAGTGGGCCTGGTTAAAAGTCTTCCAGGGGACTGATCTCTCCACATCTCATGGTGTCCTTCTCCAAAGTATTTGACATATCATTGTACATTATTAGGCAGTATCCCTTCCTTTGAAAAAAATGCATAGCTATTTCTCGTAGTACCAGCTCCCGTCATTACCGTTTGATGTAAATTTTAGGCCTTTTTGAAATTTAAATTAAGCTGCGTAATTTCTAGAATGTCATGGTACACTTGTTATGCAGAATTCCAGAAATTGTGCCATTTCACATAACTACGTGCCATTTCTGGTAAACATTGACCGCAAGTGCATGGGAATAATGTGAAGGTCCAGAACGTGACCTTCTGTTGCTTGTGCCACTAATGTATATTTGTGCTATGTTTTTACTGCAAAACTCCTTTTGTGCTCACATGCAGCAGTAAACAATTTTCCTGACATTTTGCATGATTCCGCACAAATGATGCAAATTTTACACACTACCATTTTACACATATTACATAATCCTTTCTTGCAGATGTTGCCAGATGGATTCCCAAGCCATCTCTGTTTACCCCTCTTTTTTAGTGTATATACACATATCACCCTACCGTCCCGCTGATAAGGCTTGTGCTGTGTACTGCCTATATGCTTTAGTCATAACTATAATTTGAGTGCCTATCTCTCACAGCTCCTGCTCTACTCATAGGCACTGCACCCCAAGACAAGATAAGAGCATCTCTCTGGTTACTTATCCATGAAGTCAAAACACTTCCGTATAGAATGATTATAAATAAAACACTCTGACAGCCACACACGCCATGGTGTAGCATGCTACCTGTCCAAATAGGTGCAGTGGCACCCCACATGAATCACTGTACAATACAATAGCAGCGCCCAAATCCCTACTGTTGTTGGCATTTCATCCTGGCTCTGCCAGGCACCACTGTACCTGCTCCAGTACTGATAGCTGTGTCCTTATGCCCCATACTTGGACTTTGGCTACAATGCAGTGGGCTATTCACCTCCTTCCGCTCAGGTGCCACAGTTCCTGCTGCACTAATGATATATGTATCCCTCTGCTCTGTCCTGGGAGCAGTTTGCTCTTTGATACTCAACTCAACACTCTCTATGACCAAGCAAGTCAACGCCATCTCGTCCTCCTGTTTCAACACCGTCTGCATGCTCCGAAAGATCTACAGGTGGATCCCCACCAACACAAGAAAAACGGTAACCCAGGCCCTCGTCAGCAGCAGGCTGGACTACGGAAATGCCCTTTTCGCGGGAGACCCAGCCAAGCTGCTGAAACGACTGCAACGCAAACAGAACACCTCTGCACGCCTGATCCTCGACGTCCCTCGCCAAAGCCACATCATACCCCACCTGAGACCCGCACTGGCTCCCCGTCAACAAGAGGATCACCTTCAGGCTCCTCACCCACCCACACAAGTCACTCCATGACATAGGACCAGCATACCTCAACAGATGACTCACCTTCTACACCCCAAACCGTCTTGAGACCCTCACGGGTGAGTAGCGCGCTCTACAAATGTACTGATTGATTGATTCATTCATATTTCTGAGCCCTGGTAGTAGGTTGCTCTGGGCTCTTCACACCCATACACCCTAATGTAACTCCATGCTAGCTGCATTCTCGTGCTGGGAGCAGTCTGTAAAAGGCTCCTCAAACATCTGAGCCCTGGTGCCACTTAACCTCCTCAATCCCTATCTCTAGGGTTTCAGAGCTCTCCTCACAGATGAACTGAGTTTAAGAAAAGTGTGGTGTCTGGGTATTGCTTTTACATCAGTCACCATTAGATCCTCATTGAAAGATTACGTAGCAGTTCATGGGGTGGTTTCACTAGCATTCTTCTCCTTGTAACTGAATGTACTCTCATAGATGTCCCGATTAAATTTGGGGTGCGTAAAAGTTGTGTAATTGGCTTTCCTGAAACTACACATAATTACACGATATGCAAATTCAGCATTTAGCATTATATTTTAGTGCAAAATGCTTCTTCGTGCAAAAGATAAAAGTTCCCCGAATAACAGCTGCTTGCGCTCTAATTGTTTGACAAGCTCCCACGTTCACATACTATGATTTTGGTATGAATGGGGTATAATTGCATGGTGTGGTATTATGAAGCAATTTCAGAAATGAATTTCACATAAGTATAACTTGAAATTCCCAAAAATATGGGAAATTACACCATTGTGCTCAAAATTTCACCCAGGCCTAGAGTAAAATAAAAGAGATGTAATTACAGACATCAGGAAGATTCTCTTATGCCAAGATTCATTCAAAGAGGATGAGTAGGAGGCTGAGGTTAGGTTGCAGTCCTGCATCATGGAATCTTACTTCCTAGGTAGTACTACAAGGAATGGAGATTCAGCCCACGATTTTTAGACCAAGATGTAAATTCAGGGCCTGAATCACATGAGTTAGTAAATATTTTACAATTAAGAGCCTTATTACAATGAGGTTTAGACCGCAACCGACTGCTTGTCGTTTGCGGTCCAAACCGCATCAATTGCTGCGGTCCGACTGAAGCTTTATGATGCATTTGGTCGGAGACAGCAGTCGGAGGGTCTGACTGACACAATCTGCCCGTCGGTTGGTCGGAAAGGCCTCATAATCCCTTAAGGATGGCGTTTCTGCTGTCGGAATTTTGATGTTTTGCTTCCAACAGCCTTTCCATGTCGGCCTTTCCGACATGGAAAGGCTGTTGGAAAATGACATTGGGGCCCATAGCAGGGCCCCCTGGCCCACTGCATGTGGCCCTCCTGCACCGTGTGCCAGACGGCGCTGGGATGTTTTTAAACTTACATTTTTCAATGGGAGCTCTTTCTGTGGGCAGTTTCGGCCCGCCGCACAAGTTCCCATTGAAAAATGGAAGTTTGCGACAGCACCCTGTGTGGTCGCATCCTAATTGCGGGGTCGGAACCGCTGACCTGAGGTCGCGCGGTTCCCAATCTGCAACAATATCGGTCAGAAGCAACTCAGATGGCCCTTGTTTCAGATGTCAATTTGCCAATTTCTGTGCTTTAGACTCCCATTTTTATTCTTAAAAATGCATTTAGTTAAACATTGACAGACGCATTTCTTTATTTTTAAAGAGTGGAGTGCGCTAGGTCTGGAGGAGAGGTAGTAAGTTAAAAGAAGCACCTGAGTTCTACTCACCTATTTAAGAAACAACTTTTATTAAACTATTACCATACTCAAATATACACATTTTTGATCACCCAAAAAGGTGAAAATCTGAGCTGGCCGGCTATGAATTCAATTGTAGCATCTGCAGGGTCGATGGGGAAATCACAAGCAGTATGTTACTGGAACTTGCAGTCTGTGGGACAAATATAGGTACCTAAGGGTATATTCACTGACATTTTGCACTGGGTTTTCAGTTACAAAAGTGGCACAAATCAACGTAAGATGTTTACTTGAAATATACTTTCCAGCGCAAAATTTGTTTTGCGCTGGAAAGTCACCACAAATAATGCAGAGCTTCACCTAGCGTTCCTTAGCATCAAGGAGGCATTCCTTGGGTGGTATGTGTGTTTCCCCATACAAACATGCAAAACCTACTACAAAAAAGTGCACAGGGTTTTGCATACAAAATAACACTGTTTTAACATTGGTAATATCAAGGACAAATGCTTTTATTGCTCCAATCTTTCCAGCTTTTCATGTGTGCTCAATTATACAGGACACATACAAAGTAAAAAACTTTTAAAAGCCGTCTAAGAATTGTATTTTGTACCGTTCCAGAACAAGTTGTATGCTAGACATCATGCATACGCCCTTGGACTCAGGTTCACTGTCCGAGGACCGCCAAACTCATGGTGGTGCAGTGGTGGCAGTCCAGGCACTGCTGCACCACCGCTCCGTCTGCCATATTACAACTTGGCGGTCGGACCGCCATGGCACTGCTGCAACTGCCAGGGATCAGAGATCTCTGGTGGTGGTGTGGAGGTCTGAGGGCCGAAAATATGCTTGTTGGTGTGCGGCAGCACCGCCAAGCATATTACAACTTTCCTCACCGCCAGTTGGCTCTCAAGGGGGTTCTTACTCCATGAAACTGCTGGCAGTGGGAAAGAAGGGGGGCCCTAATGGGCCTCCTCTTGGCCCTGTGCACCGGGTGCATTCAGGGGAGCACATGTTGTACCGCCCTGTGTGCATGCACGCCAGTTCCTGAACGGCATGGACTCTGCACTTTTGAACTGCCTTTGGCGCTCCCAGTGCAGTGTTCATTTTCAAAGGCACCGCCAAAGAAACGTCCACCAGACACCGGAAAACTCTCAATCTGGCGGGCAATGCTCACTCGGCGTTGGTGGTGTGGGAGCGGGGCAGCGGCATGGCAGCCCTGCTCCTGCACTGTCACAGTCGTAAATGGGCCCCTTAGTGGTTGCCGACCATGAGATTTAGCAAGTTTGCAACCGCTAAATGGCTTTGTTCATCAGCCATTAGTTTGAAAGAAGTGTTTTGGTGTAATTCCATGTATAGGTGCAATTTTAAAAGATATGAAAGAAGGTATAAGAAAGACTATGCAGTTAAGCTCTTATTCCATTGATCTATGAAGTGTATGTTGGGCATACAAATAATTGCAAAAAAGCTGAATGTGAACAGATGACGGGGTACTTAAAGACTGTGATGATAGCAAAAAGTGTTAGCCATACTGAAGCAAAAATGGGGAACAAATAAATTTGGAATGATGAAAATGTCCCTTTAGATGCATCTCACCCCATCTTGTCCCATCATTTGTAAGTTTGGTTTGGCAGAGCAGTGGTTAGTAGAAAAAGATGGGATAGTATGGACCAACATCAAAAAGGGGTAGGAGACAACTGCGCCTTGATCATGTCTGCATTCTTTTCAGAAACATGCATTTGCATACGCTAATATGTTGTCATGTGCAGATCTGCCACCATCAAATGCTATATACAGTATCATATGCTTCATGCTCAGGTGATTAATAGACCAGAATGCTACCTTGATTTTTTTTGTATTTGACACCCTAAGTGTGACAGGTATGTCCAGACATGGATCCCATGCTCACTGCACCATGAGACTCAAGCTGCACCCTGCTGAAATAGGCTGAAACCAGTGTAGGGGTTTCTTGTGTTCCATTCTAGAGGGGACCCTGCCTGGCAGTTTGGAATATACTGTTCGCATGTGGAGCAGGGTCAGTACTGATGTGGATAAGGGGGGCCTCTGTCTAGAAAGGTAAGGTGGGTAAAAACAGTGGACTAGAAGACAGCCCGGTGTTATTACCAGTGGTTGGGATCAGTTCAGGTATTTCAACCATCACCAACATTTATTTTGTAGTTTGTGCCTAGGTCTAGCACATATTCAAATATGCAGCATCTCATACTGAGGAACAGCTTCATATGTATAGATGTAATCATGCATCCTCTTTTGCACCTCCTTGTACTTTGTATTTTTTCCTATTTTTTTCTGCTGCCTTAACCACCTCTTCGTCATAACCTGATGCCATGTATTATAGCAGAGTTGATTGGCCAAGATAGCATTCCTTTCCATTCCTCCCGCCTCCTTCTAATATGTCCAGCAGGCAAAACTTCATTCCGATGGGCCACAGTATGACACTGATCTCAGTCAGTGGCTTGATTCTTTGCTGGTCAGTACTGTTTCTTCTTCTTCTATCCTGTAGGCAATTGGAGCAAGGATGTTTCTAGAGTCTGAGGGCTTATTCGAAGGCCTGACATGGGAAGGGTACAAGGACGTCCTGTCTATAAATGAATGATCAGTGTTGGTATGCACAGTCTTCTTGACGTCCAGATGGAGGTCAATTTTGCTGCCATCTAAAGTCCAACTCTTGTTTTTTTAAGCAGGAGGAGGTGGTCTTGTATGCGAGTGTGTTAATCACAGAGCAGTCTTCTCTCTTTTTTTCTTTTTGCAGTTTTTCAGAACTTCCTTTTAGAAGAGTTTTTTCTGAAGACGGATCACCTAGGTTGACTCTAAGGCCAGGCAGTTAAGCAAATTTTGCATTTTTGCCTTTTTAACATGATATTTTTATTAAAAGAAAATATTTAAAAAATGAAACAATTAGCCATATCAAGTACCAATCATCTCAGTTTAGAGTTTCTTTTCAGTTTATGTCTCCACATCACAGCACTGAAATGCAATGTCAAGCTAATTTAGTAGCCTCTCTTTGGATTCACTTTGCTCAAGGTGGTCTCAGCATGGTAGTCCTACTGTATCTTAAAACCTGCTGGGTAAATGACACAAACATCAAATAAAAAATATCATGTGACATGAATAAAGTGCAAAAAGTTTGTGGATCAGAACATCTCAGGTTTAAAATGTAAAATTCTTTATTATACTTAATCATTTATATGGAAGTAGCATGGTTTTGGGTTTGTAGTGGAATAGGGTGGGATGTTAACTTGTTATTAATGTAATGTTATTCTTAATTTTTTTTTATTGTAAACTCTTAATTATGTATATTGTTTAATTATTTTAAATTAATTTGTTAAATGTAATGTACATTTGATTTTTTACATTTATGTTAGTAATTAATACTATAATAGTGGGCTGTTAATTATAATTAATGTAATTTTTATGTCATATAATTTTTTACTGTTACTGTAAAATAAATATATAATTGATTATTAATTATGGGCTTCACTATGACGGCGGTCTGACAAGTGTTTGTCTGCCACCGTTTCATGCAAGAGACCGCCCAGCAAGGAGCCGACGGCTCCGACAGCCCAATAGCAACAGGACCACCCTGTAGGCATACAGTGGATTGGCGTACCATGGAATAGCATACACTTGAGTGGGGAAGAGCAGAATAGCGTAGACCACAGTTAAGTACAGTGGAGTAGCATAGAGCAGAGTGCCATACAATGGCATAGTGTTGAGTTTAGCGGCATTAAGTCAAGTGATGTACAGTGGTGTGGCATATAGTGAAGTAGCATAGAGTACATGGTCCTACAATGGAATAGCTTAGACTGTAGAAGAGTAGATTGTAGTGACATACAGTGGGCTGGCGTACAATCTAGTGTTGTACATTATAATAGCATACATTGGATTGTGGCAGAGTGGAGTGGGGTATACTGCAGTTGTGTACAGGGCCGGACTGGGAACTAAAACTGGCCCTGGCAAAGAGCTCAGCCGGCCCCCCTGGGAGCAGCCGAGCTGTTTGCCAGGGCTGGTATCGGCTGATTTTGTTACAGGGGCCGATTTTGCAGCTATGCTGCAAAAACGGCCCTGTAACAAAAACGGCCCCCAGGGGCCCAAAATCGGCCCGCGGGGAAACTCCCGGTGACCGCTACGGCCAGTCCGGCCCTGGTTGTGTATAGTGAAGTGCTGTTGAGTGGACTGGCATCCAGTGGAATAGCATAGAGTGTAGTGATGTACCATGAAGTTGCACAGATTGGAATGGCATAGAGTAGCGTAGAGTGTAGTTGTATTCAGTGGAATACTGCACACTGGAGAGGTGCACAGTGGCGGCACTTACAGTGAAGTGGCTAAGACAGGAGTGTAATAGAATCGAGTGGTGTATGGTATATTATCGTAAAGTAGAGTGGCATAGCGTTGAGTGGCCTAGAGTGCAGTGAGGTGTAGTACAGTGGAGTGGCATACCGTTGATTAGCATACAGTGTAGTGGTGTATAATGGACTGGCATAAAGTGGAATGGTGTAGAGTAGAATAGCGTAGAGTGGAGTGGTGTAAAGTGAGGTGTCATACAGTGGAGTGGCGTAGAGATGAGTTAATTGAAACAGACATAGTATGAAAGTGTGTGAATGAATGTAAATGTCATGGCGCAGGAATATACATTATGATGTGTAAATGTTTAGTTTTTGGTAGTGGCCTAGAGTGAAGTGGGGTGAAGTACAGTGGAGTGGCGTATAGTGGATTAGTGTACAGTGTAGTGGTGTATAATGGACAAGGTGTAAAGTGGAGTGGCGTAGTATCTGTAAATAGTGCAAATAGTGCTAAACTTCTAACTTAAAATCCTTTTACTTATATATTGTGCCACATTATACCGTGGTATGTTCACACCATTACATGGGGCTGAGAAGTGAATATGCGATTGGCTAATGGCTGTGTTTACCAAAGGTAAAAGGCAGTCATGTCGTTTTTATCATAGTTTTGCTGGTTTCTGCGGTCTGTGTTTCACTGCTTTCTGGGTTAAATTTGTAATTTATAGGTACGCATTAGGTTTTATTGTTGTTCACTATCTATTATCACTTTATTTAAGTGGTAATAGATGGAGATTTTTATTTATATATTTCTATATATTTTATAGGAGTTTAGGGTGAACTGCACTTTTATTTAAGTAGCGCAATAATTGGTAGGTACATGAATAATATTAACATTAATGAAAGTAATTGTAGAAAACATTAAAAACAGAACAATTAGGTAAATAAATGAAAATAATATTCAAGAATAATACACATAAAAAGCAATACAATTTAAAACATAACAGCAAGTAAAAGTAACAGCTAAATTAAATTAGCAAACTTCAATTAAAATAAAAGTATGGAAAGTGTTACACTTGAAAGGTATTATATGTACTACGCCTACTCAACATAAACAAACTAATTGAAAATATTAGACTTCAGACTCCAGTCTGAGCAACAGTACAGAAACATTTGGATTTCGCAAAGGTTAGACTTCCTATTCCCACTCTTATTTAAGCAGCACAAGGAAAAATGTTGAACCTCCTCAGGGAGGCTACATTTACTATTTCACTCCAATCTAAGCAGCAGTCTAGAAAATATTGGACTTCAGAAGGGTTGGAATTAGTATCCCCACTCTGATCTAGGCAACAGTAGAGCTACTCTTTCCACTTCAGTCTAAGCAACAGTAGGGAAAGTGTTGGACTTGGACAGTCCAGATTTGCTACTCCCACTTCAATTTAAGTAACAGTAGGGAAAGTCTTAGACTTCAGAGGGTTAAGTTTACTATTTCTACTTCAGTCCAAACACCAGTAGGGAAGGCGTTGAACTTTCAAGCAGTCAAATTTATTGTTCCCATTCCACCCTAAGCAAAAGTAGGAAAACTGTTGAATTTTGGAGGGGTTATATTTACTCTTCCCACTGCAATGTAAGCAAAGCTGGGAAAGTGTTGGACTTCAGAGGAATTAGATTTACTAGTCCCACCCCTATATATACACAACAGAAGGAAAAGCATTGGACTTTAAAAGGGTTAGATTTAATACTCTCACTCCTTACTAAGTAACAGTATGGAAAGCGTTGGACTTTGAAAGGGTTAATTTTACTATCCCCACTCTAATTAAGCAACAATAAGGAAAGCATTGGAATTGGATTGGCTAGATTTACTATTCCCACTCTAATCTGTGCAACATTAGGGAAAGTGTTGGACTTCAGGAAGGTTACATATAACAATCCTACAGTCATTAAAACAAATATTTAAATATGTAAAAACATAAAATAATTAACCATATTTAAAGTAAAAAATATATTTTGCATACATTTAAATAGGATGCTAAATGTATTATAAATATACAAAAAAATGTATAAACAAATGAAGTATTGAAATAAACATACATAGAATTCGCTTCTCTCGCTACTACTGAAAAAAGCACGAACACAAAAAGATAAATTGAATTATAAATAATAAAATGTATATAAAATAAATAAAAAGAAATAAAAATTATAAATGATAAATATAATATGCACTTGTTTATAAAGATTACTAATTATTTCTTACATGGGGGCTGATTAGGATGTTGGTCATAAAGCCTCCGAACTTAGGTCGGAGGCTTTACGGCCGACATCATTGGTTTCAAGTCCGGCCGGCTGATTCCGATAATCGGTCAGAATCAAAACCTGCCAGTCATTCTGGCTGGCTTCCAACGGGCTCAAGGAGCCTGTCGGCCACTCGGAACCAGCCTGTAATCCATATGGATGGAGGTTTAAGACATCTGGATTACGATGCAAGGTTTACTGCTCGGTTTCCAAGCCTACCTTTCTGTCATAGAAACCCTGTTGGAAAGCGTGTTTGGGGGCCCCTAGCAGGGCCCGCTTTCCCTTGCTGCCTCCAGTTGCAGGCAGAGGGGGCAGCTATGGTGCCCTACTGTTAATCCCTCCACGCCATGGCAGGCACCTTGAGGTGCTTGCCACGGGGTTAGGGATTAACACAATCTCCCATTTATCTATGGGGGCTTGTGTTAGGGCCAGTTTACGGCCATAACACAAGCTCCCATAGTGGAATGGGAGAATGCGACCACACCATGTGCGATCGCATCATAATTAGACGGTCGTGACCGGTCCCCTTTCTGCCATGTGTCACTCGGAAGAAACTCCGACCAGCATCGTAATAGGCCCCCAAGTCTAAGTATAACAACAATTTTACATATTAAATAATCAAGGAAATAATGATATAATGATTTATAAATTAAATATTTAAATAATCTAAAAATAAAGAAAACTATTTTAATTTAAGTAATTTCCAAATTGAAACCCCCAAAAAATGAAAGAAAAATTAAATATTTTTAACATTTCTATAATATCCCAAAAAATATTTAATTTACTTTATATCCCTTAACATTAAAAAACAATTCTTTAAAATGTATTTAACTTCCCACCACATTCCCCTACAAACCCAAAGTCCCACTAGTAAATTATACTAATTACATTAAAAAAAATTACTCATGAAAATTACAAACTATATTTAAAAAATTTCAAAAATACGAATATTATCAGTATGTACATATATATTTAATTAAAACTAATGTTTATTACACCTATATTAAAGTACAGAATATTAATTACAACACTTTTCTTCCTAACCATATTGTATACAATAAAACCTACATTCTCACTTTTGATATTCTGTTCCAATATATTTTTGCAGAGGTGAGATTTTTGGCAACATGTTTGTCGCATGATATTTTGGAATCAATGTGTGTTTTATTCACCATATATAACATGTGCCCATTTTGAAAATGTTCGTTTTCGCATGAAAAGGGTAGTTACACAACTGTAAGGGATTTTCTCTACTCCAGCACAAAGGGACCTCAAACCTAATTGAAAAATTAGTGTTTAAGATTCTATGTACAAAATGCCTACTCCTGAAAACATGTTTTTCAACTTTGTGAAGCATTCCTATCTTTAACTGGGGCACATTTGAAATATTCTTTGCGCGCAAAAACAGCTAGTGCATGACTATTAACTTATGCTTCTCTATTCCTGAACAAGGGATTCACCAGCCTCTTTTAGGAAGCCTAGTTGTATACCCCCCACACACCGATGTAAAACATTTGCCCTCACCTCTCAAAAATGTTTTTGTTAACATTGCAAAAGGCTCCTATAGTTAAAGTAGGAGCATTCTGAGATTTGTATTCCCATGAAAAAGACAGCTGTACATCAGCCAAAGTGACTTTCTCTATACTTATGCAATGAGCATACCAGTTAAGTTCAGGAATAACATTTGTAAGACTTTTGTATAAGATTTGGCCTTCAAATAATAAGACCTTAAACCCCAAGAACGTTTGTTGCAGTTGACCTGGGCACTTCTGAGAAGGTGCCTTTTTCCATGAAGAAGGCTGTTGCACCACAGAGCCAAACTACCTTTCCCTACTCTTGTAAAAAAAAAAAAACCACAAGCCCTGTTTAAGAATTTCTATTCTACACTCTAAATATAAAAGGTTGGTTCTCAAATGGGTGTTTCAACTTTGTGACAGTTTCCAATTTTTTACCTGGGCACATTTTTGGGAATGTGTCTTTTTAAATAAAAAGGCGGATGTACCACTGCCAACGTGATTTTTTTCTACATTTGCACAAAGGGCAGCTAGTCCCATTCTGGAAAAAACCCTTGCAGAATTTGTGTTCCCAAACACAGTAAATGTTTTTAGTTTGTTAAACAAGGATATATATATATATATATTACCTACTGGCGGTCGCCAGTAGGTAGTTATAGTTAGGACCCCTTTTCCATAGGAAATCCGCAACATTCTATTTGGAATAACTTTGGCGCCGGTCGACGAATCCTTGCGAATTTCTCAAAATAGGTGGGGCGCTACGCTCCGCCCCTTCCCTGAAAGTCTCGGGGGGATTCGTCAAGCGGGGGCTGAGATAAAAGGGGGGTCCCAAAACACGTTTTTCCCATGCATTTTTCCATAGGACCTTTAGACAGGGCTACAGCCCGAACGGCTGAACAGAATTACTAGAAATTTGGCAGAGAGGTAGTCCCCAGGTCAAGGAAGTGCCTTTTGTAGGTTTGGTGTAAATCTGTTCAGTAGATTATGAGAAAATAGCCTTTAAATCAATATATATATATCTAAGCGCGCTCCGTGCGCGCTGGGTGCGCGCACCTCGCCGTGCGCGAGCACAATTCTGATTGGTTGTTAGATCTTAGTAAACATTCGAATCGGTGGAAATCAGTAAGCGGCGGCCGCCATTTTGTCTATCGCATAAAGAGGGGGTGATAAACAAAGGGGGAGAACTTGAAAAGGGGGCAGAGTGGGTAGAAATAGACCCAGTAGGCATTGTAAGGGGGTCAAAGTAGGACCTTGTAGGGCAAAAAAAAAGATTTATATTTTGTTAAAAAATATCGCCGAGTGCGCGCACCCAGCGCGCACCCGGAAAAAAACTTTATTAAACAAATTAAAAAAAAATCGCATTTAAGTGTTTAGATATAAGTTATGAGATAAACTAAAATATTAAAAAAAAAACTAATAAAAAAAAAAATTATCCACACTCTCTCCACCCTGTGAGCAAATTGGTGCCCGAAGGGCACCATTTGTGCATGGCTTATAACACATACGAAAAATTAAAATATTACGTTTAAAAACGAAGTGCATCATATGTCCTCCATGTGCGCACGGTGCGCGAAGCGCATCGTGCGTACATGGCCCATCTAGCGTAACGTGAGCACGCGGTGCGCGTAGCGCACCGCGTGCCCACCGTGCGTGCACAGCACTAACTGCGTAAAGTGGGCGCGCGGTGCGCGAAGCGCACCGCGTGCTCAATGTGCGCGCACGGTGCGCGAAGCGCACCGTGCGCGCACGGAACGAACTGCGTTAAGTGGGCGCGCACGCCACGAATGGCGTAAAGTAACTTAGCATTTAAAAAACCGTACAAATTCACTGAAAAAACCATAGGTTTCACACACGTTATAGTTAGGAATTAGCATTTAAAAAACCTTGCAAATTCACTGAAAAAACCATAGGTTTCACACATGTTATAGTTAGCGGAAATTTTACTGATAAAAAACCAATGAAATTCCCCCGTTATAGTTAGTGCAGGCAACTATAACTCACGCGACCGCAATCTTCTGCTGATGACATATGTGTCTTTATGAAAAAAAAAATATTTGTAATATATGTATAGCTAAAAATGTATGGAAGAAGACATGGGCAAATAAGTGTCTAAATACAGTATTAGCATCAGCAGAGGATTGCGGTCGCGTGAGTTATAGTTGCCTGCACTAACTGTAACGGGGGAATTTCATTGGTTTTTTATCAGTAAAATTTCCGCTAACTATAACATGTGTGAAACCTATGGTTTTTTCAGTGAATATATATATGTATATGTATATATATATATTACCTACTGGCGGTCGCCAGTAGGTAGTTATAGTTAGGACCACGTTTCCATAGGAAAACCTCAACATTCTATTTTGAATAACTTTGGCGCCGGTCGACGAATCCTCGCGAATTTCTCAAAATAGGTGGGGCGCTACGCTCCGCTCCTACCCTGAAAGTCTTGGGGGGATTCGTCAAGCGGGGGCTGAGATAAAAGGGGGGTCCCAAAACGCGTTTTTCCCATGCATTTTTCCATAGGACCTTTAGAACGAGCTACAGCCCGAACGGCTGAACAGAATTACTAGAAATTTGGCAGAGAGGTAGTCCCTAGGTCAAGGAAGTGCCTTTTGTAGGTTTGGTGTAAATCTGTTCAGTAGATTCTGAGAAAATAGCCTTTAAATCAATATATATATCTGAGCCCGCTTACGGTACGCTTACCGTACGCTTACCGTACGCTTACCGTAAGCTTACGGTGGCGTGCGCGAGCGCGATTCTGATTGGCTCTTAGATCTTAGTAAACATTCGAATCGGCCGAAACCAGGAAGCGGCGTCCGCCATTTTGTCTCTCGCACTGAGTGTTGTTTATCAAACATGATGGCCAAAAACATGTTACGGGGCTGTTTTGACAACTCCCTCCCACATAGTCATGTTGAGGGAGTCCCCAAACATCCCCCAAGAGCAAAAACGGTTTTATTTTTTTTTCGGCAATTTCGCGGGGTACGCTTACCGTACGCTTACCGTAAGCTTACCGTACGCTTACGGTAAAAAAATAAAAATAAAAAAAACACTATCCACACTTACCCCACCCCCTGTGCTTTTGGTGGCCGCAGGCCACCAAATGTGCAGGGCTTATTAATAGAGAAAAAAAACGTAATTTTGGCAACATGAAATTATAAAATCGAAATAAAAAAAACACTATCCACATTGACCTCACCCCCTGTGCTTTTGGTGGCCGAAGGCCACCAAATGTACAGGGTTTTATTAAAGTTGATAAAAACCGTGCACGGAACGAACTGCGTTAAGTGGGCGCGCACGCCACAAATGGCGTAAAGTAACTTAGCATTTAAAAAACCGTACAAATTCACTGAAAAAACCATAGGTTTCACACACGTTATAGTTAGGAAATAGCATTTAAAAAACCTTGCTAATTCACTGAAAAAACCATAGGTTTCACACATGTTATAGTTAGCTGGACATTTTACTGATAAAAAACCAATGAAATTCCCCCGTTATAGTTACTGTAGGCAACTATAACTCACGCGACCGTAATCCTCTGCTGATGACATATGTGTCTTTATGAAAAAAAAATATTTGTAATATATGTATAGCTAAAATTTAATGGAAGAAGATATGGGCAAATAAGTGTCTAAATACAGTATTAGCATCAGCAGAGGATTACGGTCGCGTGAGTTATAGTTGCCTACAGTAACTATAACGGGGGAATTTCATTGGTTTTTTATCAGTAAAATGTCCAGCTAACTATAACATGTGTGAAACCTATGGTTTTTTCAGTGAATTAGCAAGGTTTTTTAAATGCTATTTCCTAACTATAACGTGTGTGAAACCTATGGTTTTTTCAGTGAATATATATATATATTACCTACTGGCGGTCGCCAGTAGGTAGATATAGTTAGGACCCTGTTTCCATAGGAAATCCGCAACATTCTATTTGGAATAACTTTGGCGCCGGTCGACGAATTCTCGCGAAATTTTCAAAATAGGTGGGGCGCTACGCTCCGCTCCTACCCTGAAAGTCTCGGGGGGATTCGTCAAGCAGGGGCCGAGAAAAAAGGGGGGTCCCAAAACGCGTTTTCCCCATGCATTTTTCTATAGGACCTTTAGACACAGCTACAGCCCGAACGGCTGAACAGAATTACTTGAAATTTGGCAGAGAGGTAGCCATAAGGTCAAGGAAGTGCCTTTTGCAGGTCTGGTGTAAATCTGTTCAGTATTTCCTGAGAAAATAGCATTTAAAAGCATATATATATGTGGGCGGAGCCTAACCACAAATCTCATCCTGAGATCTGATTGGCTGTCAGCACTTCATCCAAGAAGTGTTGGCAGCCATCTTGGGACCAATATACATGATAGCACCTCATTAAAAAGCATTGCAGTTAATAGAAGGTTTTAAGACTTTAGTTACATTATAAATCATTTGTTGATGGTACCATACTCATTTTAGGAATTGTGGTATGTTCTAAGGTGATTTCACCATGTGAAAAAGCCTTCTGCTGGGATATCATGATTGAGAGAAAAATATTTTCTCATGCTTTTACCACAGAGGTTTGGAAGGTGATCTATAGGCTAAACTGAGAGCTTATTTTCTGTAAATTCACATTATCTTTCTCAGTCATGTGAGAATGAAGTCTGACATTCTCAGTAAAACATGTACATCCAACAAGGGCAGAGACTGTCAGTTGATTCCTTTGTGTTCTACTGCAGCTTCCCAGAGTGTTCCAAAGAACTACTAGAGCGCTAACAGTCCTACTTATGATAAACGTATGGCACACCTTAAGCCATCTTGCTTGGATTAAAGTGGTAACTCTTAAAACATTTAATTTAAAAAGGAACAAAATGAGGGGGTTCATTTTTCCATAAAAAGTATGATTAGTGCTGCAGAAAGAAAAATTAGGGCACATTTTGAGTGACTTCTCAAATCCTCTTCTATTTCATTAAAAAATTCTGACATGCAGACTGAAACATGCACTTTCAATACCAGCAGCAGTTTTCCCTGGTGAGCAGTAGCTTTACTACAGTGATCTAATGAGCAAAAAGAGTGCTAACATTCTGAATTTATGGCAAATGTGTGAAACATCTGAATGCCTTCTTGATGGAATCAAAGTAAAAAACTGAAAGTATTTCCTACTGAGGAGACTGCAGTAAATGAGGAAATTAGGAAGCTTCATAACAAATAAGTCTCCCAAGATGGCCACCAGAGACAAAAGAGCCCAAATGTAGCCCAAATATCACCCAGATGTAGCCCAAGTATAGCCCAATGACAGAATGTCCCAGAATGTTCTTAAAAACAACTAGAGCGCTTACTGTCTTCATTATGACAAAAGTAAGGCACACCTGAAGCCATCTTGATTGGAATAAACTGGTAACACTTAAAACATTTCATTTAAAAAGGAACACAATGAGGAGGTTCATTTTGCCATAGAAATTATGATTAATGCTGAAGAAAGAAAATGAGGGCACATTTTGAGTGACTTCTCAAATCCTCTTCTATTTCATTAAAAAATTCTGACATGCACTTTTAATACCAGGAGCAGACTTCCATGGTGCAGTAGTTTTACTACAGTGATCTAATGAGCAACTAGAGTGCTAACATTCAGAATTTATGGCAAATGTGTGACATATCTGAATACCTTCATGATGGAATCAAAGTAAAAAACTGAAAGCATTTCCTACTGAGGAGACTGCAGTACATGAGGAAATTAGGAAACTTCATAACAAATAAATCTCCCAAGATGGCCACCGGAGACAAAAGAGCCCAAATGTAGCCCAAAATCACCCAGATGTAGCCCAAATATAGCCCAATGACAGAAGTGTGCAAAACACTTATTATTTTGTGTTTTTGCAGTGTTATATAGTGCAGACTTGTCAGGTATTGGAGTGCTTTACATGAGCATTGGTTACATCACACAAGAACAAATTCATTTTGGTTGTAGACATGGGGAGACTAAGTGATTTGACCAGAATCACAGAATGTCGAGCTGAAGCAGAAACTTCAACCTGGTTCCCCAGTTGCAAAGTCTGCAGTTCTGGAAGTAACACCACATCCTCTCCCCTAAGTGCAACATTTAATCAAGTGGTCAACTGGATAAAAAAACATAAAGATAACAAATAATTTAAAAGTGCTTTGTCGCTATTTGAAAACTCAGAAAATATGTCCTTATTTTAGTCTTTTAGAGCACTAACCATAATTTTGATGCCAATAAGACCCTCTCATATATGTAATTTCTAAAGGAAATGCTCTAGGTATTACAGTTTTGATTACATCAAGATGATGTCAGGCGTTCCACACTTTTGTAATAAATATAGAATGTTAGCAATCTAGTTGTTCATTAGGATACTGTTGAGAGGCAGAGGCCAGGGGCACGGACTCTGAAAATTGAAGGCAGGTAGGAGGGTGCAAAGGCAACAATTTAACCACACTGAGCAGGCAGGAAGGGCCGTGGAAGCACAACAGACTATGGAGGGCAGTGGAAAGGGGGGCAGGGGCAACAAACCAACAATACAGGACTTGCAAGAGAGGCTGTTGGAGGGAAGATCTATTACGGGTCAAGGAAGCTAGGGGCGGTCCCCAGATCCCCGGGAGCCACCACAGAACTGAGCAGGAGAGTGAGTCAGGGACAAAAGGGGCACCTTAATTTGAGCCGGGGTGCCTAGGAACGCTTGCTCCAAAAATGAAGAAAACAGACATATGAGACATGGAATTGGAGGCAGAATACAATGGCAGTTTAATGAGAAGATGCAACTTCAAAGAAACCGCAGAATAGAGACATAAAGTACAAAATACAGAATCCAGATAATCATACAGCTGTCATAATATTCTCTGTATCTCAATTAATGTACTGACAGAGAGAGAGAGAAAACACATCTATAAATGCATCATGAGAAACAAGTTACACCAAGGAAAATGTTACCTAGGAACACTCACGTTTACTCTTAGAGCAAGCATTCCTGCAATTACAATACAAAATCTTTTAAATGCAAAAGTAAAGAGAACAATGGTTAAACATAACATGACATTTCATATAGGTAAAATAGAATAAGATACTTCAAGCAAAGCAGAGCAAGACATTTTAAGCAAAGGAAGACAAGAGCTCCCAGCTCTTGGGGAAAACCTGCACTGCCTGTTAACCTACATACAGACGGCGAGGTAGTCCGTCGATATCTGTGGGTGCTCCCTTTTTATATCATTTTGTGGGCTCCTTTGCACGCTACATCTACCTACGTATGCTACCCAAAAGCTTCGTCTGCAGATTTTACCAGACATTTCGTCATTTACCCACTTAATGCTGACAATGGACTGGGTGAAAAGGTCAGTCTCTCAGGCCAATCGCTTATCGTAAGTTCCATAGAGCAAGCAGAAAATAATGGGTATTGTACGGGAATTCAATATATTCATGTATAAAATCTCCTCAGTTCTCCTAACTTGACGCTCTGCGGTTGCCACTTCCTTAAAAGCGGGAAACCTGCCCAGGAAGCAAGTACCAGTCCAGGATGCAGCCTACTGTATGTCGACAGCTTCAGGGGGATGTTGAACTTTGATACCGAGCACGGAGCACTCGGGTAGGGTGGGGGCTACTAGTTTGGATCAGAAGGCCTCGCAGACCTGCCTTCAGACTGCTATACACTAAAATTGCAGAGCTATGGTCAATTTAACAAAGAGGCCTACATATTGAACAGAAGGGCCTACACAGGGGTTTTATGCTGGCTGAGTGGTAAGGATGTCTCAGGATAATTATATAGCAACACAGGACCCGCTGGTCAATTTAATACGGCCTACAAATGCAGCTGGCAGGGCAAGGACAAGGGTCTCATACTTCAGGTGTGGACAGAACGGGCCAGGGGCCCCCTGTGATACAAAATCTACCCTCCTTCAAGGCTGTGGCAGTGTAATAGACCATTGTGGGCAGAAGGAAGAGGCAATGGTAGTACAACCATACATGCCAACAGACCCGATTCAGCCAGGAAACGTCCAATGTTTTTAAGCTCAAATGGGCTTTATTTGATCTGTCTCCTGTCTACAATATCCTCTTTTTCAATGTAACTCAAAGGGGAAAATCAATACCCCAGTTTTTTTTCAAAATCTCCCTCTTACCAAGTTCAAAATGTTCGCAAGTATGGTACATTGGATCATGGAAGGAAATGGGATAGGGACATGGACTTGGATAACAGAGGACAGGAGGGACATGGAGAGGTGCACCAAACTGACCCTGCAGGGCAGGCATCAGGGTTTGCAGCAGCACAATACACCACACAGGGCATGCAGGACGGGAGTGCAGCACAACAATCCATAGAAAGCAAGAGGGAGGGGACAGGACCATGCACATGGACAACAGAGAACAGAGGGGCAAGAGGCAATGGTAGCTAGCTGACCATAATGGACAGACAGGAGAGAAAGCTGCAGTATAACAGACCATAAAGGGCAGGAGGGACGGATCAGGGGCATTACAATGGAACAGACAAGCCAGGAGGGAGGGAGTAGGGCTGGGGGCAAGGGGGCAGGGCAGGAGCAGCAAGATAGCCATGGAGGTCAGGCAGGATGGGCACTAGAAGCAAGACACACCATGAAGAGCAACAGTGAGACTGTGATGGCATACACACAGACCATGGAGGGAAGGTGGGAGGGGGTCAGGGGCAGCTAACTGACCACACAGGGAAGGTGGGAGGGGCCATGGCAGCACAGAAGACCATGCATGGCAAGTGGGAGGGTTAGTGGCAGCACAATGGCTATGATGGGCAAGAAGGAGGGTGGAGGGGCATGCACAAAGGACGATGGAGGATAGAAGGAAGGGTCAGGACCTGTGCACAGACAAGAAAGTTCAGGGGAAGGGACCTCACAACAGACCACACGGGGCAGGCAGGAGGAGCAGTTGCAGCACAACAGACCAGGGAGGGCAGAAGGGTGTGGCAGTACAATGGACCATGTAGGACAGGAGGAAGAGGATAGGGGCATGGCATGTGGACAGGCAGGGTGGAGGTGGCAGGGACAGGTTACAGTCATCTGACAATGCTAGGCAGGTGGGAGGGGAGTGGCAGCTCAACAGAACACTCAGAGTAGATAGGAGTGGCAGGTCCATGGGACATGGTGGGCAAAAAGGATGGAGCAGGGGCATGCACAAAGACATCGGAGGGCAGGGGGAAGGAGAATAGGGGCAGCAAGCTAAGCACAGAGTTTAAGCAGGAGGTCAATGATGGGGCATAGAATTGGGCAATGGAGGGCAGGAGGAGTGGACTGGTACATCATACTAAATTGAGGGCAGTGGCAGCACATCAGACCATGCATGGCAGGAGGGAGGAGGCTAGTCCATGGATTCACACAACAGAGGATAGGGAGGAAGGGGATGGGGCAGCAAGCTAACTGTTCAGAGAAGGCGGGTATTAGGAACTTTATTGTTTTTAAAACATTGTGTCTGTGCGAACTACTTAAAATATGAACAAGTATGCAGCATAATCTCACTTTTATTCAGGAAGAAGAGGACGTTTGTGACTGTGACTCCGGGCTCACTTGGCAGAAACACCCCCTGACCCTCCACCCCCTATCGCAAAATGTAATGCCCGTGAAAAGGGTAGGTGAACACAGTGTTATATAGAACATAGTCCTGAGAGCACGATTGAAAATGAAAACTAGATATAGTGTATGGTATAAACTATGCACCAAAAAGTGTGATATAAGATGAACCGGGCGTGAAATATGATATGCAATACATTGTGCGCAATGACAGATTCATGGGAGAGCGCGAGATAGCACAGGCACTAGCGCGTGCTATGCGATATGCGCCTTGGAGTGTAATATGCACAGGGCAGTGTTGTGTAACCTAACTAGTCTCTAAAGTTGTAATATAAAATATGTGCTGGGGAGTGTAACGTTGCATATGCACTGTGACAAAGATATGGATCCCAGATTGTAATATGTATGGCATAGCACTGTGCGTTATAACATAGGCATCGAGAAAGGCACGTTAGATGGGGCAATATAACCCGTGCGAAGACAAGTGTGGCATGACATATTCACGGGGTGGTGTTACAGTGCACATGGGCTAGAGAGTGTCATAGCATATGCACTAGCTAGTGGAATACAACACAGAGGTGTGTGGCACTCGGCAGGCAATGGTGGGTGTAACACAGCATTGGGCTCTGTCAGGAGCACGCTGTGACTCTCAAGTGATGTTCGTCCCCTTTCCAATCCGGCAGTGGATGTGTGTTTTATTAACCGTGAGGGGGGTTTCTTGCATAGTTTTGGTCTAATTTTTGTCGAATCCCCTTTGAATGGCTTGGTGTGCATGTGTATTAAATGTGCCCGTCAATAGCTACCCATGTTTGTATAAATAAACGACAAGGGTGTCTACCAGGATTAGGCACGGTAGGGCATCAGACATGTCAGAGCTTCACTAGTGGTGTAAATACATTCCACGTGGATTCATTGCATGCATAGTCGCCTTTTAATGAATATCACGCAAATCGTCATGGTGATAGGTACGTACGGTTTGTCCAGCATGTCCTAGGTGTGTCTATAAATATATATTTTTTTTAAATAATAAAAAACAGTGGCCGGCCCTGGGGATTGGAGTCAAAAAAATATAATTAGGAGACTGGCCCTGGGGGATGGGGTCATCAGGGCCAATAAATTAGAATAAGAAGGGGAACCAAACAGCCCCCCTTCTTAAAAAACTAAAATAAATAAAAGACTGGCATCGTGCCGGAGGCCATGCCCCCTCCGTGCAGCACTCTGCAAACGCGCCCCCAACAGGCATCTCCAGTATGCGCCAGGGAGCTGCGCTGCAGCCAGGTGTTCTGAGGCCAAGCCCCTTTTTACACCTCTCTGCAACGCAGCTCTGTGGCGCTTACTGGAGGTACCTAGTGGTCTAGTTTGACCCTAGGGACCCTTAGGATTCAGGGGGACTTAATCTCTCAACTTAGAACAGCCACAGGGCGCGTTTACACAGTGGTGAAGGGAGGGGACGGGGCCTGAGGTGACGTGTGCAAACACGCACTATGGCACGTTTTAAATTGGGGATATAATTTCCCTTCAATACTGAGGGCCCCTGGGGGCTAACTAGCCCACCAAGTGCTTCCAGTAAGCGCCACTGAGCTGCATTGCAGAGAGGTGGTCCAGGCCGTGCCACTTTTTACACCTCTCTGCAACGCAGCTCTGTGGCACTTACTGGAGGTACCTAGTGGGCTAGTTGGACCCTAGGGACCCTCAGGATTCAAATGAACTTAATCTCCCAACTAAAAATGGACACAGGGCGTGTTTACACAGTGGTGAAGGGAGGGGACGAGGCCTGAGTTAACGTGTGCAAAAACGCCCTGTGGCCTGTTTTAAGAGGTAGTTTTAATCCCCATGCCCTATTATACACTAGGGGCTTACAGAGGAGGTCATGCTAATCACAGGGGGACCCCAACGCATAATGTTCCCTAGTGTATGTAGGTGTTTTCACTGTATTCTAAGTGTCTTTTAACATAGCACTGGCTCTAGGACTGGTTAGTCAGACTCAGTTACCACCAGTATCCGTCTGAAAAAGTTGAGGGTACAGGATGATTTTGCAACAAGGCTTCTTTCTGCTCTTCTTTTTGTTCTTTCTGCACGTTATCCTTCTTCCTGCACTTATCTTCGTATTTGAGGACTTCTGTTGCTTCTTTCTGCACTTCTTTTGTTTCTTTCTGTGCATTTTTTCTTCTTTCTTCACATGTCCTATCTCTGTAGGCATAGTTAGAAATTAGCATTTAAAAAACCTTTGAAATTCACAGAAAAAACCATAGGTTTCAGGCACGTTATAGTTAGGAATTAGCATTTAAAAAACCTCAGAAATTCACTGAAAAAACCATAGGTTTCAGGGGTGTTATAGTTAGCTGGACTTTTCACTTGTACAAAACCATTGAAATTCCCCCTTTATAGTTAGTTCAGCTAACTATAACTCGCGCGCCCGCAATGCACTGCTGATGACGTCACATATTACATCACTCATGACATGGTCAGTGACATCACTCATGACATCACTGATGACATCTCAAATGACATCACTGATGACATCACTGATGACATCATCCTTGTGATAGAGTGGCAGACCTCCTCTTCCCCTAATATAACCTTTGATACACACATTCAAAAATAGAAATTAAAATTTTAAAAACAATGGACATACCAATACCAGTTAAAACAACCTATACAGTAATTCTAAGATCCACATACACATCCACTCATTCACCAACAGTCCTATACAGTCACTCATACATGTACTCACTCATCATATGTACTCATACACCTATACATCCTGTTACACAATGCCACTCATCCATAGAGGTACTCACACACATAGTCACTCATGC
The DNA here is from genome assembly GCF_964204655.1 of Triturus cristatus. NCBI lineage: Eukaryota > Metazoa > Chordata > Amphibia > Caudata > Salamandridae > Triturus > Triturus cristatus. Next base: position 120,794,149 of record NC_140580.1, read on the forward strand.
TAATAAAGAATCAAACATACATTTACTTGCATATACAGTTATACACACACCACCACACTTACTTCTACGGAAACTTACACATACTTAGTCTTTTAAACAATCACTTATAGAAACACATACTTATTCATATAGGAACTCTTTCAATCTCTCACTGTCACATATACTCGCTTATATACACCAATAGTCACATATACTAGTTTAAAACATATGTAGTTACTCATAAAGACACTATTGAGACAGTCATTCACTCACTAACACACCCATACACTCACTCATCCACCCATAGAGTCCTGCACACATGCTGTCTTCAACACATACAAAGAGTGAGTCATTCATTCATGCACCTATGCACTACGTAATACCCCCACCGAACCATGCAGACACTCAGACTGATACTCATAAAACCAACTAATAACCTATATAAACACCCATGTAGCTACTCACCAACCCATGCAGCCACTTATACACAAAGTGAGAGACTGATACAGATATTTACATATTTAAACATTACTCACTAAGCCATGTATTCACTATGAAACACTTAATCAGTCAGTTACACAATCAATTTTTCAAAAACAAATCATCCATTTAGACACTTATATACCCATTTATTCTTCCATCGACCTTGAGATATACATATATAAAACATATTTAATTTTCAGAAACACACACATTCACTGGATGATGTCATCAGTGATGTCATCAGTGATGTCATTTGAGATGTCATCAGTGATGTCATGAGTGATGTCACTGACCATGTCATGAGTGATGTAATATGTGACGTCATCAGCAGTGCATTGCGGGCGCGCGAGTTATAGTTATCTGAACTAACTATAACGGGGGAATTTCAATGGTTTTGTACAAGTGAAAAGTCCAGCTAACTATAACACCCCTGAAACCTATGGTTTTTTCAGTGAATATATATATATATATATATACCTGCCGATACACGGCCCCCCCTTTGCGAGGTATTTTCAGCGCTCACATGAGTAAAATGGATCCTGCTGCTTTACCAACACTATCTGGTGTATGCTGGGAGAGGTAGTCGTTTATTGGACTGCATCTGCCGGGACTACTGCAGGGTCAGCTGATCTCCCACCAATGGGAGTACCCAAGTATGTTCAAAGAGGGGAGGAGGTGACAGCCGGTAATGAACAGCATCTGAGGAAGGCGAGGGTGCCGAAATGCATAATGCTGTAATTACTCGTGAATAAAGTCTCCCGAATTGAACCCCGCTGTGTCCCTGGATTACTTCGATGCAAGTGGTTGTGTGGCATATTTTCCGCGTCTGCCAGGAACGCGGTACAGGGACCTGTTCAACAAGCGTCCAGGGACTATTCTGGCAAGGAGAAAGTGTTATCAAGGTATTGATTTTTCCCCGGACCGCCTCAGAAATGGACCAGGGCAGAGGCCGCTGTCAGTGACAGACCGTGATCACATGGGGAAGCGGGTTGAGTTCCTCCCGCTTTACGGCCCGGATCTGTTTCCACCTTTGGGGCATGGACGTTGGGGACCGGAGGGAGTCTGTATCACTGTATTTACGGGGTCACCTGCCGATACACGGCCCCCCCTTTGCGAGGTATTTTCAGCGCTCACATGAGTAAAATGGATCCTGCTGCTTTACCAACACTATCTGGTGTATGCTGGGAGAGGTAGTCGTTTATTGGACTGCATCTGCCGGGACTACTGCAGGGTCAGCTGATCTCCCACCAATGGGAGTACCCAAGTATGTTCAAAGAGGGGAGGAGGTGACAGCCGGTAATGAACAGCATCTGAGGAAGGCGAGGGTGCCGAAATGCATAATGCTGTAATTACTCGTGAATAAAGTCTCCCGAATTGAACCCCGCTGTGTCCCTGGATTACTTCGATGCAAGTGGTTGTGTGGCATATATATATATATATATATATATATATATATATATATATATATATATATATATATATACACATACATATTCCCTTCAGGGCGGCCTCACAGATGGGCACGGGGCAGCCCATTAAATTCTCTTCGCAAGACACACAAGGTGAGGCCCAATACAGATGGGAACGATTTTATTCGAAATTTACAAGCGCCTGTTTCCATTAGTCCAACGTTTCAGCGTGTTGCCTTGTTCACGGACTGGATTACAAGCGCCCAGGTGCGCTTGAGCCTGCTTTTAAATTGGTGCAACACGTGACTGTTGTTTTCAAGACTACCAATCCCATAGTGCTTTGTGCGTGATGTTGTTCTGCTTGGTGAAAATCACGCCTGTACTCATCCTTAGTGGTATAATGAATCTCTTCGCACAAGCGCACTCTTGTAGTGGAATTATTTTGCCAAACAGTCAGGTGAATAAAACTTTACCGCTGCTCTCATGTAGTTATTTACAATTAGGAAAAAGTCATCCTCATACTGCACGATCTTGACAGCATGTAACTCTGCCAGAATCCCTTCCACACACCGACTTTTTTTGCTCAGTGGCGATATATATATATTATCTACTGGCGGTCGCCAGTAGATAGTTATAGTTACAACCTAGTTTCCATAGGAAATCTCAAAATTCTATTTTGAATAACTTTGGCGCCGGTTGACGAATCCTCGCGAAATTTTTAAAACTAATGGGGCGCTCCGCTCAGCTCCTACCCTGAAAGTCTCGGGGTGATACGTCAAGCGGGAGCCGAGAAAAAGGGGGGGTCCCAAAACGCGTTTTCCCCATGCATTTTTCCATAGGACCTTTAGTCGCAGCTACAGCCCGAACGGCTGAACAGAATTACGTGAAATTTGCAGGTCTGGTGTAAATCTGTTCAGTATTTCCTGAGAAAATAGCATTTAAAAGCATATCAATATCTATACACGCGCACCGTGCGCGCACGGTGCACGCACCCTCCCGTGCGCGAGCGCAATTCTGATGGGTTGTTAGATGTCGGTAAACATTCGAATCGGTCGAAACCAGGAAGTGTCGGCCGCCATTTTGTCTCTCGCAGTCTGAGGGGGTGAAAAAAAAATGGTGGAGAACGTGAAAAGGGGGCAGAGTGGACAGTTCCTGACCCCCTAGCCTTGGTCAGGGGGTCCCAGAAGGACCCCCAAGGGAGAAAAAAACACATTTTTTTTTTTTTAAATCGCCAGGTGCGCGCACCGTGCGCGCATGGCACGCACTGCTAACCATGGGTGCTCGGTGCGCAAAGCGCACCGAGCGCCCACAGCGCGCGCACGGTGCGCGCACCTCGCGATTTAAAAAAAAAAAAAAAAAAACACGGTGCGCGCACGGTGAAAAACCTGAATTTTTTTTTTTTTTATAAATACATAACTTAGCATTTAAAAAACCGTACAAATTCACTGAAAAAACCATAGGTTTCACACACGTTATAGTTACGAATTAGCATTTAAAAAACCTTGCAAATTCACTTAAAAAACCATAGGTTTCACACATGTTATAGTTAGCTGGACATTTCACTTGTTAAAAACCAATGAAATTCCCCCGTTATAGTTAGTGCAGGCAACTATAACTCACGCGACCGCAATCCTCTGCTGATGACGTCAGATATTACATCACTGATGACATATGTGTCTTTATGAAAAATAAATATTTGTAATATATGTATAGCTAAAGATTAATGGAAGAAGACATGGGTAAATAAGTGTCTAAATACAGTGATGTAATATCTGACGTCATCAGCAGAGGATTGCGGTCGCGTGAGTTATAGTTGCCTGCACTAACTATAACGGGGGAATTTCATTGGTTTTTTACGAGTGAAATGTCCAGCTAACTATAACATGTGTGAAACCTATGGTTTTTTAAGTGAATATATATATATATATAGGTATTTTTGTACATATATATAGCAAGAGTGTGAGCCTGGGTAGCTAGAAAGAATCCCAAGAGCACCAAGAGCAGGTAGAATAAATACTTGAGATAAATAGGAGCTTTATGAGGGAAGTACCATTACATTCTTGAATTATAGAGACGAAAATGATAATGTGCCAGTTCCTAAGTCAATTTCTATATTGTAATAATCCTAAAGGGTCAGATCAAATCAGCATGGGGAGTTTGTTGCAATCAGAATTACAGTTGTATCTTCCTGATGGAGACTAGATTTAATAAGATGGTGGCTAGAATAGAGAATGAGCACTCAGATACTTGGATGTTTAAGGAAGTGTGAATCTTCCTGAAAGGACACAGTTTAAATCAGTTAATGCTTCATTTTAAGTGGGATTGATAGTTATGGAATAATTCCAGTGTATCTCTGGTGTTGGCTTAAGTAGCACTATATATCACATCACATCATCTCATGTGCCAATATAAAGTACACATTCACACCTACGGGTATCTTGGTGTTGACTACCATATGTTTATTGTTATCCAAGTAAATGGTACTTATTGTATGTACCCTTCAAGTATGGAAGACTGAGTGGAAGCACAAGGATTCAAACATGTGAGAGAGAGGTGAAACACATATCCCACAAGAGGATTCATTAGTTTAATAAGCCACCAGACTAACATAATCCATATGGATCCTTCAATTTACCTATCATAACACATCAAAGTGAAGACTTGAGCATGACTATAATCACACACTATCTCTGTGCACTCTCCCTGTGCATACCTATAATCACACACTATCTCTGTGGGGACCTGCACATCCCTATAATCACACACTATCTCTTTGGTGACCTGGACATCCCTTTCATCACACACTATTTCTCCTGGAACCTGGGCATGTCTATATTCACACACATTCTCTTTGGGGACCTTGGTAATACTATAGTCACACACTATCTCTGTGGGGACCTGGGCATGTCTATAATTACACACTATCTCTGTGGGGACCTGGGTATGTCTATAATCACACGCTATCTCTGTGGGGACCTGGACATCCCTATAATCACACACTATCTCTGTGGGGACCTGGGCATGTCTATAATCACACACTATCTCTGTGGGGACCTGGCCATCCCTATAATCACACACTATCTCTGTGGGGACCTGAGCATGTCTATAATCACACACTATCTCTGTGGGGACCTGGAAATCCCTATAATCACACACTATCTCTGTGGGGACCTTGACATGTCTATAATTACACACTATCTCTGTGGGGACTTGGGCATGTCTATAATCACACAGTATCCCTGTGGGGACCTGGCAATCCCTTTAATCACACACTATCTCTGTGGGAACCTGGGCATGCCTATAATTACACACATTCTCTTTGGCGACCATGGTAATACTATAGTAACACACTATCACTCTGGGATCGTGGACAGCTCTATCATCACACTCTATCTCTGTGGGGACCTGTGCTTCACTTTAATCCAACAATACCTCTTCAGGACTTGAGCATGTCTATAATCACACACTATCTATGACTTCAACTCAACATCACTGTAATCACATACCATTTTTGCAGGGATCTGAGTATGACTAAGATAATACACCATTTCTCCAGGAACCTGAATATTTCTATCATAACCCTCTCTTTATAGGGAGTTGAACGTGACTATCATACCACTATTTATATGGGGACTTGAATATGATTGTAACCACACATTGTCTCTGTGAGGACTTAAACATACCTATAAATATACACTATCCATGAGGGGAACTTAAATATGAATATACATTCACTCTATCAGGACTTGAGAGTGATTATAATTAAATGCTATATCTGTGGTGACCTGGGCACAACAGGGATGGCATACTATTTATGCATGAATATCAGGATAAGTATCACTGTACACTATGGAGGACTTGAATATAAATAGCATACCACTGTCTACGTGGGGACTTGAACATGACTATAATCACACACTATCTATGCGTGGACTTGAACATAACTAATCCTATACTATGGGGACCTGAGAATTACTGTAAAAACACACTGTTTCTGCATGAACTACAGCATCACAATCATCGTAGACTATCTCTAGGGGTACTTGAACATGACTATAACCAAACACTATATCTCTAGGGACCTGGACATGACTATAATTATCAGACACTATCTTTTGGAGGATTTGAGCATGACTATAATGACATGCTATCTGTGTAGCAACCTGGGCATCACTCTAATGACACACTATCTCATGCAATTTCAGCATAACTATCAAACACTATCTCTACAGAGAATTGAGCATTATTACAATCACACACCATCTCGGTGGGGGCTTTAACATACATATAATCACACTCGGTCTATGGGGACTTGAGAGTGACTGTAATTAAACCCTGTCAGTTGGAACCTGGGCATCAATATAATCAAGCACTATCTCTGCGGGGGCTTGAAAATGACTTTCACAACACACTCCCTCTGTCAGCTCTAGAACATTACTATAATCCCATGCCATATCTTTGAAGACTATTATTGTACAGCCATATCAATAATATGGTGAAGTTGATGTAAAAAATATAGGTAGTCTCAACTTGACCTTCCCATCTGACCACACTGCATGCTCTTTGGCCTTTACATGAATTTAATAATTAGTTGTTTCCTTATCTCTTAATGTTTGTGAGAACTCAGCAATAGACTAGGTATCTGTAAATCCCTTTCCGTGGACTTTATATACTATGGGCCATATGTAGGTAGGGTCACATTCACCGACTCATAAATACCGAATTTTACCGATTCGGTATTTATGAATCGGTAAATGTGATGTAGGTAATCAATCGGTAATATTTACCGATTCGGAAAGGGTCAGTAATTTAGAATCGGTATTTACCGATTCGGTGATGATGCATACCTTCCCATTGATTCCTATGGGCCAGGAGGCCCATAGGAATGAATGGGAAGCCAGTTACCATTACCGAATCGGTAAATACCGAATCGGTAATGGGGGAGGCAGTATCATGGGTGGCAGGGTGTCACATTGACACCCTGTTGCACCCCTGATTCGTCCATGTGTGCACATGTGGCGCACATACATGCCCTAAGGGCATGTATGTCTGCCACATGGCACTTTGACATCAGCAAAATATCACGTTTTGCTAGGTATTTGGCATTTATCACCAACCTATATTTGGTGGTAAATACCGAATTCTTTTTCCTAGTCATCACTCATTTGAGTGTTACCTACATATCATTTCAGGATTCGGTATTTACCGAATCGGTAAATTTACCGATTCGGTAATTTTACCGATTCGGTAAATTACCGAATCCTGAAATATGCCCCCTACATAGCAAATGCCTAAATACCGGTCGGTAACGGGATATTTACCGAAAATCGGCCGTTACCGACCGGTATTTGGCTTCCTACATATGGCCCTAAATGTTTCTACTGAGAAATGCATTATCAACAAAATCCATTTGCTGGAGGCTCTTAGGATACAAAGAGATATTCATATATGTCTAAACAATCAAGTAATATAGGCAAATCACAGAAAAATAACATTTAGGGCCTCATGTAGGTAGCGAAATACTGGTCGGTAACGGCCGATTTTCGGTAAATATGCCGTTACCGACCGGTATACAGACAAGTGAGATGTAGGAGTCCAAAAACCACTTTTCGGTAAATATGAGGCGGTAAATACCGATTCATAGTTACCGAATTCTAAAATACCGATTCATACTTACCGAATACAGAATTAACGAATCGGTAAACATGAAGTGGTAAATATGAAGTGGTAAAAATTTAAAATGACATGTAGGAGCAGTCGGTAATTAAGAAATCCATTAAAATCGGTAATTAAGAGTCGGTAATTAACACGGACTAAAAGCAGGTGGTAACCATCAACAATGGATAAAAGCAAACCCAAAATTCAACAGCGTGGACAACATGGCCGCTATGTACGTCATTGCAAGGCGCCTACGTCTACAGGCAGCAGGACTGAGGGTGTGGCGACGGGAGGAACAAATCTACAGACAGCGCATCACACTATTCCAGCTGACTGATGCAGAGATACATGAGAGGTACAGGCTACACCCCGAAACCATCATGGACTTAATAAGGGACCTACACCCACTCCTGGACCAGCCAGTTAGAAGGGCGCACGCCATACCCCCACATGTGCAGGTGCTCTGCAGCCTACATCTGTTGGCATCCGGCAGTTATCAGGTGGTGATAGCTGCGGTGGGTGGGGTATCCCAAAGTTGCCTGTCCCGTTTCTTCAGGAAGTTCCTGGATGCCATGATGCAGAGAATGCACCACTACATAAGCTTCCCGAACTCACAGGCTGCACTGCAGAAAACAAAAACTGACTTTTATCACATGGCACAGTTCCCCCATGTCCTCGGCTGTATTGATGGTACCCACATCCCAATCTGTCCACCAGCAGATACAGAGCACATCTACAGGAACAGGAAGTCCACCCACTCCATCAACGTGCAGGTGATCTGTGATGCAGGGAACATCATCACAGATATTGTTGCAAAGTTTCCTGGGAGCACCCACGACTCTTACATCTTCCAGAATAGTGGGATTTACACACGACTGAGTGCCGGAGAATTCGGAGAGGGATACCTGCTAGGTAAGTAACAGTGACGCCCCTTGAAACATGCAAACATAGTGTATAGAGGCATGTTACTGATGGTTCCCTTTCACCCATCCAGGCGACAGTGCATATGCATGCCGGTCATTCATCCTCACTCCCTACCTACACCCAGCTACCCAGAGTGAGAGACGATACAACGTGGCACACAAAACAACACGCAATGTGGTGGAGCGCACGTTTGGACTACTGAAGAGCAGGTTCCGCTGCCTGCACAAGAGCGGAGGCGCACGCCAGTACAAACCCATCACCTGCTGCAAGATCATTGCCACTTGTGCAATGCTGCACAACCTTGCCACGAAAAAAGGTACAGATGTGGAACTAACATATTTTGAGGACAACGAGGATGAGTCAGGCCAGCCAGAGGGCAACGCAGCTAGAGTGCCAACTGCAATCGATGGGAGAGAGAGACGGGCAGAGATCACATCCAACTATTTCTGAGTAAGTAAGGGGACACAGCGAGTTGTGAGCAGTCATGACGTAGTTTAATGTGGCACCACGCCATGAACACATGATCAGGCCAATCTGGCAATATATCATCTATACAAGGAGTATGTCCAGGGTTACGTCACCCATTGTGAAGTGGCTAGGCAGGGCGACATCAATGTTTGCGCATACGCGCTGCAGTGGTGGATTGCACGGCCTGTGCATCCTCACTAGAGCCAACCCCAAGCCGCCTGCTGCTCCTGCGTGTTTCTGGGACGGGGGGTGTGATGCTGCTGGTGGTGTCGATGCTCTCCGCAGGATCCCCTGCAGCAGTTGTCGACGCCTGACTCGTCAATAGCACCCCTAGTGCACTTGTCACCTGCACCATCCCCCGAGACAGGTCGCTGCAGCACTGTGTTAGGCCCTCCTGCATCGTCACAGAGCGCCGGCACAGTAGGGAAGTGGCAGTTGCCAGACGGTTGAGTGCCCTGCTGGTAGTGTCCCTTCTCTGGCGTTCCCGGCGCCGTGCTTCGATGTCAGCATCTAATTTGCTGCACAACTGCTGGATAGACTGGGACATGTCCCGAATGCCCGCAGCCATGCCGCCAATGTTTGTGTCCATGTTGACTATGCTTGTCTTCATCACCCGCATGTGCCTCTGGACTGACATGACTGCCTTTGATTGCAGGCGCTGTTGCTTTAACATTTGGCCCTCGAGCCCAAAGAAGACACCATGGCCGTCAGTGGGTGCTGGTGGACTCTGGACACGCGACCTGCGGCGCCCTCTTGTTTCCGTCTGTGCTGCCTGTGAGGTGTGGGGCACAGTGGCATGGCTCCCTTCCTGGGGCCCGGTGCGGTCTTCAGGGCCCATGCTGTCGTCTGACGAGGTGTCCAAGGCTCGTAGCCTGGCTGCTGGACGCCTCCTCTGTCTCACGCATGCAAGCGGAGATGTGGCCGGTGAATCGAACATGAGTGGCGAGGCTGGCTCTGGTGGTGGTGATGCTGGCTCACGGTGAGGTGATGCTGGCTCTGTGTGCGGCGATGCTGGCTGTGTTGGTGGTGCGGCTGCCAGTGGGCCTGCTCCCCGGTCTGTACTTGTGCTGGCTGGAGGTGTTTGATGTTGCCGTGGTGCCGTCTCTCCTGCAGCATGCCCTGTCCTGCATGATGTCACATCTGTGGACAGAAATACAACATTGGCTCAGTGTCCCCGAAGGGCTGCATTGCAAGCGGCACAATAAATAATTTCACATTCCAACATGTCCCCTGTCTCCTTGTGCCTCAAGTGCGTGACATGCCTTGTTGCCCTGTAACATTTACGTCATGGTTAGTGTTGCCCTGACTACATCTCCCGAAATGCATTGCCTGTCTGCACTGACACGTGTGGACTGCAGTGTGATTCTCGTTTCACATTTGGGGGATGTGGGATGGGGTAGGGGGGGATACATTGCTGTGCTTTCGTCTTACCTTGGTGTGTTGCGGCTCTGGCAGAGCTGTCGGCGTCCCCAAGACCCACGACGCTCTCTTGCTCGATTGTGGCCGCCACCAGCTCCTCCAGTTCGGTGAGGGCAGGTGCCCTGTTGGTTCCACCTCCGGTCTGGCTGGCCTCCTTCTGGATGTCGCCCATCTTCCTCTTGGTTACAATCCTCAGGTCATACCAGCGCTTTTTGAGGACCTCAATGTCCCTGTGGGTCACTCCCACAGCATTGACCTGCGCCTGGATGGCCAGCCATATGTTGCGCTTTTCCACCTCAGGCACTTGCAGGGATTGCCTGCCGAACAGCTTCTGGTGCTGCTTCACGACCTCCTCCACCAGCACCTGGAGTTCCTTGGGGCTAAATTTCAGCTTCCTCCTCCTTTCCCCTCCGTCTTTCTGTGTTCTCTGGCTGGACATGCTGTTCGTTTACCCGCTCGCACATGCAACTGCTCCCTGCCTCTCCTCTGCACTCCAAGCCTCTCCAGGGTCGGCTAATTATGTCCACCTGCCTGGGTGTGGCCACTTCGGCTAATTGAGTACACCTGCCTGGGTGTGGGCAGTTCCAGGTTGGGTGGGCTGTCGTTGCACTGGATTCGCTGTTTCGTCAAGTCATGTGATTTTCTTTACCGACTCCGTACATACCGAATCGGTATTTTCCGAATCGGTAACTACCACCTCGGTATTTTGCGATTCGGTAACTTCCACCTCGGTATTTTCCGATTCGGTAAATACCACCTCGGTATTTACCGATTCGGTGAATTCCGATTCGTGATTACCGAATGTTACCGAATCGGTAACTGTTACCGAATTTTTACCTACATATAACTTACCGATTCTAATTTACCGATTCGGTACGGCTCGGTATTTACGAACCGGTAAAATTTATTTACCTACATGAGGCCCTTAGTCATTTGTTTGTGAATGTATTCAATCAGACATGATTATTATTGAGTAAGTCCCCACAAGGATGGTAACACACGTTCAAGTCCCCACAAAGATGGTTCTGTGCGCGCAATTAAAAAACAATATATTTGCAGATTTGAAGCAGGATCCTATATAATGATTTTTTTCTTAACATTTTTCTGTTATTGGTATATTTTTAAAACATTGGGAAAGGTTAGTCCCCACAAGGCAGGTGTTCACACATAGTCCCCACAAGGATGGTAACACGTGTATGTGTGTGTGTGTGTGTGTGTGTGTGTGTGTGTGTGTGTGGGTTTGTGTTACTATCCTTGTGGGGACTTGGGTGTGATAACACACTCACGCTGTGGGGACTTGATTGCACTGTGGGGACCTGAACCCAGGTCCCCACAAGGCAATGTCCTTTAAATGATAGAAAATGGCTTCAGGAACATCTGTGTCAATTTTTACAACTTTTTAAAAAATTGTCTTGTGGGGACCTGTGTTTCATAAAGTGTGTTTATATTTCTGCTCAGCTCTGCCCCTGTAGACAGGAGGCGGTACTGCAGTCTTAAACACACTTTGCATTTAAACACACTTTGTTCAACCAGGAACACAAGTTAGCAGCAGAAAGCACAGATATTTCAAAGGAAAAGCTGCAAAACCCTGTGCTAAAAAATATTTTTCATGCAAAGTAACATTTTCCCCATTTAATAAAGTAAAACTTTATTTACATGAAAATTTTGAATTTAAACTATTTGAGTTTAGAAATTGTTAGTGGTTGTATAAACATTGCTAAAAGCAATTTGGGCACGTTTTAAATCCCAGATTACGTCACTATTGCAGTTTGATCCTTATTTGCAATTAAAGAATGATGTTGCATTAAAACATGATACAATATAAACTGACAAATTTGATTACATATTAATATTCACTTTGGAATATGTTCTTCGGATGATGGCTAGATGAGTGAGTTCCTAGAGTTGCATTGTGCTAACAGCTACGCTCTCTCAGACGCCAAACTGCAGTAATGTCATGCCCACAGCATGGGGAAGTTTAATTTTAATAGAAAAAGCATGTTCTTAGAACATTAGCTACATTCTTCGAAAATATATTCAAATGTTGCCATAAGATGAAATAACATTTAAATCCTTTGAATTGCTTAATTTCCAAACTATTCCCAATGCTTTACAAATTAAAGCAGCTTCATTCCCAAAGATGGGTGAAGAACAGTCATATAACAAGCATTGGCAAAGCCAACAGGTGTCACCTACGAGACAGCTACTGGCTTTGACAGAGTTTTTTTGACCTGCTGTACAGCAGCGTCCCTGCTCTGCCGCATGGATGCAATTGAAATTAAAACAAATTAAAAGCACTATAATGCAGCCAAAACAGACCACATCATGACACTTATTTTTATTGCTGGCAGGAGGGTGGGTTGTGTGAGGGGTCAACACTATCAACAGAGGAGGTGGGTAAAAGAAAAATCACTGATGCTGCCACTACTGATCACAGTATATAAAGAAGTTGTCAGAGCCTCCTTGGCCTTATTCAATTATAAAATGCAGGCTCTGATATATATGAACCTTAACAAAGTAGGTGCAGAGACACAGGGTCCTGGTTCACCCTAATTAGTGGCTATGTTTTAAAAGCCAAAACAGGGGAGGTGGATAGGACACCAAATCCCTATCTTGCATTAGGGCTCACAGTGCCCTTACTACTGCGTTGGCACCTACACTTATTACAGTTTGGACTTAGTGCTTCAGCTAAGGTGCAAAGTTCTGCTGTAAAATGGGCCATCTCATGTTGGTGTCCACTTCAATTTGCCCATCCTGTGTATTTAAATATAGTTTGCCTTCCAAGATCATACTAGTTTAACTACAGCATACTGCAGTAGCATAGGCTGTGCTCAACCACCTGCCTTATGACTGAGAAGGTCTTCAAGCCGAAAGTGTGGAGAGGATGTGGCGTTATGCTAGAGCTGCAAACTTGGAACTTGATTCTTGACATTGGCTTGACATCCTGTGATTCTGGTCAAATCACTTTATCTCCCTGTGCCTAAAGAAATTGTACATGACTTAACTGGTGCTCATGTAAAGTGCTTCAAAGAGGAGTGACACAAGCACAGCACTGGTGGGAATGAGGGATTACAGAAGTATATGAGAAGTGGCTTTTATTGCTTCACCATAAGAACTTTTGTGTGGGTCAAGCCTACTAATGCATTCACAGCTATGGGTGAGGGTGATATAGACTACTGCTCAGGTCTCGAGATCTGTCATGAGGTAGCTGCAGCCTGTGACACATCACTACTAGACATACTGAGAAGATGAACTGCCTGTGTGTTGATATTCCTTCCTCTTTCCTTCAATTGGCAATGTTACTATCATCTGCCTTGAGAAGAAACTCAGGCAGAGCTTCAGGGCAATGACCCTCACACATAACAAATTTCCCATTAACAAGTGAATAGGCCGGTGCACCTGAACCTTCTTAAGTTGATTCTACTCCCATAGTGGGAGATGGGCCCTGCTAGTAAGAGCACACCTTCGGGAAGAGAAGCAGTATGTGTTGTGCCTGACCTAAGACCTTGAAGGCAACTAGACAGGAAATGAAGGATCCAAAACAGAGGGCTTCACTGATCAAAGACATTTGCTCACGGCATTACCTACATCAATATCAAAATGTTCAGAGCACATAATGCTGTACACAGATGAATCATATTAGCTACTCAGAGCCCTTACTATGACTATACACTTATACTGTATAAAAAAAAATTACTCAATCCTGGAGAGCCTCATACTCCACCCAAGAGAAGAAAGGCTTTCACCGCAGACATAGGGTGCATAAAGAATGGACAAGTATATCACATTAAGGGGGTGAAAAGTCTCTTGTTTAGAAGTGAATTTTTTTTGGCATAATATGTTGTCTATGATCATATTGGTCAGCAGTTGGGAGCAGAGATTGTGGGATTCGCTTAACTGCAGACTATAAAGAGTGTTTATAACATTTGGAGGCCTACCTTTAGCAAGGAATCTACCATACTTATATTGGAATTGAAGCATGAATGTTGCTGTAAATATACTGTCATTTAAGGAGGGCAGCACGTTTTAATATTTTGGGTAAGCCTAGAAAATTAATGGTATACATCTAAGAAGAAAGAGCCATAGCATGGATATGGGTGCGGGCAGAAAACAGTAGATGTGTGTCTGTTTTGGAATGTAATTGCACTACATTACCTACAGCTCATACCCTTGCATGGAAATAGTCTAAGTTAGTGGCTAAGCTGTAGATAGTATATTATATAAATACAACCATGATTTATTCACATTTTGATCATGTACTCATGTGGCATTGAGAGGGATTCAATCAACTTTGCCACATAAAATGATTTTTGTGTCAAACGTTGACGTGAGTGCAGCACCAAATTCTCTGCTCTGTGGTGCACAAACCCACTATCAGGGTGGGAACAGTTCAAAGACAACTGGAATACGCACAAAGCCAGATCTACTCAACTAATGTGTCCTGCCTTTGCATGAAGTTATACCACCAAATGAAACCAGGAGCAAACAATGGGTATACGGAAAAGCCTAGGATATTTCCTGACACACATGTAATTTCTGCAAAAATATCCACTTGACACAGCTTACTTGACATTGTGTTAAAATTTGTACTGGAGAGCTTCATTATATATAAATTTCACAAAAGGCACTACTAGCTTTCCTTATCACTGTCATGCAATGCTTAGAATCACACAAAACAGACATCATTGGCATGCGACTCTTTGAAAATATGGTGCTGTACTATTTTTACTGTTTGTCCAAGGGAGTGCAATGGAAGATTACAAATTATTATATAGCACTGTCCCATGTTTAATTTATCTAGATCACTGGGTGGCACCACAGCTCCATGTTTCTGAACTAGAGAGTAGCCAGAAAATGAATATACTTCCCGATTTTGAACTAAAGCTTTGATGGCATCAAGTAAGTGAGCCCAACCCGCCCTAGCTGAGCTCCCTTGTTACCTCCATCCAAGCATCCTTTCACCCTACCACCTTTTGATATCCACTATTTCACCTTTACAATGTGTCAGTCATTCATTCTTTCATCCATCATTCATTCTTTCCCATTACATCCATCAAGCCATACATCTATCCAGTCTGCCATCCATCTATCCACTTTGCTATTCATCCACTCTGCCATGCATCCATCCATCCACCCACTCTGTCATCCCTCTCTCCATTCTGCCATCCATTCCTTCATCCACTCTGCCATCCATCCATTATCCACTCTACCGTCCATCCATTCACTCTTCCATGTATCCTCTCTGCCATCCACCCATCCACTCTACCATCTATATACTCACTCAGCCATCCATCTAGCCATTCATCATCATCCATCCATCCACTGTGCCATTCATCTACCCACTCAACCATTCATCATCCATCCATCTATCTATCCACTCTGTCATCCATCCACTCTGTCATCCATTCAGCCACCCATCTACTCTGTCATCCATTCACTCATTCATCCACTCTGCCTTACATTAACTAAATTCATCCACTCAGCGATCGATCTATCCATCCATCACTTTAATCTGTCATCCTTTCACCTGCCCATCTACCTATTCATTCATCCATCCAGCAATACCTTTACTTTGCCATCATTTCACCTGTCCATTCACCTATCCATTGCTTTACGCTGCCATCCATCCATGTCTTACCTCTGCCATCCTTTCAGATGTTCATCCACCTATCCATTCACTCTCTCATCCATCCAGCTATTTACTCTGCCGATCTTTCACCTATCCTTCCATTTATCTATCCATCCATCACTTTGCCATCCATCCATGTCTTACCTCTGCCATCCTTTCACATGTTCATCCACCTATTAATGTGCTCTCTCATCCATCCAGCCATTTACTCTGCGATCCTTTCACCTGTCCATCCAACTATCCATTCATTTCATGCATCCTTTCACCCACTCATCCATCAACCCACTCATTCATCCACCTACTCATACACCCATCTTCCTTCCTTTCACCCATCCTTCCTTTAAATATTCTTTCTTTCCTTTTCCTTTTTACTCATCCTTTGTTCTTACTTTCTCCTGTTTGCTTTTCTGTTGAGGCAGAATTCCTTTATTGCATTAATTACAACATTTAGTCTGCTCAGGACAGAATAGGAGCAAAATAACTACAGCTCCCGCTGTAGCTGCTGAAGCAACACAACACCCCTGTTTCTGAGCTGTGCTAGCTCCAGCTTATTCACTAACTTGTACTTATCAAGTTATTGCATGCCCACATAGACATTCTGGGTTAATTCAAAACAGGCACACTGCTCCCTTCAGCATGATATGCTTTCTGGACTCTTTAAGCATGTAACTTGAGTAAGAAGAGTCTTAGACTGTCCACTGAACTGTGATCATTCACAACAGGTGTGTTTGTGGATTTGCAGTCAGTCAGGGAAGACTTATTATTATTTATTTATTTGTGTATTTTGTAGAGCGCTGCAGCTGCCCCAACGGGGCGTCCCGGCGTCCCGACTTCTCAAGAGTGGCTGAACTGCCCAATAACTACACCTTATCTCTGTGGGGACTTGAACATGTTATTAACTACACATTATTTATGGGGAGATTTGAACATTATATTCACACACTTTCTTTGTGGGGACTTGAATAAGACACAATCTGTGTGAGCTCTTGAACCGTCCTATAATCACACACTATTTGTGTGGGCACTTAAACATCATAATCTTCACACACAATGGTTGAGGTGACTTGAACATGATTACCTTCACACACAATCTCTTTGAGATCTTAAACATTCCTATAATCACACACTATCCTCATTACGATGTCGGTCTGAAGGCGTCTGACCGACAGTCGGATTCCCCTAGACCGTGTTGGGACCCATCCGTCCAGCTCAGTCAGAAACAATTCTGACGGACCGATTACGATGCCCGCGATCGAAAGGTGACTTCTGAATCTGTTCCGACCAGCATTTGGAGAATCCAAGTCGGTCGGAACTGATTCTTACTGTTCAACTGTCAGCGCTTCTGCCTGACCAATTACGATGTCAGATTCCAACAGCCTTTCCGACTAGGTCTGTCTGACCCAAAAACGCTGTTGGAAACTGACTTTGGGGGCCCCTAGCACGCCACCCTTTATCCTGAGTCCTCCGGTTTGGGCTAGAGGGGATATCCAAGGGACCCCCTGAGAAACCATGCACAGTGTGGCAGGCTCCATGGGGTGCCCGCAACAGGGAGCAAGGTTTTCCACAGACACCCATTTTCCCAATAGGAGCCTGTGTTGTCAGTCGGAACACAGGTTCTCATTGAAGTCAATGGGAGTCCTTCCGAACGGTGTCTGGAAGCATCGTAATTGGTCGGGCAGAACCACCGACCACGAGTTAGTTAGAACCGAATCCGACAAGGAGTCGGGTAGTGTAGTTTCCGACCAACATCATAATGAGGCACTAAGTATGTGCGGGGTTGAACATACCTATAATGCATGTTTGAACATGAACAATTGTACCTTCACATGCTATCTATGTAAGGACATGAAGATCATCTTTAAACACTGTCACTGTGGGGACTCGAAGACTACTATTGTTGCACACTATCTCTGTAGGGACTTGAACATAATAATAAACACACACTATCTTTGTGACTGCTTGAACACCCAGTAACCACATACTATCGCTGTGGGGAGATTTGACTATTATATTCACATACTATCTTTGTGGGGACTTGAATATGATTAACTTCACACACAATCTGTGGGAGGCCTTGAATATTCCCATAATCACACATGTCCTGATTCACAAAGGTAAACTTACATTTTTGTGTATGTTTATGACATTTTGCAATTCACAAAGCAATTTTACAAGTAGTATCTTTACAACTCCTTATCTTTTTATGTGCAGAGTCCCTGCCACGAGTTTAGAGACTCTACAGCCGTAAAGATACTACTCGTAAAATGACTTTGTGAATTGCAAAAATTTGTAAGCTTAAACAAAAGTTTAATTTGACCTTTATGAATCAGGACCACAGTATCTCAATGACACTAGAACAGCATTTTAGTGGAGACTTGAGCATGATCATCAACCGCTATCTTTGTGGCGACTTGAACATGATTATCTTCACACACAATGGCTGTGAGGTCTTGAACTTTCATGTAATCGCTTAATTTCTTTGGGGACTTAAACATCATTATCTACACAGTATTTACATGCTCTTTCTTTGTGGGAATTTGATCATCATTACCTTCTCACACCGTCTCTTCGAGGTCTTGATCGTACCTATAAGCACACACAATCTTTGGAAAACTTGAACATCCCTATAATCACACACTATGCATATGCAGATTTGAGGTTCACTGATGAAATATCGATGTACAAAATATCGATATACAAAAATATCGATGCAAAAATATAGGGGCCAATTAGGATGGCGGGTGGATCGCCCCCGCTGAGCCCGCCATCTATACCTGAGAGACCCCCCGCCATATTAGACCGGCGGAAAAGGAGCATAACATGGTGGGCGCGTCTGCAAGACACTGCCATCCCTAATACGATGCTGGCAGAAAGCAGCCTTTCCATGGCGGCATTGCCGCCATGGAAAGGCAGGCCGTTCCTGCTGTTGGGGGCCCATTGCGGGCCCCCAGGGTGTTGGGGGGTGCACATGGGGGGTACCTATGGTACTCCCCTACATATGCATGCACAAGGTGGCAGGCACCGGGCGGTGCCGGTCACATTGTGCATGCAAATGCACAACATGCCTTTTTTACATTGCGGCGGGTGGCGCTTACAGCACCGCCCGCCGCAATGTAAAAAATGCGGGATGCGCCCGCCAGTGTGGCGGGCGCATCCTAATTTGAATGGCGGGACCGCCGCAACATCGGCGGTCAGTCCTGTGCCCCGATGCGGTGGCGGGCGGACATAGTCCGTCCATCGTAATAGGCCCCATAGAGCACAAAAATATCGACTCCCTATATTTAAACAGGTAAGTACAAGAATATCAAAGAAAAAATATTGTAGTAAAAAATATAGATGTACAAAATATCGACTTAAATATATATATTACATAAAATAAATATATCAAATATTTTTTTTTTAAAAAATTTAATATACATTTTAACTAAATATAACAAATTTAATTAAAAACATAAACACACAAACATAAAAATGTCTACATATACATATATTTACTTAAATATAATTTATTAACTATTATCTTTATTTCATTTTTTAACTTTTAAATATAAAAAAAATATACATATATCAATAATTAAAAATAAAAAAATACCCATTTTAAAATGAATTCAAACAGTTAACTAAAAATTACTATTCCCACTCCAGTGAGTGCAACAGTTGGGAAAGTGCTGGATAGCGGATGAGTAAAAATTACTATTCCCACTCCAGTGAGTACAACAGTAGGAAAAGAGCTGGATAGCGGATGAGTAAAATTACTATTCTCAGTCCAGTGAGTGCAACAGTAAGGAAAGTGCTGGATAGCAGAGGGGTAAAAATTACTATTCCCACTCCAGTGAGTGCAACAGTAGGGAAAGTGCTGGATAGCGGATGGGTAAAAATTACTATTCCCACTCCAGTGAGTGCAACAGTAGGGAAAGTGCTGGATAGCGGATGGGTAAAAATTACTATTCCCACTCCAGTGAGTGCAACAGTAGGGAAAGTGCTGGATGGCGGAGGAATAAAAATTACTATTCCCACTCCATTGAGTGCAACAGTAAGGAAAGTACTGGATGGCGGAGCGGTAAAAATGACTATTCCCACTCCAGTTACTGCAACAGTAGGGAAAGAGCTGGCTAGCGGATGAGTGTAAATTACTGGTCCCACTCCAGTGAGTGCAACAGTAGGGAAAGTGCTGGATGGCGGAGGGTTAAAAATTAATACTCCCACTCCAGTGAGTGCAACAGTAGGGAAAGTGCTGGATAGCGGAGGGGTAAAAATTACTATTCCACCCCAGTGAGTGCAACAGTAGGGAAAGAGCTGGATAGCAGATGAGTAAAAATTACTATTACCGTCTCCAGTAAGTGCAACAGTAGGGAAAGTGCTGGATGGCGGAGGAAGAAAAATTACTATTCCCACTCCAGTGAGTGCAACAGTAGGAAAAGAGCTGGATAGCATATGAGTAAAAATTACTGTTCCCACTCCAGTGAGTGCAACAGTAGAGAAAGTGCTGGATGGCGGAGGAGTAAAAATTACTATTCCCACTCCAGTGAGTGCAACAGTAAGGAAAGTGTTGGATAGCAGAGAAACAAATTAATAATATTTAAATATTTTTTAAAATGTAAATATAAAAAATAAACAATATTTATAACAGATTAAATATATTTAACATTAACGTTAAATATATTCATTACAGATATCAAAAAGGTAGAACTATTTTCTAAAATAAATACATTTATAAACAATATTTATTTAAAATAAGCAAGCAAAAATAAGCAAATATATTTTTACGTAGACAATCTCTTGTTCATAATCAATGAGACATGGCTGGCCAACCCCCGCTACAACACACAGCCCTGGTTTTTTTGCGTAGGGGATCTTTCATGCGCAATCTATGAGATGTGGTTTGCCTAGCCCGTAGAACGTAAAACCTTTGCTTTGTTCAAAGGTCTTTACAGAGTCCACTCTCTCCAGACACCCAGACCACTATTAGGTGGCAAAGTTCCAAATAGGCCCTGTCTTCACCCTAAAGTGAACCATTTGTAGGTAGACGACCTCAATGAGAAGTAAGTGGTCATGCCTCTACAAAACTGACAAAAAATATACTTTTGTAAGCTGTGGTGCATCACTCACAGAGCAATAAAAAGCAAAGAAATGCATTTCCTCTGATCAAAATACACCAAATATTTCCATCCAGGGAGCTTACATCATAAGCTGGTACTGTGTTTACTAATGCCTGCCCAGAAGAAAAGTGTAGGTGATGCTACCTTCTCCATTCAAGCCACCAAATAATGGAACTCCCTTCATGAAATGATTAGAGCTGCTGAGAATCACATAGACTTCCAAAGAGTGGTTAAGATTGAGGTTTCCCCAACATAATAAATCAGAGAAACTATATGATCTCTTTCACAACGAGTACCCTCATACATTCTGACCACTCTGCCTATAAACAGACGACACTGAAAGACCCTTTAAAATTAAGGGAGAACTAAAGCACAATACCTTTATAAACACCCCCCTTAGTAACATCAGGGGAGAACCAGATCACCCTACAAATATATCAGTCATGTGTCCGTCTCAAAAATACATAAAGAACAATAGTTGCAAATCACAGAGATCATCCCTCCTCCAAATCTCACCTGACCAACCCAAGGTATAAAAATTGGGCATAACACAGTACCTCACATTAGAAAAAAGGAAGCATAAAGTTGTAAACAAAGGAAATATTCATTCCGCTTTCCATTAACATGAACTCACATTATTGATCACACCTCCCTCCTAATAACTTAATCTACCACAAAACACTGGAGGAAACGCATGCAAGAGTTTCTTGAGAGCACAACACTAGCCGCACTAATCAAAAATAACTAACAATCCCTAATGACCACCAGACTAACCACAGACCTTGAGTACTGAAATAGTGTGCTACCTGCACAAAACACTTCAATATCTCGTCAGTGGTAGTAAGAGCTATATAAAGCAATTGAAATACAATAAACTGGCTTGAATACTTTTTGGCTGCAAGTTACTAACTCCTTTATGGTGTGCTAAATTCCATACTACAGATTTTGTTGTAATACATCATGTTTGCAAGCAGATTATCTTTTATTTGAAAGAGCAAGATAACGAGAATTTAAGTGGTTTGTGAGACGAGTGATGGTGTGACCATGTATTATAAGCCATAAAGTCCTCTCTGCTGTATGTTAAAAGGATATTGCAAATCACCTTGTAATTTGAATGGCTTACAAAGGAATTTGGATTTTAGCCATATTCTGCTAAACAGGATCATGGAACTCCTTACTGATTTCCAATATCCTCTCCATGTACAGCAGCAGTGACTGTAACCCATTTAAAAACATTTTTGGTGTTCCCGCCCGACCAAATAAAATACTATCTCCTTCTATATTTCATTGCTTATCTTATGTATTTCTGTTCTATTTATATTCCAGTTAAATAAAGTCCTTTTTTAACAACATAAAGTACAGACTGGATATTGATGTTATTAAGTGCTGTTCACTGTTACATACTATGGGGCCGATTCCGATCCGGACCGAAAGGGCACCGAACACGATCAGGACGGAAAAACTACGAGCCGTACGCGTGTTTTCCGGCCGACTCGTACAGCTGTACGAGCGAGCAAGTACGATGCGAGCTACATGAAATTCACCGACCGAGTAGTTTCCGGGTCCGAACCACTCCGTACGTCTCGGTCGTAAGCTAACCGTGGCGTGCAATGGATGCGATTCATGACCGAGCCAGTACGATGCACGCGTCGGACAGCCTGTGCGAGCCGGAGTGTCCGGCTCGCAAATTGTCCGGGTGGTTGCCTTTGAGGGGTCCGCGTCGGACACCCTGTCACCCGCAGCCCTATGACTCGCACACAGGGGGAGACCCATGGATCTCCCCAACACAGGCATGTACGGTGCGGATGGCACCGACGCGTACCCACTGTAAGGGACGCACTTGTCCGCGACGTACCCATTCAGTCAATGGGAGCCCATGTACGCGTCGTACGACCGGCTCCCATTGACTTCTATGGGAGTTCGACCGAACCGAGTCCAGCAGCATACGGCCGCATCGTACTCGCTCGGTCGGACTGCAGGACTCCGGTTCGGTAGGAAAACACTCCGGATCCGGCTTAGTCGTAGTGCTTTCTGACCCGGATCAGAATCGGCCCATGAGTCTAAATTATAAAGAATGGAAAGTCCATCTCAAGTGGCAAGACTTAATTCGATTCAGGTGCTTGGCACAAATGAGCCTCTAGATTTACCCTGAGGCAAATTGAGAGAAGGTGCCCTGTGCCCTCTTTTGAATGAAACATATGTGACAGCCCTTCAGGCATTTTTTTTTTATAGCAATATCTATTTAAATCACTCTAGGTGGTGTCCCAATGCCTTTTCTGGTATATCAACAGTTCCTACATATCCCTTCCAAAAGGCTTTTCAGTGCTGTCTGCTCTGAGGGTATTGGAGCACTTTACATGAGCACCTGTTACATTATACAAAGTTGTGGGTCCAATACACACTGCATCACTGGAACCAAGCTATACCTGTCTGATGATCCCTTACTAGAGCGAAAACTGGTCCTGGGTTGCTTGTGTTCCCGGGTCACGAAGGGTCTGGGCCTAGCAGTTTGGGATAGACTGTTCCCATTGGAGCAGGGTCAAGGCTGATTTGCATATGGATGTGTCCAAGGTGGCATAGTGTACAAAAAATCCATTGACTGGGATGCGGCCAGAGTAATTACCAGTGGCTGAGATGAATTCAAATATTCCATTCATAATATTTTGGTATACGCTAGTGTGTTGCCCTAAAACTAGTCATAGTATGGAATATGGGAATATTTTCATTTGGCAACTTTCATGCAACAGAGTCTTGGAAAACTCTATACATATCAAGTCAGAAACTGAGCCTTAAGTTACTCAAATAATACCCATTACGGGAAAATATGCATCCTTCCACCACCTCTACCCTCCTCCCACCCAGAGAAATGTAAATTGAATCGTATCTTGTCTTGATAGTTTTCATTTGCTTGTGCTACTTTAAGGGCCTCATGTACAAAAAGTAATTTTTCCAGTTCCTATTTAGAAATAGCAAAATGTTATGTACTATGGGTCAAGAGTCTTAAATAAACTTTTATGATTCGTTATTTAAGAATACTTGGGGGTATATTTACTAAGATTTAGAGCTGTGTTTGCATCTCAAAAGTGATGCAAATCAACGCTAAATCTTTCCAGGGCAAATCTTGTTTTGCACTGGAAAATCACTTTAAATTAGTGCAAAGCAGCTTATTTATTGGCAATGGAGCATTCCATTGGTGGTGCATGGGTGTTCCCATGCAACCACCCAAGGTTTCTGACACAAAACCCTATTTACTTAAAAAAGTAGAGAGGGTTTTGCGTCGAAAAATAGTGGCCACTTCAACCAGGTGCTATCACTGAGAAATGCTTTTATTTCTTTTTTTTCCGACTTTGCATGTTTGCTGCACTGTACAGCAAACATACAAGGTGGAAAAAGTTTTAAAGTTAGTCTAAGCATAGTATTTTGTACTAAAAGGGTATCTTTCTAGTACAAAACATATGCTAGACTCACGCAGACACCCTTGCACTATGGTGCAAAGGTGTATGCATTGTGCACAGAAGCATATTTCTGCGCTGGTGCTAGGGAGAGTGCCATATTTCTGTAAATGTGGTGCTCTCCTGCTCGCTCCTGCTCGCGCAATGCAGCATTTGCAACTGCTGCACTGCGCCGCTTGATAAATTATTAAATCTGGTAAAAGGGGTTGCAGTTTGCACATTGAATTTCACCGAATGCATCTGTATTTTGCGAACCAACCAATGTACTAATAGGTCAGTTCACATCATACAGAATCACAGTGGGTTGGAATTTGACCTATCTTATTAGTATGCCTGAGCAAGGTCCCAAATTGCAACCCATTATGATTGGCTACAATCACAGAGATGGTGGCCTGTGCGTTTAAAAATGTTGTATGTAAGGCGCCTCTTACCCATTTCACATCATCCCAAATCTATCCATCTGAACTTCCCTACATATTCCTCACGCCATTCCGGTAATTCTCTTCCTTCTCTGAAGTTCCACTAAAGCCTTATACATATTTCTCTAATTTTAGACAGTTCTTCATACTTTCTACATTTTATCTCTCTTCAAAAAGCAATCCCCAAACAGTCCGTGTCCTTCTTACGTCATGCCTCTCCGTGGTCTCCCCTTTATATGTTTTATTTTGCAGCTCTGTCACTTTCTCCTTCCCCACATCTCTCCATTTCAATTAAATGAACAACTCGAGAAAACACAACTCCAAGCGTTTACTTTGTGAAGGGCTCGAGATCTGAGGCCTTTCCTCCTGCACAAAGTCATGGCAGAGATGCAGCTATTTAATTACAAATAAAATAATGTGCACTTTAAAGTTGGTTCTGGCCTTTAAAATAATAAACGCTGCGTGATTGTTACAATTGCAAATTTATTTGGAGATGGAGTTTCTGCTCACAGACAGCCTTTGTCTGCACGCCTCAGCCCCATCCTGGCTGCAATCACGGCCGAAGGCAGGTGTGTTAGGAGCAAACCCATCCCCCAGTCTGGGAAGGTAGCAGACTTCAGGGGTTTCCGGCCGCAGGGGTCTCTTGCGATGCTAATGACCCTTTTGTTATGCACAGAGACGTGCATTTGCAACTCTGCCATTCTGAAGTTGAGTTTCTGTCCAAGGCAGAGAGTATTCCGCTTGATGTCTGGAAGGAAGGCCTTTCTTTTATCCTCTTCAGGATGCAACACAACATGAAACACTTTCATGCCTTTCACTAAAGGCGCGAAAAGCGTGTTCTTTGTCATGAACCTGTTTGGTTTTAAATCGACAGACATTCTCATGTTTGCATTACAAGCATTTTCCTGAAATTAGGGGTATTTCACTGCCACTGTTCTAAACACAGTACTTTTTTCAACAGGTCTCATATTTTAGAATAACCGCAAAAGCTATCTCAGATGTATTCAGCGCCTGAGTTCTACATTGAAACACGTTAATAATAATAATTACATTTTGTACCGATTGTCAGGGCTTTTTTCTGATGGAAGGAGGTGCTTCCAGAGGCCCAATAATGTGAACACTTACGACACCCAAAATTGAAAACACAGTTTAAAACAAAAAACAAGACATTCCGATAAGTACACTTGTGCTTTTGTGCTTTTATTTTCTTTTTAATTCAACATTTGTTTTACACTAGCTCCTTTAATGGGGAGGATGTGGCCTATGGCCAGAGCTGCTAACGTTGGAACTGGAGATCGTGGTTTGAGTCTCAGCATCAGATCCAGTTATTCTGGGCAAATCACCTAATCTCCCAGTGCTTGAAAAAACAATGTGCTTGTGTAATGTAAGTGCTGCTCATGTAATGAGCTCCAATACCTTTGGGTCGATTTTGCGCTGTATAAAAGTTGCCAAAATAAATGTAAGATCTTCAATGAACAGCATTCATAAAATGGTGTTCTGGGGCATGCATGCACAAAATACACACTATTATGCTGGTAAATAATTTTATTATCACTTACTGAACTCGTAGTTGCGTTTCTTAAACCACTGCACCTTCTGCAACATTGTAATTTGTATCAATGTATGTTAAATGGTAAAAATACTAGAAATAAAGCCTCAGAATCTGATGCAAAATTTCACTTTAGATGCATAGTTCACACATCTTGTACTCATGTGCGCATAATTTGCTTTTTTAATTTCGTGAAGGCGGACATTATTTCACAGGCTGTGAGTATGCCATTTACAATGTATTCGCTTGATTCTGCAAAGTACACACATTCAATACTGATGTGGTATGAGTTACAAGAGGCGTTACACACTCTCATTAAGGGGCACATTGATCAACAAATCATGCGATGCAACGCAGCAAGCCACCTTGCTGCGCTGCACTGCTTGATAGGGAAAGGGCAGGAATGCGCTGTACTTAACATTATACAGGGCATTCCTGTCATTTCCCAGCGCAGGCGCACGATGGACTGCCTAGCACCAGCAAAGGCACCCATGCACCATCGTGCAAGGGCGCCTGCATTGTAAGCAGGATTGCTTTTGTGCAGGAAGAGGCACCTTCCTGCACAAAAACAATCCTGAGAGTTGTTAGAAAGAAGAAAAAACAAGGAGAAATAAATATATTTCCCCTCATTGCGCCTCACCTGGGGAGAAGTAGAATTTTGACGCATTCCAAGGTTTACCAGTGTTAGTAACTCCTGGAAAGTGCCAAAAGCCATGGGTGAAACCTCTGGAAACAGGTTTCGTTCAATGAACAGACTTGACACATTGAGGCCTCAACTTCCTTCTACACCCACCAATCCTGTCAGGGCTCAAGAAACTTTCTGTGTATACATGCCCAGAAAAGACATAGACCTTACCCACACCCCTCCTCGTTGAGTGTGCATCTCAGGTATCTACATATAGTTATTAGGGACAGACTTCGATTCCTGGAATGTTATGAGATATCCCTCTGCGAAGAGCACATCTATTTTTGCAACATCTATTGGCATGTAAAGTCATTGTTCCTTTTGAATATTCCCAAATTTTGTGTCAGTATGTGTGAAGGGCTGTACAGAACCATAGAATATGTACAATGCCGCAGTCTATTGGTTACAAAAACTGGGGGGGGAGGTAGGCCCAAAAGGACCAGAGCCAGGTAGGGCCGTACAAAAAAAGGGGGAACCTGGCTCGGTTTGACCTTCTGCTCTTATTATTTTCGAGCAACAAACAGACCACTATCTTTTCTGCTTGAATGGAATTTTTATTAAACCATTCCTATTCTTTGCAATTATTTGTTTAGCAAAAAGATTTTGATTGTATGAGAAGTGACACACATTTTTCAAATTAACATACAAAACATGAAAAATACTTATAACAATTCACAATAGACAACGCATGAAATGCTTATATACAAACATTTATATACAATAACGGACTTTTGCATCATAACATAAGAGTGATCCTATGGCTATCTTGCTTTTGGAGCCAAACGTGCCAAACACGGGAAAAATTTAGAGTGTGGGCATACGATTTAATGCAAAACCCTCACAAAAAGCTTATTCAAATTCCTCCGTGTTGAAAAAAAAGTGCCGACGCATTTCAAGACCCAGTCCTCTGGTACCGGGACTCTCATCAGGGCTTCATGTTAGTGGTCAGCGATTTCTGATTGCCTGCTTCTCAGATAGAGCTGCTGATCTTGCTCCTATCTGCGTGATGACCAGGGACGGAAATCACCGCAGTGCGTTTCATAGTTAATGCTGGGGGAATTTCTTTCAAACTTTCACGGGTCCCTCAGAGAAAGGGATATTGCCACCACAACGTAACTTTCAGTGACATTGTGATGGCGATAGGGATCTGGCCTTATAAATAAGGAACCCTTTCATGCTGTATTTAGCGTGACAGGGGAGGGCAATGGGTGTTACTGTGGGTGTGCTACCACAACACTTAATTGATTTTGATGCTGCCCCCTATTTACAGGAGTAGCGTAAATTTGAGGCAGCATCAAAATTAAGACCAGGGAAAACCTGGTCTTAAACAGGCGAAATGGGGAGAAGTTATTTATTTCTGCTAGTTTTGCTGTTTGTGCAGCACACATAGAAACGGTGAACTGCCTATGATTGTTTATGTGCAGGAAGAGCCCCCTTCCTGCAAGTAAACAATCATTAAAATAAATTGCTGTTTTGCAACTTCTATGTGTTCTGTATTAAGCAGCATGCATAGAAGTTACAAAAAGGCATTTAAAGATTGTTTAAGTGCAGGAACGGGGGCCTTCTTGCACATAAACATCTTCCCCCTCAACACAGGCTCCCTTGCACTATGATGCAAGGGTGCCTGCGTTGGCACTAGGCAGCTAATGTTAGCACAGTAGGCAAACGCAGGGCTGCACCATATTCTAGTAAATATGGTGCAGCCCTGCGTTTCTAAACTGATGAAGATTGTCATTAGCCTTCTTGACTAACACACTTCGCCACTTTATTGTAAATATGCCCCTGCAAGTCAACAAAATGCAACTAGCATTCAGTAGACCGGCTCCTGGCATTTCATTTTTACCTCCATCTAGATTTATTGATTTGGGACTTAACTATTTAGCCTTCTGCCTGCTCTGAGGTTTTTAGGAATTAAACCCAGCAAGTAGCACTGCATCTCAATAAAACATATTTATGTGTGTTGACATCCAGCATGGTTATTTTCCCTTGACGTTTTCCACTATCTCTTTCAACATTTATTCCACAGTTGAGTGTAATTTTACTTGAACTGCGTTTTTTTTAATCACAAATCAAGAAACAGCACTGTCACTTCGTACGTATTGCTGAAGCACAGCCTGCCTAAAGAACATAACAGGTGAATGCAGGTTTCCCACTATTTGAACAAGCTCTCAGCAGGTGCACCTTAGAAGACTATATGGTAAACCTTTGCAAACTGGAAACCTTTGACCAATGGCCCATTCACTACGTGGTCAGTCAACATATCCTGAACATAAAACAAAAGAAATCTTCCACCATGTCAGGGCCATTGATTTTTTGTTTTGCTGAAATAACTCTCATCATTGATCATTTGTTTTAACAAAACAAAAAAACAAATTACTTTCAATTATGCAAGCAAGGAAGTTACCGAAAATTTGGAAAAATTATTCCGACTACGCCGGCGTAATTTTTCCAGGTGGAATTTCAAAATAATTACACAACATCCATGTGACAACATTAATATATTCACACCTTGTCTTTGCTTGGACCTTCATATGAATACACACTATCCCTGTGGGGGTTTCTATATAATCACACACCATCCCTGTGCGGCCCTCTGTATGGACATACACTATAACTGTGAGTGAGTACTTCAATATGATCCCACACCGTCCCTGTGGAGACTTGTATATAATCACACACCAGCTCTGTGGGCACTTCAAGATGATAGCACAGAACCCTGAGAGTGTCTCAGTATAACTGGACACCATGTCTGTGATAGCTTCAATGTGATTACAATTAATCATTGTGGGGGTTTTACGATGACACTTCCGCCCCTGTGTGGACTTCAATACAATAACACACCTTGCCTGTGAGGACTACAATATAATCACACAATATTTCACAGACTTCAATATAGTCACAACTCATCTCTGTTTGGGCCTTAATTTGATCACACACTATCCCTGTGGGAAATGCAAGATGATAACAAAGGGCCCTTCAATATGACCATACTCCATGCATGTGAGTGCTTCTTTATGGTAGCACACCATCTCTGTGAGAACATCATTATGATAACACAAAATCCTCTAAGAGTTCAATATGACCACACACCATGCAATTGAGGACTTCAATACGATCAAACCTCAACCTTGTGAAGATTTTAGCATGAACCCAAAACATTCAAATTAAGGTTTCAATATGATCATACATTATCACTGTGAGGACTTCAATATGATCACACTGTCTCTGTGGTGACTTCAAGATGATAACACAGAACCCAGAGAGGATCTTATTATAATCAGACACTATGCCCATGAGAGCTTCAAAATGATTACACATCATCACTATGCGGTATTCACTACGACACACCACCACTGTACAGACGTCAATACAATAACGCACAATACCTGCGAGGACTTCAATATGATCACACAACATCCAAGTGACAACATCAATAAATTCACACCTCATCTCAGTTTGTGCTCTAATTAGGCCTGGGCGGTAAATTCCGTTCCGCTCGCGGAATTTGTGGATTTTCGGTAATTTCGCGTTCCGCGGAGAACGCGAAATTGCCCAAAATTCTGCTTTCCGCGACTTCGCGACATTTTTTCTTGTTCGCGTTCTCAAAATGCGTGTTCGCCAGATATTTCTCCCCGAGCACGCAAACAGCAACTGTGAACAGGAAAAAAGCAGCGCGAACAAGCAATTCCGCGTGTTCGCGGAATTTCTGCATGTTCGGAGATTTTTACTGTTTCGCGGAGATTTGCGTAACGCGATTACGCAAATTCCGCCCACCCCTAGCCCTAATATGATCATACACATACCTCTTGGAATTCCCTGTAGCGTAATCAAGCAGACCTACCAAAATATTATGCAAGATCACATGGAAATACGTGAGAAGAGTCATTTTGCATGTGTCCGTTTTCTCTTGGAGCTAAAATGCCCCCTCACATCCAAAAAGGACATAAGGATCACATTTTGCACTAAGAAATAGCTCTAAATACAACAGAACATGAATAGTGAGCGTGAGCAGCTGCTTGCTAAATGTGCACTTGGGGTCGGCTTTTCCCCCAAATTACTACTGGTATTTAGCACTAGTTTCTTAGCACTAAATAAACCCTCACGTCCAAAATGGAAAAGGATGCATTTTGCGCTAGGAAAATAGCTCTAAAATGCCCTTGGTCATCACCCTTAGCAGGACAATCAGATATCTATCTAGGTGTGGGCACCACCCAGTGACTGTCCTCGGGTGACAACAAGCAGTACACTCTCCATCTATAGTGTAGCCTTCAATGAGGAGCAAAATAGGCATTGAATATAGAAGAGTGGTGAACTGGGTCACAACCATAGAGACACTTACACAAGGCGGGTGGGAGGACGGGTATATACATTTTGTTATCTTTTCCTTGTATTACCTTTTCTCTTTATTGTTGAGTGAAACTTAATTTTAAGAGGTGAATACACTGTACCTTTTGCTGTACTGTTAGTAGACAGGATAACCAAGGGGACCAAAACGTGTGTCACTGGCCCACTATGGACAAATACTAGATCCCTATTAGGCCAAGCACCTGGTCTTACCCAGGAGTTGGGCTGTGCGGGAGGGCGGGGACCCCAATGTACATATATCCTGGGGATATGGGACCACAATTGATTGCATAATATCTGACCTTGGTCTCCTAACACAGAGTTAAAATAATGTATGGTAGATGAGTTAACTATGTAAATCACACCAGCATCTTGTAACATGCAGTAGAGATATTTTTTTAAAGAAAGGAAAATAGCTTGAAATGCTACAGAACATATCTAGCAGCGTGAGCAGCTGCTCACGCTTGCTAAATGTGCTCTTGTGGTAGGATTTTCCCCTCAAATTACTCTTAATTGCACAAGCAGGTGTATTTACATTATTATCTGTAATTCCACGTAAAGAGTAATGAGGATTTATCAAAATTACTTTGATTACTGCGGCGTAATTAAAATCATTTCCAGATGTAACTTCTATATGATAACACAACATTCAAATGACAACATCAATATATTCACATATTGTCCTTGCTTGGACCTTGATATGATCACACACCATCCCTATGGAGACTTCTATATGATTACAAACAGTCTCTGTGGGGACTTCAATATGATAACACAGAACTCTGACAGGATCTCTGTATTATCATACAGCATGTCTGTGCTAACTTCAGTATGATTACTGTTAGAAATACTTTGACACATGATCACTGTGCAGATTTCAACACAATAATAGCCATGCCGGTGAACACTTCAATATGATTAAACAACATCCAAGTGACAATGTCAATACATTTATATCTCTTCCCTGTTTGGGCCTAAATATGATAGTACACTCTCACTGTGAGAAATTCATAATGATAACATAGAATCATGTAGGCACTTCAATATGAACATGCACATCCCATGCGAGGACATAATTACTGTACCACAAAACCCTCTCAGGACTTCAATATGAGCACACACCATCCTTGTGAGAGCATCAATAGAACCATGTCATCCCTGTGCAGGTTTAAAAAAATTCAGCGCTATTATGCAGACTTACGCAAGAAGAGTAATTTTCCAATTGGTGCTATTTTCTTAAAACAAAAATGATTTGATTTGAATACTTATTAAACGTGCGATTGCCCAGAGGCATCTTGGTCCTAATGTTCGATACGCTACGGGTTATGGCTGAGGTGAAATTCTGGCTTAGCAGAGAAAGAGCCAGATTTTTACTGCCTTTCTGAAAGACAGAAGCGAAGGGCTACTTTTTATTGTAATAGGGAGGAGTTTCCATATTTTGGCTGGCCTCAACAGAAAGCTTCTCCCTCCCCACCTAGCCTGCTTGAACTTAGGTACTTGTAGAAGTTTTGCATGCGCAGATCTCAGACTTCTTGCTGGTACATACCATTTCAGGTGTGTTCTCAAGAACTGAGGTCCAGAGCCATGAAGGGCCTTATATGCCAGACACAAAGTCTTGAACATAATCCTTTTTTCCACCGGTAACCAGTGGAGGGCCCTTAGTCTGTGAGAGACTGGTTCGGATCTGGGAATATCCAGCACTAACCTTGCTGCTGCGTTCTGGAGATGCTAAAGTTGTTAGATGTTGGGCTTGAATCCCTGCATTCAGAGCATTGCCGTAGTCCAGTCTGGACAGGGTCAATGCCGTAACAACTGTTTTATGTGAGTCATGGGGAATGAAAGGACAAATTCTTCAGATCATTTTTAATATGTACCAGATGCCCCCTCACTTCCAAAATGGATGTGAGGATGCTATTGCACTAAGAAATAGCACTAATTGCAACAGAATATGAACAGCATGAAAGAGCAGCTGCTTGTTAAATGTGGATTTGGGGTAGGATTTTCCCCCAACTTACTGATGGTATTTATCATGAGTTGGTAAGCACAAAATGAACACTTGCATCCAAAATGGACACAGAAATGCTTTATGTGGTTGAATGCTAAATGCAACACAATATAACCAGCAGTGCAAGCAGCCACTCACACTTGTTAAATGTGCTCTTGTGGTAGTATTTTTTCCCCCAAATAACTCCTCATCATGCTAGCAGATGTAATCGCATTATTATTGCTAATTCCACATCAAAGTGTAATGCGGATTTGCCAAAATCACTCAGATTACTCCAGCATAATTAAAATGACTTAGAGACCTAACTTCAATATTATTGTACAGCATCCTTGTACAGGTTTTAGTGTGATCACACAACATTTCTGTGGGAACTTCAGTATGATCATACACCATCTTTGTGGTGACTTGAAGATGGTAACACAGAACCCTGAAAAGACCTCAGTATAATCAGACACTATGTCCCTGAGAGTCAATATGATTGCAAATCATCACTAAGGGGTACTTACTATGACACATCACCACTGAGCAGACTTCAATACAATAAAACACCATGCCTGTGAGGACTTCAATATGATCACACAACATACAAGTTTCAACATCAATCTATTCCCACCATATCTCTGCTAGCTTAATATGATCAGACACTATCCCTGTGGAGGGGCTTCTAAATTGTCTATGTTGGGACGTCAAGATAATAAAACCGAACCCTGCAAAGAACTCAGTATAATTGGACACCATGTCTGTGATAGCTTCAATATGATTACACATCATCTTTATGGGGTATTCACTATGAAACACCACCACTGTGCAGACCTCAATACACTAACACACCATGCCTGCGAAAATGTCAATATGATTACACAATATCCAAGTGACAGCATCAATATATTCTCACCTTGTCCCTGCTTGGACCTTAATATGATCACACACTCTCCGTGTGGGGGCCTCGATATGATCACTCACCATCCCTGTGGGGACGTTTATATGGTCATTCACCATATCTGTGAGGACTTCAGAATGATCACACAGCATCTCTGTGGGGACTTCAAGATGATAACAAAGAACCCTGAGAGGATCTCAGTATACTCGGACACCATGTCTGTGGTAGCTTCAATTTGATTGCACAGCATCACTATGGTGTATTCACTATGATACACCACCTTTGTGTAGACTTCTAAATAATAACACACCATGCCTGTGATGATTTTACTATAATCAAACAACATCCTAGTGACAACATCAATATATTCACACCTTGTCCCTGTTTAGGCCTTAATATGATCACACAGTATCCCTGTGGGGCATTCAAAATGATAACATAGAATCCTGCAGGCACTTCAGTAGGAACATACCCCATCCCTGTGAGGACATTATTACAATAACACAAAACATTCTGAAGATTTCAGTATGATCACACACCAACCCTGGGGGCTTCAATATAACCATGTCATCCCTGGGCAGGTTTCAGTTTGATCACACACCATCCCTGTGGGGGCTTCTATATGATCACACACCATCCCTGTGGGGACTTCTATACGATCACACACCATCCCTGTGGGGACTTCTATACGATCACACACCATCCCTGTGGGGACTTCTATACGATCACACACCATCCCTGTGGGGACTTCTATATGATCACACACCATCCCTGTGGGGACTTCTATATAATCAAATGGCATCTCTGTGGGGACAGTATGATGACAAAGCATCCATGAAAGGCTTCAGTTTGATCACACAGCATCCCTGTGGGGATTTCTCTATAATAAAATTGTTGCACCTGCCAAACTGGCAAGTGTCCCTCAGAATGCACTGCCTGAAATTCAAATGGAAACATTTTAATCCATTTTATTTCAAGACATGAGGGGTTGTGCTTTCATTACTTCATGCAATGTAGTTTTCTTCTGTGTGTATCCACAATACAAATGTTTGAGAAACAACAATTGTATGTTTATTTAGCCCCAATTCATTTTGGGCAACATCCTGCCCTTCGTCGGGGGGGTTATTTCTAGAAAAAACTAAATGAATGGTGCAATGAGGCGACAAACGTTTCCTAAAAACCATATATATATATAATCATGTCACATTTTCAATTGCTTCTCTGGAGGATCTGGATGGATGGTGCCTGACTTGGAGCATATGTGGAATGTGCGTTTTTCACCGTCTTGGTACGGCGAAGGCCCTATGAACTGCAAAAGGTGACAATATATCCCACTTGCAGAACATGAAGCAGGAATCCACCCAGCTCTCTGTGAGTGATGCTCGACTGCCTTTGGTGCTGTTTGTACAGAACTTCCATCTTCTGCTGGAACTCACTGCCATGCTAACCGTAAATTTTCTTTTGCAGGACCTGTGGCCTCGGATCTGCACTCACTAGTTTCTCCTTTTGTTGACTTTTGGTCTGTGTGATACATTGGGTTGCGAAGGCATCCACCACGGTATATACCACTTACACCTCCTGACCCGGTCCCACCCCCCCACATTCTAGGCTATTCTCCACTTGAGGTACCACCTCTTCAGATTTTGATGGGGTTTCTAATAGATCCACTGATGGAGAACGTCAACATGTTGGGCCCTGTTGACCCAGTGGTTCTGTTTGGGTTTCAGGTCCGCTTAACACATTCTTCTACATGTTCATATGTTGAGAAAATAGTATGTAAAGAGAGGCTTGTGTTGGGGTTGAAAGGGTTAAATTTAAGAAAAAGATAGTACTAGCTGAACCACTGAGGAGCTGTCGATAATGTTGAATTAAAAAAATAGGCAATACAAATTGGCTAAGTAAGTTTTTTTCTCCATTCAGCCATTTGAATTCACAAAGAAAGTTAGAGGATCCGAAAGGATTTGTTTGGCTGCCACAAAATAAAAGAAAATATTGTGGCTACCGTTAGAGGACTCAGGGCAGATGCATCAAAGGGTTTTACCCATTCTATGTCCATGGGAAAATGCTCTAGTACAATCAATCCATACAGTGCGCTCCTTCATTCCCCCTGAAGCAGTAAAAACGCCTTGGCTAAACTGGACTATGGAAATGCACTATACTTAGGCCTTCAGAAACAACATATGATTAAACTTCAGCAATCACAGAACGCTGCCGCCAGATTGCTGCTAGATGTTCCCAAATTCCAAACCATCTCCGAAGGTTTGGAAAAACTCCACTGGCTTCCTGTCTAGAAAAGGATAGACTTTAAAGTACTATGTCTAGCATACAAAGCGGTCCACGGAAATGGGCCAACGTTCATGAAGCAACACTTCACCTGTTACCATCCATCAAGGCACCTACACTCAGCACAGAGCAAACTCCTCCAAACACCAATATTCAAGAAAGTAAGCTGGGCAGGAAGAAGCTTTGTCCTGGGTACTGTGAGGCTGTGGAACTCGCTTCCGTCAAATATCAAAAGCTGCCCAACACTGCTTGGTTTCAGAAAATTGCTAAAGACATGACTTTTTTTAAATTAATGCACTATCTCCGGCAATCTCCTCCGCAAAGTGCCTTGACGCTGCCGGGCAATCGTGCGCTATATAAATTCCAGAATCAAATCCAGAATCAAATCATACATATGGCCCTCAATGACTTGTCCCCAAATCACTGAAAACTTTCAAAAGGCAATTTATAACATGCACACATTTTTAGAATGTGTCTCTACCCCTCAACAAAACTGTAGCAC
This sequence comes from Triturus cristatus, assembly GCF_964204655.1. Classification (NCBI taxonomy): domain Eukaryota; kingdom Metazoa; phylum Chordata; class Amphibia; order Caudata; family Salamandridae; genus Triturus; species Triturus cristatus. Next base: position 120,831,336 of record NC_140580.1, read on the forward strand.
CACTGCCAAGCTAACTTTCTCTGTACTTGCACATTGTGACATTAGCCACAGTCAAGACAATTGGGGCCTCATTACGATGAGTCTCATCGCGAGTTTAACTTTCGACTGCCGCATTAAGATGAAGGCAGTTGAAAGTGAAACTGGACAGTCATTACAGCTGGATTCTGATGGGCTTTAGGAGCCCATCGGCCAGTCGGAGGCCTGAGCGTAATCCCTATGGAGGATGTTTCCGCCGTAGGTATTGCAATATCAGTTTCTGAGAGGCTTTCCACGTGGGGCTTTCTGACATGGAAAGCAAGCCAGAAAGCAACTTTGGGGGGCCCTAGCAGGACCCCCCATTAACACTGCGGCCTCCGGTTGGGGGCTGAGGTGCCCCCTGTCAATATCTGCACCATGTGGCAGACACCTTATAGCCCCTTCACGACCACGCTGATCACCTCTTTCAATGCGAGTTTCTCTAAAGGCTGCCCTGATTTATACTAAATAATGAAAAGCAAGCTTTCACTGTAAAGTTCTAACTTTTTTGCCGAATATGGTGTAATTCAATTCAGCTGTTTTTTTCTGTATCAATTCCTAAAACATCCTATAGAAATTTACATGTTTTAGGGCACTTCATTTCTTGGCCAAATTTTTGTGATGATTTATCAGCAAACTCCAAAGTTAGTTTTCAAAACAGGCAAGCATTAGCAAAGACAATA